>NC_143580.1:145730297-146048366 GCF_048544385.1 Mastigoproctus giganteus | reverse complement strand
TTTTCATGTTCCTAAAACTAGTTAGCAAACTGCTGGGCCTTGTGGCATGGTGCATTGTCTTGTTGATAGACACTGGAGTTGTCTGGATGCATTAATGGTGATCAGAGGTCCTAGGACTTGACATGAAAACAGTCAAGTGCCATGGCTTCCAAATGTGTATACACCCATCAGCATTATAGAGTTCAAAGCAGGATTAATCAGATCATATGACAGATTTCCATACATTGGTAGTCCATGATGCTCATACAGGCACTGATCACACATGGCTGCCTCACTTGTGACCTTTGACTGGTTGTTCGACCACTGTTGAGCCAGTCACAGTAGGCTAGTAACACAGAATGGGAACACTTAACTATGCTGGCTGTTGTTGAGATACTTGCACCTGCACAAATTACCCCCACAATTATTACATTTGAAGTTGGAAATATCTCAATGACAATCCATTCTTCCCTGCAGACAGTCAAAGAACTGCAATCTATATCAGCCATTCCTGACTTTGAGCCCTTACCAGTGTCATAGATCAATCCATTCCTATACAAGGGGGTGTTGCTAATGCAAAGCCAACTCAGTGTATATATGTACAAAACTGCACATACATATGTATGTGCAGTTTTGTGCAAAATTAATGGGAATTTTGGCGTATTGTCTTTTATCAACTTGTTAACAGTTATTTATAACTGTATTTTCAATTTTCATTTGTTTCTTTATAGGATTGTTTGATATCATTAAAAGTCATGGTTATAAGTGTGTTTTAAGGAAGAATTTAATAATTTATGCAGAGAGTTGTACTTTTAAATAGAAATCCTGAGAAGTGCTTTAGCTGTAAGGTTCATAAATCTTTTGTTATGGAAAGGGATTTGACCCTTAGAAAACATTGAGGTTGTAACTTTACATGACATACTTCCCTTACGCAGAGGAAAACTTTAACAGTGTTAAGTTAGTTTGGAAAGCTGTTAACAAAATAATCAAGCTGAAATATGAAAGAGGTTCAGTTTCACCTTAAAGAAAAGGCCAGTGCAGAAGGAAAAGAAAAATAACACCGAAAATTGATGGCTATGTAATCAAAGTAAATAAGTAAAATAGAACCCTCATGTGCCTAGTTGCAACTTACAAAAGGATTGGGCTGGAAGTGATGTGAAATACAGGCAACCCCAGTATAACATGGTGCTTCTACAACACAGTTTCGCTCTAACTCGATTGATAAATTGCGGCAGTCCTCACACAACACAGTACTTATATAACATGGTTAGAGAATTGCAGCAAATCTCGCATAACATGGCATTTTTTAGCTTTTGTGCAAACCCTGCTACAATAGAACTTCAATTGTCCGTCATCCTATTTACCGTCAGTCTCTGTTAACTGTCATTTAACACCACTATGCCATAATGCATTACGATATTGGTGCCATGTGTCACTCAGTATTTGTTTACAAAATACTGAGTGACACATGGCACCAATACTAAATTTTATTTAGTAAACCCATTGAAGTGACAGAGAAACATTAGTAGAGCATTAGTAGAGGCATATGATGCAAGAAAGCAAGCTTATTCAGCATCAGCCAAAAAAAAAAAAAAAAACACACCACTCCCATTTCACCCCTCCGTTCGCTAGAAATACCTGTCCAGTTGAGCCTTAAATTTGTTTAGGCTATCAACTTCAACAACAAGTGATGGAAGTCGGTTCCACCAACCAACCACTCGCTGGCCAAAGGCAAATTTCCGCACATCTATCCGACATCCGTCCTTCCTCAATTTGAATTTATGCCCTCTGAGCTGATTATTCTGAGCAAGATGAAGAATCCCATTGGCATTGAGCATGCTCAAACCATTCAAAGCCTTATACACCTCTATCAGATCACCTCGCCGGTGCCTAGTCTCCAGACTCTGTAATTTGCAAAACTTAAGCCTTTCTTCGTAAGAGCAACCCTTTGTTCCATTCACTAATCTTGTTGCCCTTCTCTGTACCCGTTCCAGCAGCTCTACATCCTTCTTGAAATGAGGCCTCCAGACCTGTATACAGTACTCAAGATGTGGCTTAACCATTGCCTTATACAAGGGAATAATCACCTCCTTATCCCTGCTAGAAAAATTCCTGTATATCATTGACAAGACACCATGAGCTACTCTTGCAGTTCGTCTGCACTGCTCAGAGAACTTCATATCTGCCTGCACAATTACCCCCAGGTCCTTTTCATTCTCCACCACTGTCAGTGTAGTACCGCAGAGTTGATACGTTGCTCTGGGGTTACTGTTTCCCATATGTAGTACTTTACATTTGTCAATGTTAAACTTCATTTGCCACCTCTCAGCCCATCTGTTCAACCTTTCCAGATCCTGTTGCAGCAGCATAGCGTCAGTGGTGTCCTTAACAACCCTGCCAACCTTTGTATCATCTGCAAATTTGGACATTAAACTTGATATCCCATCATCAATATCATTCATAAACACCGAAAACAACAACGGACCCAACACTGAACCCTGAGGAACTCCACTAATAACATTAGTCCACGTTGAGCAGTGTCCATTGATTACCACTCTCTGTCTTCTGCCACTCAACCATCCCCTTATCCATAGCAGCAATTTGCCTCCAATGCCACACTGCTCCAATTTGTGCAGCAGTCTTCCATGTGCAACAGTATCAAAAGCCTTTCTAAGATCCAAATATATAATATCAAAGTTATTCCCTGCATCCAGTTCTTTTGTGACTACATCATAGTATCCAATCAAATTGGTCAGGCAAGACCTGCCCTTAACAAAACCATGCTGCGTCTGAGCTATAACTGAATTCTTGTCTAGATGATCCTGCAGTGCTTCTTTAACCAGTGCTTCCATTAATTTACCTGGAACATAAGAGAGTATTGTTGGGATTATCACAAAAAATTGAAATAATCAATCGTCTAAGGTAGAAGTGCTACAAGTATAACATCGGTTTATGGAATAGGAAGAACAACAGTAAATGATATGAAGTGTGATGCAGACAAAATTGAAAACCACGTGTCGAAAATGAAAATTTTGGTTGTTAAAAGTCGTAAAACAATGAAGCTTGCTAAAAATAAACAATTGGATACTGCAGTATTTCAATTGTTTGTTCAAAAATGTAGCCAAGGAATTCCATTGTCAGGACCTATAATAATCGAAAAAGCCATTGAAATCAATAAAAAAACTAGGCAGAGATCCTTCATTCAAGGCTAGCATCGCATTGTTGGACAAATTTAAGTTTCGCCATGTTATTCAACAGTTGTCAATCCAGGGTGAGAAGCCAAGTGCGGATAGTGCAACAATTTCTGTTTATCATGAAAAACTGCAGAAGGAAAAAAAAAGAAATAGCTGATCGAAGTTTGATTAAAGACCAAATATACAACTGCGATGAGACTGGCCTTAATTGGAAGACACTACTTTAAAAGATGCTTCAATGACTGAACATATGACACCAGGATATAAGATGCAAAAAGATCGCATCACTATAATGGTATGGTGCTAATGCCAGCAGTAGTCATAAATTGCCTTTGATTGTTATAGGAAAACCAAAAAAGCTTAGATCATTTAAAAATATTAATTTAAATGCTTTGCCAGTTAAATATTTCTCACAAAACAACGCGTGGATGAGCCAAGATATATTTCATGATTGGTTTCATCAAATATTTGTACCATGTGTAAGATCACATTTGGCATCAAAAGGTTTACCGCAATATGCATTGCTACTGATGGACAATGCACCTACTCATCCCATACACGTATGTGATTTAAAAAGTGGTGATGGCAAAATATCATGCCACTTTCCACCAGCAAACACAACATCTCTCATTCAATTGATGGACCAAAGTGTGATTGAGAGTATGAAATGTTATTGCAAAATGTTCATTCAAAAACTTGTTTCGGCAGAAAATAAATTAGATGTGATAGCATTTTGGAAAAGCTGCGCTACAAAAGATGCAATTTTCAATATTGCTGATGCCTGGAATGATGTTCCAGTTCAAACAATACAAAGAAGCTGGAATAAGTTGTGGCCAGAAATATATTCAACTGATACAGAAACTGAAATTTTGCAGTTATGTTTGAATGTTCCTGGTTTTAAAAATATTTCGATGGAGGAAGTAAATGATTGGCTCGATATGGACAAAATGGATATCGGATGCGAAATTTTAGACAACGATGAAATTGTGCAAAGAGTGATGGCAATTTCGGATGATTCTGAAACTGAAGAAGAAAAAGTTGCAGCCGATGAACAGCAAACATAATTAGCCATGGTGATGCTGAAACTATGTTGCCAAGGTGCATTGAGTGGTTTGAGGTACAAGAAGAAGCTGATGCTACGCAAGTGTTACTTTCGCATAAAATTCGTAACATTGCCTCCCAAAAGGCTCGAGGGATAAAGAAATTGACCGACTTTTTTAGAAAAGAAATTTAATTATGTAATATTGTTTTCTTTTAAATTTCTGTAATGACATTAGAACAATGTTGTATGTGTGTAATATTGTTTTCTTTTAAATTTTTTTATGACATTACTAGTCAGAATATATTAAAATAGTCAAAATATGAAAGATAGGTATGTACTATGATTTTTTGATGACCCGTTAAAAAATAAATAACATTTAAAGTTTAATTAAATTTCATTAGGTTATGTAATAAAATTAACAAGTTAGATGACCTGGTCTATTATATGTATAATGTTTTTAATGTACATATTCTATTATCCGTCTGTTCGATTATCCATCATGGTCTCAGTCCCGTTGTCTTACGGACAATCGAAGTTCTATTGTATTATGTTGGATGTCATGTTTCAACATTTCCATTCTTTTTTGTGAATCCCCACTGTTGGCTGATTATGCAAAAAAAATATTGGGAAATCTCCGTGTTAGGTTCTGTGCTTGTTTGAGACCATAAAAAATTGTGACTTCGGAGCATGCAATTCTTGACTTTTATGGTTTTTGTAAAGTTCTTTTGGTTTTTATTTGATTGTTTATAAATTTTTCCGGGTATGTATTACTAAACTTAGTTCTTAAGAACTGTATTGGAATAATTTCTTTATTGTGAATTAAATTATGCCTAAGGAAAGTAAAAATGCACCGCTCAAAAGAAACTTTATTTCTCTAGAATCAAAGATACATTTTGGATTGTCTTAAAAAAGGGGAAAAGGTATCATCATCTATGTTTGACTTAATATGGCAGATCGCCACCTTGTCGTTCCCATTTTCCAAAGTCACCAGACGTGGGCATCTTCAGCTTTCAAATTTCTCTTTCTCATGGCTGATAGTGCACCTTCTTTCCATGTTTTACTAGGGCATCTTTGCCTTCTCTTCCCTTTTGTGGTATCCACTCATGTATAATTTTAGGCCATCTCACTTCATTCATTTGCAGCAGATGTCCAAACCATCTCAACCTCCTATTTTCTTTTTGTTCTATAATATCTTCATCTGTGTGCATATGTCTTCTTATTTCCTCATTTGTTATCCTCTCTAGCCTAAAAACCCCTAGCACTCTGACGTAGGTAGTCCATCTCTAGGGCCCTAAGCTTCTTTTTGTCACCCTCTTTCAGTGTCCACACCTCACATCCATTGCAAAGTACCGATTCCACTAACGACAGTCCGATTTGTTTTTTAGTTCTACGGGAGATATTGTTGCCCCACCATATAGAGTTTAGGGCACTAAGAATCTTCCACCTTCCTACTTTTATGAATTATTGTGTAAACTTACTCTTTCCCCTAACCCTTCCTTAGTTAATCTACATCCAAGATATTTGAAAAAGTCAACAGGTTTTAGATGTAAGACTGTGTAACTTTCAATTCATCAGGATGTTCCACTGTGCTTAGGTTTTCTGTCTTTGTAAAATTGATATTGAGGCCCCATTAATCATATGCAAGATGCAATTTTCTCAACATGTCTTCTAAATCATAAGCTTCTTGGGCAGTGATAACCTGATCATCGGCAAAATTTAGACTCCAAAGATATCTGTCATTAATTGGTACTCCATAACAGCTTCTTTTCCATTCTTGTAAAGCAAATTCCAAGAAAACATTAAACAATAAAGGCGATAGGCTACATCCTTGTTTCAGCCCCTTTGTTGGGTAGTAACGTATTCCCAACTTTAATAAATGCCGCGTTGTTACCGTACAATTCCCTAATCAGTTCCACAAGTTCTGGATCAACTGACATATTTTGAAAGGCTTTCCATAATTCCTTTCTTGGAACGGAGTCATAAGCCTTTTCTAAATCGATGAAGGCAAAGAAGGTATCTTTATTCTTTGCTTTTATTTTCTCCACCAGCTGTTATAGAACAAACAGATTGTCCACACAAGAGTGACCTGACCTAAATCCACTTTTTTCTTCACTTATCTTATCCTTTATCTTATCATTTTAACTGATCTTCACTTATTTTATCATTTTAACTGAAGCACTTTAGAGTATAGTCTGGACATAGTGCAATTAACACTTAAGCCTCTATAGTTCCCCAGATCCTTTCTTTTTTTTTTTTTTTTTTTTTTGTTTAGAAATCGCAAAAATGATGGGCAAACACAAGAGTTGTGCTTTCAAATTAAACAAAAACTTGAAATTATTCAAAAGTTTGAAAATTGTGCATCCGTTAAATCTCTAAAGAACCATTATAATGTTGGCGACCAACCATACGTGACATTGTAAAAAATAAAGGGAAGCTATTAGATTTAAAATCGACATTGTGAAAAATAAAGGGTAGCATTGTATTGGGCACGCGAGTAGTACATGTTAAGTTTTTTTCGTTTATTTTCCATGGTTAACCGTGGGTAACTGAATCAGCGGATACAGGGGCACAACTGTACTGTAATTTTAGTTCCTGCTTCAAATAACCTCTGGACGGTAAAAACAGCATTTTTAATTAAAGTTGCTGTTTTTGTCCATTCTGGTGAAAATTTGTATAAATTTTTGAGTTGGCATATAAAAACATTTACTAAATTAGTAGTGTTAAAAAAAAAATTGATTTTGGAGAACTTTCAGTCAGTCATGTTAACATGAAAGTTTGGACGCCAGGTACCATCTGTCAGGGGTGCAAAAATAGTCTTTTCATGTAGTGAGGAATGGCATTTTCTTGTTTACACCTGGGTGTTTAGAAGGCTTTTATGGTCCTACTTGCAGTGGAAATTTGTTTTCTTCCTTTTAAATGAGCTTTTATATCAGCATAGCTACCATGTCCTGTACTGAAAAATTTGTTGTATGCTGTGCATTCGCTTTTGTCATAAAGGTGATATTTTTTTGATAAATTTCTATTTATTCAAATATTCTTCTGTATAAAAGCATTTAAGCATAGGAATTATACTGTTTGATTTTCTTTTTTTTTTATAACTAAAAATGCTTCTGATGTAGTTAACACATTTCAGCACATTTTCATGGCTTAACTACGTTTATTTTAGGTGCAAGAACAATTCAACACGATTTCAGTGAGTAGTACATTGTATATTGTATATGATATTTCATTAAGTATACAGTGTGATCTCTATTTTCTGTGCCTCTGTTAAGTTTGTGTGACATTATTAGGTCATCAGAAATGCATGTCCTTCACTTTAAAGACATGTTGAAGCATTCACTGTAATACAACTGCAAGTGATTATTCCAGTGTTAGTTTCTGTGGGCTGTTATTTGTTTTAACAAAAACACTGCAATAAATTTCTCTCAAATATGGGAGATGCCTCCAATCACATATCTGTTGATACTACAAAATTTTAAGTAGTTGCAAATGGATTGAAGAAATTTAATGTTTCTGTTACATTTCATATTATATACATATATAGAGAGAGATTGTTCATTAAAATTGACCAAAAGCACTAGGCAGGAAAATCAGTTATAAGCATGGGAAAGAAGTTTCCCTGCTTAGTGCTGATTTAGTTATCACTGTTTTTGTGGGACTGGTTAAGAGCACTGAGTGGAAGGCAGTTATATATACAATTAAAACTAGATTGTAATTTTGGAATGACTCTGTATTTAATATACAGGGTGTTTCTAAATTACACCAACACAATAACAGGTTAAATCAAAACCACTGCACTGTAATGAAATTTATAGAAGTTGTTGTGTTTTAGTGTGGCTATCACTGTACAAATCTGTGTGACGTTCCATATGCATGTAGGTATGGTTTTGTTGACTTGCAACACTGCTACTCTTGGCAACACTGAAACACCTTTTGCTATTGGTATTTGAAGAGGCTAGCACCTTAATGGCTCATTCTAGGTAAAATCTTCCAAGACTTCAGATTGAAGCCCCATGATTATCAACAGTTTTTCTCCTCCTTTGTCAAATAACCCCAAGGGCTCACATCTGGTGAGTATGGGCTTGACAAACTCAGGGTCCTGAGCTGAATATCATCATTCTTCTCTTTCTTGGTGATTCCTTTCTACTTCTCTCTCTCTCTCTCTCTCTCTCTCTCTCTCTCTCTCTCTCTCTCTCTCTCTCAGGATAACTCGGGAATTTTTTTGGCTGGTGCAGCATAAGCCTCAGGTTTCCTTGCACCATATGGCTGATAATAATAATAATCAGCCTGTCTGTGGAAGCAAACTTATGAGGCACCCTGTGCATTTTGCCAACTCTTATCTTTTTGCTCTGGTTCTGGGTTAATTCCCAGGGGCGGAGCTGCATGTCCCCAGGTTGCGGATAGGGGGATGGCTTTCAGATATGGAGGCTAGCTACTTCGGTGGCCCCGGACAAGCTGCACCAGCTACTCTCCTGGGACAAACCTGGTAAGTTGTCCCTAAAAAATGCCACACAAGCTCTACGACGGTGCTGGGACATTGGTGAGCCAGTGCCGCCACCTTAATCAAAGCACAACCAACCATGAGGAAGGGCAGCAGCACCTTTCATCATCACCCGAAAGCAGAAAATGGGCTTGGTTTCAGAGTGAACTTGCAGAAGCACCCTTGGCATATTCAAGACTTTGGTTCTGCTACTACGATGTGGAAAGGAAGGGGAAACTACCACATTATCTATCCCATGTTTTAGCACTCATGAATTTTTCACACATTTCTTCAGCGGGTAACTCAGTCAGTCAAGCGCCAGGTGTTGTGTAGCTACTTCGGTGGCCCCGGACAAGCCGCACCAGCTACTCTGGTAATTTGTCCCTAAAAAAACACCACAAATTACCAGGACAAACCTGGTAATTTGTCCCTAAAAAATGCCACACAAACTCTACGACGGTGCTGGGACATTGGTGAGCCAGTGCCGCCACCTTAATCAAAGCACAACCAATGTAAGGCTTCTTAGGCTGTCAACCAACGAAATCCTTACACAAACCTTGGAACATGGAATATCAGAACTCTGCTCCAGACAGGAAAGTTGGAATGCATTAAAAAAGAAATGAGATGATACCAACTTAAGATTTTAGGAGTAAGCAAAGTCAGGTGGAAAGGAGAAAGAGACTTCTGGGGTGAGGAATTCAGAGTACTCATTCTGGTGCCACAAATGGACAAGGAGGCATAGCACTAATTATAGAAAGAAAAATCAGAAAAGAAATAACTGATATACGAGTAATAGGAATGAGAATAATAACAGCAGAATAGCAGCAGTACCAGCAGACATGCTGATCGTCCAGGTTTATATGCCAAAGTCAAACCATGATGACTATGAAGTAGAAGACCTCTATGAACAGCTGCATTTACTTACAAGAATACTGGTCAATCCTAACCATACAGCCAACACACTTGATCTTTTTCTCACAAACAACCCTTCTAAGTACACGGTTGAAGTGAGTGGTCCTTTGGGCACCTCAGATCACAACTTGATGATTGTCTCTTCTCCAGTGGAGCCATTATCTCATGGCTATTCCCAACCTTGTATTGTTTGGCATTACAAGAATGCAAAATGGGATGACCTGCGAGATTTCTTTTCTTCTTTCCCTTGGTCGGATTACTGTTTCAAAACTTCTAATGCTCAGATCGTGTCAGTGAAATTATTTTTGCAGGAATGGAATCCTTTATTCCATGCTCTACTTTAAAATCTCGTCCTTTATCTAAACCTTGGTTTTCCAATAAATGAGCTAAGGCTTTCAAGAGAAGAAGGTTGCATGTCGTAATTGGCTGGTTTCCAATTCTTCAGTTTCATTTTCTGCCTGCACGAAAGCTCACAACAATTGTAAAGCAGTTATTAATCAGTCCAAACTAGATTTTGAACAGACTAAGAGTAGAAAACTTGCTTCTTGCCCTAATGGTAGCCTAGCATTCTGGTCTCTTGCCAAAGCTATTGGCTGCAACTTTTGCCCATCTCTGCTCCCACCTCTGTCAAAACGAGATGATTCTGTTGTCACTTCAGCCAAAGATAAAGCTGTGACCTGCTAGCATCCCATTTTTCTTCCAACTCGTGTATTAATGATCTTGGTAAAACACCTCCCACCATTCCCAACATGATCCATTCAATGCCTCCTGTGGTCTTCTGTCAAAAGGATGTCAGAATGATTTTGGCAAATCTTGATGCAAAGAAAGCTCCAGGTCCTGATGGTATTTCTCCACTTGTTCTCAAAACCTGTGCTCTTGAATGAACTTCTGTTCTTTGCCACCTTTTATCACTTTCTTATTCCAAAGGTGTTTTTCCTTCTGCTCTTTCTAAAGTAATGGAAAAATCAATTAACCGCCAACTCTTAAACTACCTGAAACCTTCCGTCTGATCAATGAACGCCAATATAGATTCTGTCAGTGTCGATCCACTGGTAATATTCTGGCTTATGTTACTCATTTATGGACAAATTCAATGGAAAAGTTTGGTGAAACACAAGCAGTTGCTCTTGACATCTGAAAGGCTTTTGTTTGTGTTTGGCATAAAGGTCTTCTAAACAAGCTTCCATCTTACGGTTTTCCAACGGTTTTTTGCAATTGGTTATCCAGTTTTCTCTCTGATCGCTCACTGAGGGTGATTGTAGATGGTTCTAATTTCTCCACTAATGCTGGTGTCCCCCAAGGTTCAGTTCTTTCCCCCCAACTCTTTTCCTCTTGTATATTAATGACCTTCTTCCGTTGACTGGAAATCCTATCCATAGTTTTGCTGATGATAGCACATTGCATTCCACTTTCCATTTTGAGAAATGCTGCCCTGCTCAATCAGCTTTGACTTTTCGAGTATTCGCTACCAATTCCTTAAATGCCGATCTCCAGTTAATTCTCCAGCGGGGCAAACAAAACTTAGTTCATTTCAATCCTAAAACTTAGTCTTGTCTTATATATCACAAAAATGATTCTTTTGTTCCTATGCTTATCTTTGGTGACACTCCGATTTCTAGGCAAGATGATATATATCTTTTGGGGATTACCCTGACTTCTGATGTCTCTTGGTACAAGCACATTTCAAATGTTGCTTCCTTTCCATCTAGTATTAGTATTAGTAATGCCCACATGGTGCCTATGGCTTGTGCTGCACCAGCCAAAAAAAAAAAAAATCCGAACAAAAAAATGATAAAAACAAAAAAAAAATAAAAAAAAATAAAAAAAAAGGAAATTAAACCTATCATCCTATGCGCTTCCCTTACCCGAAAGTACTATCCAGATGACCTTTGAATTTCCCCAAACTGTCGGCTTCTACCACCCATGAAGGCAACTTATTATTCCAGTAATTTATAACTCGCTGGCTAAAATAAAACTTCCTGCAGTCCAATCTAAACATTCCCCCCCCCGTAACTTGAATTTACATCCCCTAGTTCCAGCATCATTTCTAATCTTGAAAATTTCGTCCTCATTCATTTTACTGATGCCTCTCAGAGCCTTAAACACCTCAATCAAATCTCCTCTAAGGTGTCTAGTTGCCAAACTCTGCAACCCAAATCTAAAAAAACTTGGTTTTCTCTTTCGCTCTCGGCGTTACTTTTCTTTCAAACAGCCGTTCGCTCTGTACAAATCGCAAATCCGCCCTATCATGGAATATTGTTCCCACATCATTTGAAGTGAGAACAATCTAAACAGAAATGAAAGCTAAGTGGAGAAGTTATATACAGCTGAGATTGAATTTTGGAGAGATTGTGCAAGGCTCAAGGGGTAGAATTTTTTTTAGGCTGGTCTGTGCTTGTTGACAGGAGAGACTGCTTCTACAGGGATGGGGTACACTTAAATAGAAAGGGCGCAAGAATATTTGCTGATGCTATTGAAGCAGTGTTACGTGGGTCGGAAAACTGCTAGCTTTGGGGGATACACAGACTAAAAGGTTAACGGTCGCCGCAGGCAGAATCAAAAGTGATTCTTGCACTGCTTCTGTTAGAATGAGCAGCAGCATGAAAAGCAAGGCAATGGAGATTTCTAGGACTGTTGGGAGTCATAGTGGAACAAATACATACATGGGCTGTGTTAGAGCAACTAAAATTAGAAACAGGTGCATGTATACTTGCATGTACACCAATGCTGGGAGTGTAGTTAATAAATTTGATGAGTTTGAAGTGCTAGTCAAGACATCAAAGGCAGATATTGTTGGAATATCAAAGATGTGGTGTCAAACAGATATAAGCAGTGCAGAATTGGAATTTGGAGAGTACAATGTGTACAGAAAGGATAGACAGGACAGAAAGGGAGGAGGTGTTATGCTGTTAATTAAGAAACAAAATCTAAGGAAGTCTATCCAGTTTATGTTGGTGGACAATGCAATGTTGAGTCAGTTTGGTGTGATATAAGCACTGGGAAAGGAAAAATGAAAAATTAAATGAAAAGGAAAAATTCAAAAGAGTGTGGATTGTTCACTTGCATGCTAGCCAAACTCTTTTGAATTTATTGGATGACTGTTTTCTACAGCAGCATGTTCGAGAGGCAACCAGAGGGAGTAATACCTTTGGTCTGATTATCAGCAGTGATTATTCATGTATTAAGAATTTGCAGATAAAGGAACCACTGGGTGACAGTGATCACAATGTACTGATATGGGAATTACTTAAAGATGTAAGTACCATCAAGGCTAAAGGGAAAGGCTTTTGCTTTCATAAAGGTGACTACAGGGGGTCTCAGACAGTTTTTAAATTCTGTACAGTGGGATCAACTGATGATGTTACCAATGTTGAATTCTAAATGGGAAGCCGTCAGGGACTTAATCTTGAGGCTACTAGGCTTTTCATTCCAACTAAGAAATTCTGTTCAAGGTTTAAGCCTAAATGGATGTCAGATGAATTAATGAAGCTCGTGGCAGAGAAGAAAAATGTATGGGATGCATATAAATTATGAGGTGACGCAGAAGCCTATGGCAATATAAGCTTGTCTGTAATCAAGTCACAAAGGAGGTTAGGCAGGTGAAGGCAGATTACGAGAAATCTTTTGCAAAAGATGTAAAGAAAAACAGCAAAGGGTTCTTTACTTATGTAAACTCTAGAAGGAAAGGGATGAATCAGATTGGACCACTTAACAAAAAATAGGTTGACTGTTGATTATCATGCTCAGGTAGCTGATAAACTGAATGAGTATTTTGCCTCTACATTCACACATGAGGAGTTATTCAATGAGGGGAATGCCAAAAGTTGATCAAACTCTAACACAGAGCTAGATGATTTTGTAATAACTGAGAGCAAAGTGGAGGAGAAATTGTTGAAGTTAAACATAAAAAAAAAAAAAAGGCACCTGGGGTGGACAGGATCTATCCAGTTATGTTAAAGGAGGCAGGAAAGGAAGTAAGCAAACCCTTAGCCATAATTATGAGAGCTTCCTTGGACTCAGGGGAGGTCCCCATGGACTTGATGTGTGCAGATGTATCACCAATTCACAAAGGGGATTCAAAAGGTGACACAAGTAACTATAGACCTGTTAGTTTAACTTGTTTGTTAAAAACCTCCCTTTAACAAACCCATCACAGCATGGGTTTGTTTAAGGGAGGTTTTGTGTGACCAATTTGATTGGATACTATGTTGTGGTCACAAAGGAATTGAATGTCAAAAATAATTTTGAAATCATATACTTGGATTTCAGGAAAGCTTTTGTTACTGTTGCACATGGAAGACTACGCCGACCGGGCTAGCCGAGTGGGTAAAGTACCTGCCCGGCAACCCAAAGGTCGCGGGTTCGATTCCCGCCTCGGGCTTGGATCAAAGTACTGCAAAAACCTTGGGAGGTGCAATATGGCCACAGAAGCCGATGCGCCAACAACTACCAAATCAAAAAAAAAAAAAAAAAAAAAAAAAAATGGAAGACTACTGAACAAATTTGAGAGGTATGGCATTAAGGGTAAGTTGCTACAATGGATAAAGGGATGGTTTAATGGAGACGACAGAGAGCGATAATCAATGGACACTGCTCTTGATGGACAAATGTTATTAGTGGAGTTCCCCATGGTTCGTTGCTGCGCCCATTGTTGTTTTGTGTATTCATCAATGATATTGATGAAGGTATATCAGGATTAATGTCCAAATTTGCATATGATACAAAGGTTGGCAGGGTTGTTAACGACAGTAAAGATAGTATGCTACTCCAACTGGATCTAGATAAGTTGAGCAAATGGGCTGAGAAGTGGCAATTGAAGTTTAACATTGACAAATGCAAAGTACTGCATTTGTCAATGTTAAACTTCATATTGGTAACAATAACCCAAGAGAAATGTACCAACTGTGTGGTACTACTCTCAGGGAAGTGGAAAGTGAAAAAGACCTGAGGGTAGTTTTGCAGTCAAATATGAAGTTTGCTGAGCAGTGCAGATAGGCTGCCAGGGCAGGACATGAAGTCTTGTCAATGATATATAGGAATTTTGCTTGCATCACAGGGAAGTGATTATCCCATTGTACAAGCAATGGTCAGGCCACACCTAGAGTACTGTGTACAGGTCTGGAGGCCTCATTTTAGGAAGGATGTAGAGTTGTTAGAACATGTACAAAGAAGGGCAACAAGATTGGTGAGGGGAACAAAGGGGTGCTCTTACCAAGAAAGGCTTAAGTTCTGCAAATTGCAGCACCAGGAGAGTAGGCACCTGCGAGGTCATCTGATTGAGGTGTATAAGGCCTTGAATGGATTGAGCAAGCTGAATGCTGATGGGATTCTTCCTCTTGGTCAGACTAAGAACCTGAGGGGGCACAGTTTCAAATTGAGCAAAGATAGTTGTAGAATAGATGTGCAGAAATTTGCCTTTAGTCAGCTGGTAATTGATTGGTGGAACAGGCTTCCATCTTTTGTTGTGGAAGCTAATAGCCTAAGTAAATTTAAAGCTGAGCTGGACAGGCATTTGGAACGAATGGAGGGGTGAAATGGGAGCGTTTTTTTTTTGGCTGATGCTGCATAAGCTTGCTTTCTTGCATCATATGCCTCTACTAATGCTGAGACAAGATCACTGGAAATTACAGACTGGGAAGGCGCCTCCGTAGCCAGGTCGGCAATAGTGGCAGTGCGTAGCACACACTTCTTGATTAGACTGGGGTTCAAGCCTGTGACCACCAAATACGGAGGATGCGGAAAGGTCAGGGAATGACCACCGCATATCCCCGGAGCAATATGGCCTTAGTTGCTAATGCTCCTAAAAAACAAATAACAACAACAACAAACTGGGAAACTGAAATGAACAGCGCCTTGTAGATTTTTGCAGACAAGAGAAACTTATTATCATGAATACATGGTAAAAAGTTCCCAAAAGAAGAAGGTATACATGGAAGAGCCCAGGAGGCTCAAACGGATACCAGCTAGATTATATCCTAATAAAAGAAAAATATCGAAATCAAGTTAGAAAGTCCATAGCTTACCCAGATGCAGATAGTGATCACAATCTTTTAATGCTAAAGAGCAGACTAAAATTTAAAACACCAAAAAGGAGCAACAGAAAGAAATGGAATATAGAATTATTAAGACAAGAAGAAGCAAAGCAAAAATTCCAAAACACAATAGGCAAAACAGTACAAAAAAACCTTAACGAAAACAAAACAATAGAAGAAAAATGGAAGTTTATTAAAGAAACCATCACCAGAGCAACAACAGAAATTGTAGCCGTCAAAGGAACAGAAGCAAGGAAACCCTGGATCTCACAAGCAATTTGGGCAAAAGTAGAAGAAAAAAGGAAATGGAAAAACATCAACACGGACGAAGGTGTGGCAAAGTATAAGGAACTAAGGAATGAACTTCAAAGAGAGTGTAGGCAAGCTAGAGAAACGTAGTGGAGCGAGAGGTGTAGAATCATTGAATATCTAGATAAAAAAAGCAGATCAGATCTAACTTTCAATGAAATTAGACACTTCACAAGGAAGAAGGGAATAAGTTCCAGCAGTATAAACAACAAACATGGGCAACTTTTGACAGAACCTGAAGAAATAAAAACAAATGGAAAGAATATATCGCCAAACTCTACCAAAAAGACCACCAACAAGAAACAGAAATCAAGAGGAGTGACTCAGAAGACAACACGGAAGATCTGCCAATAATAAGAGAAGAATTTGAAGCGGTGCTAAAAGCAGTGCCTAATGGAAAAGCAGCAGGAATTGACTCCTTGCCCATAGCTTATTAAAGAGGGAGGTGATGAGCTACATGAACTTATTTTCATCTTAACAAACCAGATGTACAAAGAACATGTCATGACCTAAAGATCATTGCACAGCGGTCATGAACCCATTCCCCAAAAAGCACAATACCAAGGAATGCAGCCAACACCAGACTATCAGTCTTATTCACATGTATCCAAAATCATACTAAAAATAATAAAACAGAGAATCAATGACAAAATCAACAGATATTTAGCACCCGACCAATTTGGTTTCAGGAAAGATAGGGGCACAAGGGATACCATCGCAACCCTAAGGCTCATGGGAGAGAGATTTATTGATCTAGGAAAAAACCTTTACATTTGCTTCATCGATTGCGAGAAAGCCTTCGATAGAATACAGTGGCCAAAACTCGTCTCAGTCCTTGAAAAAATAGGAATAGAAGAAAACATACTAAACTTAATAAAAACATTGTACAAAGACCGGAAAGCCATAGTATATATTGATAACATGGAAACTGACCCAACAAAAAGAGAAAAAGGAGTATGACAAGGCTGCCTGCTTTCACCAGGCCTATTTAACATCTATGCGGAGGAAGTTATGGCAGAAGCCCTTGAAAATAGCAATTTAGGAGTGACCATAAATGGTGAACAAATAAAAACAATAAAATTTTTGGATGATCAAGCAATTGTAGTAACCAGAAGGAGTGACCTGATTGAGATGTTACAGCTGATCAACCACACAGCTGAGGCTTATGATATGAAAATTAATATGAATAAAACGAAGTGCATGACATTCTCAAAGGACCCCAAAGCTATGCACATCAAAATAAGAAACAATAATATTGAACAAGTATCAAAATTTAAATATTTAGGACAGATGCTGATGCAAGATGCACCGATGAAATAAAAGAAGAATTGGGCAAGCAAAACAAGCTTTCAGGGAAAAACAAAAAATTCTGGCAAAGTATTTGAATGAGCATATAAGGAAAAGAATTCTAAAATCCTATGTTTGGAACATGGCTCTATATGCATCCGAAACCTGGACGATAAACAAACAAGATGGACAGAGAATTGAAGCATCGAGATGTGGGGCTGGAGAAAATACAAGAAAATAAGATGGACTGAAAAAAAGACCAATGAAGAAGTCTTGGAAGAACTAGGAGAAAAATGAAAAATTATAAACCTAATCAAGGAGCGAAGAGGAAGGTGGCTCGGACACAATCTAAGACACAGTGAAATACTAAGCCTGATTATATAAGGAAAGATTGATGGAACTAGACCCAGAGGGTGACCGAGAAACAATTTCATAAAACAACTGCAAAGGGATACAACAACAAGATCATACCAGGACTTTGAAGAACTGGCACTCAACAGAGAGATGTGGAAAAAAGTCATCAGTGCTACCAACAAGTCGTAGAGACTGAAGGAACCCATGATGATGATGATATTTTTTTCCCTCCAAAATGCTGTTCACAGTTATCCTATCCTTTGTGTAACTCCAAATGTATTTTCATTTCAAAATATGGTTAGCGTCATCGTTCCTCAGCTCAGCTCAGAATTTCTGTAGCTTTGGGGAGCTGGAATGGCAGAACTCTTTACTGGCTTGTTACTTACAGGCTGAAAGTAATATACCCATTGACTTTTGTGCAAATCTAATCAACTTTTCATTGTTTCAGGTGCAGGAGTGGCCCAGCAAGCAACCAACCAAAGAAATTCTCTGGTGGTTAGTTTTGAATTGTAAGGTCTGTATATAAGAGGAGACTGGTGAATAAGTTAGGTAATATACTCATTGCATTACATTTCAGGCACATTTGATTATAAAATAACATGACAATCACAGTGTGTTGGTTAGCTCTGAGGTGCAATTTTTGCAGCAGTTCTTTTTTGAGGAAGGGGGCACATAAGATATGGCATAACCTAATGACATGATATTTGATACAAAGGTCTAGAAGAATATACTGAACCCATCACATTTTGGAAAGGAACAGAGCTCTGGTGAACTTTATTGCAGTGTCTCTGTGGATCAAGGAATCAAAATTTAAAGTCTCCAGGGAGCAAAAAAACATGCTGAAAATTTGATGTTGATCTGACTTTTCCTTCTCAAGTAATGCTTAACTATCTAAAGTAGATTTCTGGTGTATGGGGAGAGGTTGAACTGACAGTGATCCTAAAACTTTCCCAGAGACCTACAGAACATACTCTGAAAAAAATTTGTTGTCAAACTTTACTATATTGAGTAATGCACAAACATCCAAAACATACTTCCATTTATCTATAGCAATAACTGAATGTTACAAAACAAAACAACAAAAAAAAAAGTTTAAATTGAATTTGGAATGGCTTGACAAATCTTTCTAAAAGACCCAGATATAAATGTTCATGAAAATCTATCCACTGAGAGTCAAATTGTTACACGTAGAATGATGGGAAGGCAGACATGATTAGACAGCAGGTGCTTGACACATTTAGCATTAGCATTAGCATTAGCATTAGTAGAGGCATTTGATGCAAGAAAGCAAGCTTATGCAGCATCAGCCAAAAAAAAAAAGTAACATAAATAAATAAAAATAACCACTTCCACTTCACCCCTCTGTTCGTTCGAAATACCTGTCCAGCTGAGCCTTAAACTTATTTAGGCTATCAACTTCCACGACAAGGGATGGAAGTCTGTTCCACCCACCAACCACCTGCTGGCTAAAGGCAAATTTCCGCACATCTATCCTACATCTGTCTTTCCTCAATTTGAATTTATGCCCTCTCAGGTGATTTTTCTGAGCTAGAGGAAGAATCCCATCAGCATTGAGCATGCTCAAACCATTCAAAGCTTTGTACACCTCTATCAGATCACCCCGCTGGTGCCTAGTTTCCAGACACTGTAATTTGCAAAACTTAAGCCTTTCTTCGTAAGAGAACCCCTTTGTCCCATTCACCAATCTAGTTGCCCTTCTCTGTACTCGTTCCAGCAGCTCTACATCCTTCCTGAAATGAGGCCTCCAGGCCTGTATACAGTACTCTAGGTGTGGCCTGACCATTGCCTTATACAAGGGAATAATCACCTCCTTATCCCTGCTAGAAAAATTCCTATATATCATTGACAATACACCATGAGCTACTCTTGCAGCTCGTCTGCACTGCTCAGAGAACTTCATATCTGCCTGCACCACCACCCCCAGGTCCCTTTCATTCTCTACCACTGTCAGTGTAGTACCACAGAGTTGATACGTTGCTCTGGGGTTGCTGTTTCCCATATGTAGTACTTTACATTTGTCAATGTTAAACTTCATTTGCCACCTCGAAGCCCATCTGCTCAACCTTTCCAAATCCTGTTGCAGCAGCATAGTGTCAGTAGTGTCCTTGACAACCCTGCCAACCTTCGTATCGTCTGCAAACTTGGACATTAAGCCTGATATACCATCATCAATATCATTTATAAATACAGAAAACAATAAAGGCCCCAATACTGAACCCTGAGGGACTCCACTAATAACATTAGTCCACGATGAGCAGTGTCCATTGATTACCACTCTCTGTCTTCTCCTCCTCAACCACCCCTTTATCCATAGCAGCAACTTGCCTCCAATGCCACACTGCTCCAATTTGTGCAGCAGTCTTCCATGTGCAACAGTATCAAAAGCCTTTCTAAGATCCAAGTATATAATATCAAAGTTATTCCCTGCATCCAGTTCTTTTGTGACTGCATCATAGTATCCAATCAAATTGGTCAGGCAAGACTTCCCCTTAACAAAACCATGCTGTGTCCTAGCTATAACTGAAGTCTTGTCTAGATGATCCTGCAGTGCTTCTTTCACCAGTGCCTCCATTAATTTTCCGGGAACAGAAGTTAAACTCACAGGTCTATAATTACTTGTGTCAGCCTTTGATCCCCCTTTGTGAATTGGGGTCACATTTGCACATCTCCAGTCAATGGGTACCTCCCCTGAGTCCAAGGAAGCTCTCATAATTATGGCTAAGGGTTTGCTTACCTCCTTTGCTGCCTCCTTTAATATAACTGGATAGATCCCATCCACCCCAGGTGCCTTTCTTGTGTTTATCTTCAACAATTTCTCCTCCACTTTGCTCTCAGTTATTACAAGATTCTCTAGCTTACTGCTAGAGTTGAATACACCTCTGGCATTCCCCTCGCTGAATAACTCCTCATGTGTGAATGTCGATGCAAAATATTCATTTAGTTTGTTAGCTACCCGAGCAGGGTCATCAACAGTTGACCCATCGATCTCAAGTGGACCAATCTGATTCATCCCCTTCCGTCTAGAGTTTACATAAGTAAAGAACTCTTTGCTGTTTTTCTTCGCATCCCTTGCCAAGGATCTCTCGTAATCTGCCTTCGCCTGCCTAACCTCCTTTGTAACTTGGTTACAGATCAACTTGTATCTATCATAGGCGTCCGTGTCACGTGTTAATTTGTATGTATCCCATGCATTTTTCTTCTCTGCCATATGCCTCATTAGTTCATCTGACAACCATTTAGGCCTAAACCTTGAACAATATTTCTTAGTTGGTATGTAAAGCCTAGTAGCTTCCACGATAAGTTCTTTGAATGCTTCCCATTTTGAATTTGCTGTTGGCAATATCATCAGTTGATCCCACTGTATAGAGTTTAAATACTGTCTCAGTCCATTGTAGTCGCCTTTACGAAAGCAATACCCCTTCCCTTTACCCCTAATGGTAGTTACCTCTTTGAGTAACTCCCACTTCAGCACACTGTGATCACTGCCACCAAGTGGTTCATTTATCTGCAGATTCTTAATGCATGAAGAATCACTACTGATAATCAAATCAAGAGTATTACTCCCTCTAGTTGCCTCCCGAACATGCTGATGTAGAAAACAATCATCCAATAAATCCACAAAAGCCTTGCTACTGTGTGAGTGACCAGCCCCCAAATTCCAGTCAATATCTGGGAAATTAAAATCCCCCATTATAAGACTCTCTGATTTACTGGCCCACTCTATTTCTCCGAACAGTTTCTTATTATACTCATCAAAGTCATTAGGCCTATAGCACACTCCTACTCTCAATTTTGATCTCCCAATGCTTATTGGGAGATCAATTGGGAGATCTCCCAATGCTCATTGGGAGATCCCAATGCTTATTTCAGGTACATTTACAAATGTACCTGAAAATAATGACGTTTCTTACCTAGGATTAAATAAAGAATTATTTCATTTTTGTTTGTTCTCATTTGAACATCATAAATAGCAGAGCAATGTTTTGGCTATGCTATTTGTTTAAAGCAGATGAGTAACTGGGAATTTTGATGTATGTGTCTAAAATTCCTAGAATATCAGAAATGTGCCTTTGTTTTCATAAATGTAATTAATTCAGCCACAACACACTTGTAGTCCATACATTAAAGTGACTTAAATTTGAAAATAAAAATATCTTATTAAAGTGACATTAATATGAATTTTAGTATTCCTTCATTATTAGTTTGACTTTTCAATGTGTATCAGTAATTATTTTATTAAAGAATTACTGATGCAAATTAGCCATAAAAAAAAAAAAATAAAAGGTTTTTGTTAGGCTTCATGAAACCAGTCCTTTCATATAATTATTATTAAGTGCTCTAAAGAAAGAATTAAAAATTAGTGGCATCTATAGCATCCAGTAAAACATGCATGCTAGTGTCAGATGTTTACATCTGCAGTATGCATCTCTGTGAAATATAGTCACTGAGGCATGCAGGCGTTTCAAATTCTGTTTCTTTAAAGTTTTGTTTGCTGACAGTGAATATAACATCCAAATGTGGACATTAAAAAAACCATATTATATATAACCACATTATAAAATGATTTTTCACAGTTGTGCTCATAAAAGATTGAAAATTAAGATGCCATAAAAAAATCCCTAGTTATGCCTCTTTAAGAAGTAGTGTAAATACCCAAAACTGCTCGTGATGAAATGGACTTTGTTCTGCTCTGAACATTAGGTAGTTTAAATTCTGCCAACTGCAAAATCACAAGAGAAGATAGGGAAAGCCCTCCTACTTTTCATAATTTTAAAACAGCCAAAATTGCATTAGCTATTTTATAATTGATTGATGCTAATAAAATTGATTGATGCTAATAAAAATAAATATATTTATTTTATTTCTTTTCTCCTTTTCTCCCATCCCCCTTCAGGTATCTATATTATGATGATATTACTCTGGAAGCTGACACTGTGCTTGCTACTTTGTATGCAGCCAAGAAATATTTGGTTCCCCATTTGGCACGAGCATGTGTTAGTTACTTAGAAACCAGTTTAACTGCAAAAAACTCGTGTATTCTTCTGAGTCAAAGCAGACTTTTTGAAGAGCCTGAACTAATGCAGCGTTGTTGGGAAGTCATAGATGCACAAGCTGAACTAGCACTTGCCTCAGATGGCTTTACTGAAATAGATTATAGTACTCTAGAATCCATCCTTACAAGGGAGACTCTAAATGCCAAAGAATTTACTTTATTTCAAGCTGCATTTAATTGGGCTACAGCTGAATGTATACGCCGGGACTTGGAGGCTACATCAGAAAATAAAAGACATGTGCTGGGTGAAGCATTATATCTCATAAGAATACCATCTATGTCTCTTGAAGAGTTTGCAAATGGTGCAGCACAGTCAGGACTCTTAACACCCCAAGAAACTACAGATATATTCCTTCACTTTACAGCTAATAATAAGCCCAGCCTGAGTTTTCCAATAAAACCTCGTGTTGGACAAAAATCATTGGTTTGCCACAGATTCCAGTCATCAGCATATCGCAGTAATCAGTGGAGATATAGAGGAAGGTGTGATAGTATTCAATTCTGTGTAGATAAGCGAATATTCATTGTTGGCTTTGGATTATATGGTTCAAGCAATGGAGCATCTGACTATAGTGTTAAGATTGAACTGAAACGAATGGGCAAGGTGCTAGCAGAGAACAATACGGAATTTTTTTCTGATGGTTCCAGCAATACTTTTCATGTCTATTTTGAACATCCAATTCAGATTGAAGCTGAAACTTTTTATACTGCAACTGCTATTTTAGATGGAACAGAATTGAGTTATTTTGGCCAGGAAGGAATGAGTGAAGTGGCTGTAGGTTGTGTAACTTTTCAGTTTCAGTGTTCATCAGACAGTACCAATGGAACAGGAGTGCAAGGAGGACAAATTCCAGAGCTAATATTCTATGGCCCAACAGATTCCTGACTGCTGGACTATAGAGAGACAAATGGAACAGAAATTGGATTGGGAGTGTGTTATATTTTACAGAGATGTGGAAAAGCAGCAGTTCACATGTTGAAGGTATTGATATCATAATATTAGATTTTATATGAATGTTGAGTTCATCATACAGTAAGGTTTCTATTTTTTTTAAATTCATGTACTGTATTTACTGGTATATTTTCCAATTTGCTACCTATACAGTTCACAGAATACAGTGTACATTAAGTACACTGTATTCTGTGAACTGTATAGGTAAATAAATGTTTAGAACTCTTACTAATATTTTGTAGGTTAATCCCAAAAATATTTCATTTTATTCAATTAGCAGCATTTCTCAATCAATTTCTCAATTTTTTAAAAATTTTTTTTATTTTATTTTGCATAATAGAAGTCCAATTTTCCCTTCAAATTTATGTTGTCAAGATGTCATCTCACTAATTTTTTCCCTGTATTTGAACAAGATTGGTTATTATAGACTTCCACTTTATTTTTCAAGGAATAATAGACAATGCAAATCAGGCTTATAGTGCAAATTGGTGCATCTTTTATCTAAAAGTTCGGGAGCTGTGGGTACCAAAGATCACAAATAATGGAAGTTGCTCTCATAAGCAACATTAAAAATGAAAAATAAATACATACTGTACATATTACATCTATACAAGGTTTGATCAAAAAGTTCAGTGAAATGGTCTTGTAATTTTTTAATTCATAACAGTAGTTAAAAAGTTGTGAGCAGGACTTACAACATTTTTCAATTCTTTCCAAAGAATTGTTACATTGTATGCAAGATAAAATTGTTCAAAATGTTACCACCTTTTGAGCATGTATGCATGCACCAAGTTTTAACTTGTTATGCATCAGTCTAATGGAAAGCTACCCTAAGTGAAAAATGTGGGAAATTTTTCACAGTGTGTGAAAAACATTCCCTTTATGGTGCATCACCTATTTTCTTGATTTGGCACTATGCAACTTTTAGCTATTCTCAGAATTACAAGAGGACATGAAAGGAAAACAGTTTGAGTTAATTCAAGAAATTCTTTCAATAGAATTTCATGAATTAACCCAAAAACTCATGCCAACCCTTTTAATTACCTATTATACTCTCATTGTTCAAACAATGGTACATTTGACCATATGTAAAAAGCTTTTCAGCTATTTACATATAGTCAGATTGGCTCTGGCCAAACCTGTAGCAAGTCTGACTTTCTATAGCTTTAAAAAAAAATGATCACTGCTCTCATCATAATTTACTTATTTAAAAATTATCTAATAATGTATCTAAGTAACTGTATTTTATTATTTTAACATTAAATCTCATTGGTATATACACATTGTTATATCGTCACTTGACATTTGTTTAAATGAGGTTCGTGCATCTCCCAAAATAATCCTTATATTGTTTTACATTCTGAGTGCTCATTTGTATTGTTAATCATGAACTATAATCTTTCTCTGAGTTGCAGGCATATTGTTCAGAATTATGTTTCCTGATAGTGAAAAAGGGAAAAATATACAGTTGTAGAAGAATAAAAACAGCAGCCATTGTTAGTGAAAGTGGACAGAGAGGGAAAGAAGAAGAAATATTGATTGATGGCCTTTAAAAATGCCATTTTCTGATTGCTATCTGTGGCAGTAAACGAAGTGATTCCAAGCTATATCCCATTTAATGACTTTAGAAAAGGTCACAAACAAAAGGTCACTAAATGTCATTATCTCAGTATTGGTCGGTGATTCTAGACTGGATATCTTCATCTTATCAACATGAAGTTCTGTGGGATTTATTTAGAAAGCGATCTGGCAGTTAGTGTTATTATTAATAGCCATATGGTGCAAGGAAGCCTGAGGCTTATGCTGCACCAGGGAAAAAAAAAAGTTCCCGAGTTACCCTGACCCTGAGAGAGAGAGAGAGAGAGAGAGAGAGAGAGAGAGAGAGAGAGAGAGAGAGAGAGAGAGAGAGAGAGTCAAAAGTAGAAGGGAATCACCAAGAAAGAGAAGAATGATGATATCCAGCTCGGGATCCTGGGTGTGTGCCAAGCCCATACTCACTAGATGTAGCCCCCGGGGGTTGTTAATGTTCATCTCATGGTAAGCCTAAAAACTGGAGTAGAAAAGGTATTAACCCTCTGTTGCCAACATGACATCTGACAGGTGCCACTTTTTAAAATTTTTCTGTTATTTTTTAACATTTTATAAATCAAATCAGATCTTCCCATGTACCTGTGGTCACCACTATTCTTTAACTGGTTATACCAGTGGTTCCCAATCTTTTGTCACTCAAGTCACATTTTAAGTTAAAAGACGAATTAATGGCACACCGAAATAGTGATTGCCATTGAACTCAATGGAATTTTTCTTAATTTTGTGGCACACCGGTTGGGAATCATTGGGTTATATGGTAATTTCCGTTTTCATTTTGATATACTAAATTTATTACAATTTACTCATTTATTATTATTAAATGAATTACAAGGCACTAAATTTTTGTTTGGCATTTAGGAGATTCCATGTGAGCAAAAATGTATACCTTTCTTCTAGGTATACATTTTTGCCTAATCTGTTAGCTAATCCTGCCATAGAGCTTTGATTTCTTTGGCTAAATGCAAACAGCTGAGAAAAATGCAGACATTTATCTTGTGTCTGCCAGATCCCACATAGGCATCTGGGGATCAGTGATCTTGAAAATTCCAAAAAAATAAAAACTTTTATCATCATTATTGGTTTCTCTTGTTTATTTTTTAATTTTTTGATTTTTTTAAATTGGGTATAGCAATTCATAATTGTTTTAAATTCAGTAAAAAAGCTAAGAATTTTTTTTATAGTTAAAACAAGGGATCATGCAAGTATCTTTGTTAAAATTGGGGGTGTGATTTGAGTTAAAAGGGGAGATTGAGCACATGGTGACAATAGGCCATCCTTGTTATCTGATTAATTTGTTTGCTGAAAAGGAGGCTGCTTGCCTTCCTCTGAATATTTGGTGGACATATACTAATCTAGTATTTGGTGGACATATACTGATCTAGTACATATACTAATCTAGAAAGAAGTGCTGAAAGAAAAGAGATTGAAAAAAACTTCCAATTTCAATTAGTGCATTCCACTGAAGTAAAAAAGGTTTTGAAACTTTTGTACATGTTGGCAGTCTTTGGGTAAATGTTAAAGTAGACTGGTAGAACAACAGCACTCTTCAACAAGCCTATTTTAAGTTATGTGAGAAAATGAGCACTTTTCAAAGTTACAAAATTGAAAAGTGCAACAAGTGAGCACTAGCAAGTTGTGCTGATTCGTGTCCAAATACAGTTCATTACCCAATAATTGGGTGTGTCTTCCTTTTTTTTTTTTTTTTTTGATGTGTAGTTTTCTTCCGATTTTCGCTGAAGTTTGTGCATATTTTACAAATTTATAGTTTTTTTTTTTCCCTCTCGAAATTATAGATCTTTAATGACATATGCCTAATAGCTAGTGTTAGGTTGCTTTGCTCTTGTTTAGTCTAAGTATAGTGACCATACCAGTATAAGTACATCTTCACAGCATAAGATGAACAAATATATCTAGACTTCATATATCAGTGTTTTCATAGGTTTGTTTACATATTTGAATTTTACAATAAAGATTTACCTTTTAATACCTCAATTTCAGTGCTTGTGTGTTTGTGTTTATTTAAAATAATTTGCATATAGAAGAAGGCTAAGTTAACTTGTTGAGCAACTCAACCTTGTTATGTGTGTTGATTTGCATAGTCCACAATAGCCAGCTTTATCCATGTTTTGTTGTTAGTCTGTTGAATAAATAAATGAATTAAATAAATGAAGCAGAAAACTTTAAAGTACAGTTTATTAGTAGTGATGCTCTCCTGAATCCAGCCAATATATCTAGAACTGCATCTTTCGGTGCTTAATGCTCGGTTTCACAGGAGCTGGGCCTTACTGGTGGATTATATAATAAAGACAGATGGAACAGAACCAGTCTGCCAGGTGCAAAATTAGATGATGTGATTAATCAGCTGAGTTATTATGGCTACTAAAGGGTGTCGAAAGATCCATGTCGATACCAATGGACTCGACAAAATTCTCTGAAAGTGATCAGGCTGCACCTAGTCACCTATCAGATCAAGTTCAGATGGATGTTTAGTCTGTGTGGTGAAAGATGATTACAGGGAAGTTCATAATTGGGATACATTACAAACCAAACAGTCTTGAGGAGTACAACAGAAATTGGTATTGGCAACTTGAATGGACAGCAAAGTGTGATATGCATATTATGGGTGATTTATGCTTCTTATAGATTGGGAATTGTGGGCTGCTAATAATCTGTGTGGGAAACAGATTCTTGAGACATCTGAATGATTGTTATTTATTCCAACATGTCAGAGAAAGTAAAGGGATTCTAATGTCCTTGACTTGGTTTTCACCAAGGAAACTAACCGCATCCAAAATTTCATTGTGCGGGAAAATGGGAGGTATCTAAAGAGATTTCTGTGGTGAAAGGGAGACTTCAATTTTAAGAGGAAACTATAGTGGATTGAGGTATTTCTTAGGGTCTGTTAACTGGAGAGACAGCTACTGTATATATTGTTGGATACAAGTTCATTATGGGAAGTATTCAAGGTATTTATCCCAGAAGCTAGAGATGCATTTGTTCCATTGTGGAAGTTCTGTAAAAGAAAGATGCCCAAGTAAATGACAAGTGAGGTTAAGAGTTTAAGTGAACAAAAGAAAAAGTAGAGTTTTGTGAGATACTGATGTGTGTATATATATATATATATATATATATATATATATATATATATATATATATATATATATATGAGTATTATGATGCAAGGAAGCATAATTGCAGCATCAGCCAAAAAAAATTTTTTTTATGTTCTCTCAGGGAAATTAATGGAGGCACTGGTTAAAGAAGCACTGCAGGATCATCTAGACAAGACTTCAGTTATAGTTCGGACAGAGCATGGTTTTGTGAAGGGGAAGTCTTGTCTGACCAATTTGATTGGATACTATGATGTGGTCACAAAGGAATTAGATGCAGGGAATAACTTTGATATCATATATTTGGATCTTAGAAAGGCTTTTGATACTGTTGCACAAATTGGAGCAGTGCGGCATTGGAGGCAAATTGCTGCTATGGATAAAGGGATGGTTGAGTGTGAGAAGACAGAGAGTGGTAA
Organism: Mastigoproctus giganteus; assembly: GCF_048544385.1. Classification (NCBI taxonomy): domain Eukaryota; kingdom Metazoa; phylum Arthropoda; class Arachnida; order Uropygi; family Thelyphonidae; genus Mastigoproctus; species Mastigoproctus giganteus. The sequence goes on along the minus strand of NC_143580.1, from coordinate 146,019,632 downwards.
TCAATGGACACAGCTCTTCATGGACTAATGTTATTAGTGAAGTCCTTCAGGGTTCAGTGTTGGGTCCATTGTTGTTTTCTGTATTTATAAATGATATTGATGATGGTATATCAGGCTTAATGTCCAAGTTTGCAGACGCTATGAAGGTTGGCAGGGTTGTTAATGACACTAATGACAGTACGTTGCTGCAATAGGATCTAGAAAAGTTGAGCAGATAGGCTGAGAGGTGTCAAATGAAGTTTAACTTTGACAAATGTAAAATACTACATATGGGAAGCAGTAACCCCAGAGTAACTTATCAACTCTGTGGTCTACACTGACAGTGGTAGAGAATGAAAAGGACCTGGGGGTAATTGTGCTGGCAGATATGAAGTTTTCTGAGCAGTGCAAGACATTAGTAAGCATAGCTCATTGTGTCTTGTCAATGATATACAGGAATTTTTCTAGCAGGGATAACGATGTGATTAACCCCTTGTATAAGGCAATGGTCAGGCCACACCTTGAGTACTTTATACAGGTCTGGAGGCCTCATTTTAAGAAGGATGTAGAGCTGTTGGAACGAGTACAGAGAAGGGCAACAAGATTAGTGAATGGAACAGAGGGTTGCTCTTACGAAGAAAGGCTTGAGTTTTACAAATTACACCTGCGAGGTGATCTGATTGTGATGTATAAAGGTTTGAGCATGCTTAATGCTGATAGGATTCTTCCTCTTGCTCAGAATAATCGCCTGAGAGGGCATAAATTCAAATTGAGAAAGACAGTTGTAGGATAGATGTGTGGAAGTTTGCCTTTAGCCAGCAAGTAGTTGATTGGTGGAACAGACTTCCATCTTTTGTTGTGGAAGTTGATAGCCTAAATAAATTTAAGGCTGAGCTTGATAGGTATTTGGAACGACCGGAGGGGTGAAATCGGAGCTTTTTTTTTTGGCTGATGCTGCATAAGCTTGCTTTCTTGCATTGTATGCCTCTACTAATGCTAATGTCCCTTCATATGTAACAAAAGTATCAAAGACAGGCAGAAGCTAGGTACAAGAAATCACTAGTAAAGAAAACTAAAAATGGAGGCAAGGGCTTCTTTTTGTATGTGAACACAAAAAAGAAGACAGTGAATCAAACATTCCCAACTGGATGATGCACATGTGGGCATCATCCTGTCGGGAATGTTAATGATGATAGCACTTCTCTAGTCCAGGCAGGTGCAATAGACATGATAGGTAACTATACAGTGAGTTTGACTTAAGTGGTGGAAAAGATCATAGAGCCTGTAGTTAATAATAATACAGGGGTAACCAGACTAAGGCGCATTTAGGGCTAGAGCCTCAAGCTGCGAACAAATTTAGACTATGTATATAAAGTGCTTAGCATCATAATACACAGCCATTTCTGAATAAACAGAAAATTTTTTTATGGTGGCATCGTTTTAGGTTATATCTCATATTGTGAATGCCTTCACAACGAGTTGCCATGATATTGCACTACTTCGAATAAGTAACGCTTCACCTAAGGAGAAGACTAGTGTTACTTATTCTCAGATAGGTACCACCACCCAGACAGCACTGTTTCAGGGCTATTTGGCCCTTCGTCAGTGAGTGGGTAGGTACCCAAGTGATGCAATGATGGCAAAAACTATGAAAAAAAAGTTATGAAGTATAACTCCACAATATGAGAGATGCCTGATGGTGTATGATGTATTTAGACTAAGGCGCATTTAGGGCTAGAGCCTCAAGCTGCGAACAAATTTAGACTATGTATATAAAGTGCTTAGCATCATAATACACAGCCATTTCTGAATAAACAGAAAATTTTTTTATGGTGGCATCGTTTTAGGTTATATCTCATATTGTGAATGCCTTCACAACGAGTTGCCATGATATTGCACTACTTCGAATAAGTAACGCTTCACCTAAGGAGAAGACTAGTGTTACTTATTCTCAGATAGGTACCACCACCCAGACAGCACTGTTTCAGGGCTATTTGGCCCTTCGTCAGTGAGTGGGTAGGTACCCAAGTGATGCAATGATGGCAAAAACAGTTATGAAGTATAACTCCACAATATGAGAGATGCGTGATGGTGTATGATGTATTTAGACTAAGGCGCATTTAGGGCTAGCCAAATAGCCCTGAAACAGTGCTGTCTGGGTGGTGGTACCTATCTGAGAATAAGTAACACTAGTCTTCTCCTTAGGTGAAGCGTTACTTATTCGAAGTAGTGCAATATCATGGCAACTCGTTGTGAAGGCATTCACAATATGAGATATAACCTAAAACGATGCCACCATAAAAAAATTTTCTGTTTATTCAGAAATGGCTGTGTATTATGATGCTAAGCACTTTATATACATAGTCTAAATTTGTTCGCAGCTTGAGGCTCTAGCCCTAAATGCGCCTTAGTCTAAATACATCATACACCATCAGGCATCTCTCATATTGTGGAGTTATACTTCATAACTGTTTTTGCCATCATTGCATCACTTGGGTACCTACCCACTCACTGACGAAGGGCCAAATAGCCCTGAAACAGTGCTGTCTGGGTGGTGGTACCTATCTGAGAATAAGTAACACTAGTCTTCTCCTTAGGTGAAGCGTTACTTATTCGAAGTAGTGCAATATCATGGCAACTCGTTGTGAAGGCATTCACAATATGAGATATAACCTAAAACGATGCCACCATAAAAAAAATTTTCTGTTTATTCAGAAATGGCTGTGTATTATGATGCTAAGCACTTTATATACATACAGGGGTAACCTTAATGAATCACAACATGGATTCGTGAAGTGGAAGTCTTGTGTGACCAATCTTGTTAACTATAATGGAGCAAAGTGGAAGGCGCCTCTGTAGCCAGGTGGGTAGGAGCAGCAGTGCGTAGCACATGCTTCTTGATTAGACCGGGGTTCGAGCCCGTGACCACCAAATACAGAGGATGCGGAAAGGTCAGGGAATGACCACCACATATGCTTGAAGCAATATGACCTTAGTTGCTAATGCTCCAAAAAACAAAAAAAACAAAAACAAGCAAAGTGGAATTATCAGTAAGATCCTTCATGAGTCCCTCAGGGATTACTATTGGGACTTCTTTTTCTCATTTTCATAAATGATATGACGAGGGAGTGCAGAGTAGGTTGTCAAAGTTTGTTGATGAATTAAAGGTAGGAAGGGTGGTTAATGACCAGAACCAGGTCATTTTTCTTCAGAATCATTTAGACCGATTGCACAAATGGTCTGAAAAATGGCAATTGCAGTTTAATGTTTCTAAATGTTAAGTTTTTAACCTGAGAAACAAAAATCCAGGAGTTATAAATTGGGGAAGTGAAATTAAAAGTGATCCAGGATGGAGACTCTGGATTACAATTCAGTCAGATATGAAGATTTCCATGTACGAGGGCTATTCCGAAAATACGCGGACAGAGATCATTGCTCTGAGTCTGGTATGAGTCTCCTTTTTGGAATAGCATCCTTCACATTCTATACACCTTTTACAGTGCTTCACTATCTTCTGAAACACTTGCTGCAGCTCATTTTCTGAAAGGCGCTGCAGGATAGCGGATGTGGCAGATTTAACTTCTTCATTTGTGTTAAATTTTTTTCCTCTCAACACTTTTTTGAGCTTGGGAAAGCCCAGAAATCGCATGGTGTGAAGTCTGGGCTATATGGAGGGTGGTCTAGTGTTTGACCACCAATTTTTGGTAAAGCTTGCATTGCTGGTTGTGCGACACATGGCCTAGTGTTATCTTGAAGAAGAAACAATTCTTGATTAAGCAGTTCCAGTCTTTTTTTTTTGCAAATTGCCCCTTTGAGGTGAACTTGCAACGTGTTAGCATAATATATTCTCCATTTACAGTTTGTTTCTCAGGAACCCAGTGCTGCAGTATTATTCTGCGGGCGTCAAAAAACAAATCAACATCAATTTTTTGATGAACCAAAAACGCTAAATTTTTTTGGAGCCAGTGAATCATGCTGTTTAGACTTGGGATCAAAATGTTTAATCCAGGACTTGTCACACGTGATTATTTTATTAAAAAAGTTGGGCTCTTCTTTCATTTTGTCAATAAAGACTTGACAAAGTTCAATGCGGCATTCTTTTTGTTCTACAGTAAGATTGTGCAGTACCCATCTTGTGCAAACACGTGACATGTTAAGGTGCATCTTTACAATTTCGTGACATCTTGTTGCACCACCATTCAACTGAACTGCCATATCATGAATCGATAAATATCTATTTTCTTTCAATAACGTTTTGGCTTCCTCAATGTTTTCATTGTTCACTGAGGTTGACAGACACCTGCTTCTTTGTTCATCTCTTACGGTTTTTTTTCCATCCTTAAAATGCTTCCACCATTTAAATACAGCCATTCTGTCCAAGGCTTCATCCTGTATGCTTCTTGAATCATCTCAAACATATTCTGACCACTTTTGCCTAACTTTACACAAAATTCAATTGCGATTCTTTGTCTAATAACAGTAGTTTACAAATTTAAGTTTGTTCACTGGGGTCTGAATTTCAATATGTCCTACTGACGAAATATGTTGCTGTGATTTCAAATATGACTTAGATTTTTTTCTATCACATCCAGATACATCACAATTTAAGAAATAAAAAAGTATTGTTTTTTATGAAGGTATATAACTTTATTGTATTTAGTAACGACAAATTGATAGGAGTACATTTTCATATATCAAAATATACGTAAATACTAACAAGTATTAATCAAAATTCTGAAACTTTCATTAATCAGACCTTCGTCTCTTTGTTTGAAAAGAACATTTAATCGTTTTTCTTTTATGTATAGTGCCAGGTTTCTCTCTTTTTAAACACCAGCAGTAGTCTGCCCTCATGCTTTTATTCCAACTTCCCTGGTATCTCTGCTCCATTTCCTTTATGTCCTGATGGAATCTCATCCCTTGTTCTTTGCTCATTGTGCAAGATTTTCGGGGGAAAAAATCAAGATTAAAGAATCATAATTTGCTGTTATGGATAACTTGCACCCTTCATTGCTGAGTGAATGTCCTGTGTGCAGCCACTGTTGAGTACTTGCATCCTCATGCGACATCAGTTCTTCAGCCACTTGATCAAGTTGTAATCCAGTGTTTTAAGGAAAACTTTCAAAGAATGCTATTAAAGAAAATTGTGCTGTGTCTTGAAAGCAAAACAAAATATGAAATTGATATGCTGCGGGCAATGTGTTTGTTTCATCATGGAATGAGGTTGGTGAAATAGATTGCCAATTGCTCAAAACATACTGGATCTGTCACCTTGAATGATTCAACGAATGAAGCCTTCACATGCTTCTTTGTCTATTAATTGCGAAGAACAGTCCAATAATAGTGAAGAAAATTTTGAGGATGTGCATCATTGCCTAAACTTAGAGGGAAACACATTTTTGAAGACTAACTATGTTGAAGTGGATTCTAATGTTGTATGTTTCATTATATGCACGAATCAAGAGGAACTCATTGCAGACATGGAACCTAAAATTTATAGTGATGAAGGGGAGGGACCTATTGTGGTCAAACCATAAGTTTCATTGAAGGAGTTACAAGTTTTAAGCCCATCACAGATTCGAACTTGCATGTCATATTTTTTAAAATGCAGCCTAATTATGAAAGTGAATTAACCGCTATCATGTACCATCATAATTCTCTTTTAAAACATGTTCTGCCACTGAAAATGCATTTTTACACATTATTTTAAAGATTATTAATTTCTGAAATTAATTTTCCTGTTGTAGTTAGGCCAAGTTAGCATTAGTAGAGGCATATGATGCAAGAAAGCAAGCATCAGCAAAACAAACCCTTCCCATTTCGCCCATCCATTCACTCCCAAAGTTTGTCTAGTTCAGCCTTGAATTTATTTAAGCTGTCAATTCCACAACGACAGATGGAAGTTTGTTCCAGCAATCAACCACCAGCTGGCTAAAGCAAATTTCTGCACATCTATTCTACAACTGGCTTTCCTCAATTTCAATTTATGCCCCCTCAGTTGCAGAATCTGAGCAAGAGGAAAAATCCCATCAGCATTAAGCTTGCTCAAACAATTCAAGGCCTTATACACCTCAATCAAATTACCTCACAGGTGCCTAGTATCCAGACATTGCAATTTGCAGAAATTTAGCCTTTCTTGGTAACAGCAACCCATTGTTCCACTCACTAATCTTGTTGCCCTTCTCTGTACTTGTTCCAGCAGCTCTACAGCTTTCTTAGAATAGGAAACACAGGTCTGGAGACCGCTATACAGTACTCAAGGTGTGGCCTGACCCTTACTGTATAAAAGGGGATAATCACTTCCTTATCCCTGCTAACAAAATTCCTGTGTATCATTGACAAGACCCCATGAGCTACTCTTGCAGCCTATCTGCCCTGCTTAGAAAACTTCATATCTGACTACACGATTTTTTTCATTCTCCACGTCCCAGGTTTTTTCCATTCTTCACTTCCCTGAGTGTAGTACCGCAAAGTTGGTATGTTACTCTGAGGTTACTGCTGCCCATATGTAGTACAGTGACATCCCTGGCTTATGTAAGCGTTGCGTTCCGCAGAACTCTACGTAAGTCGGAATTTCCCTAAATGCTTATGCAGCACTCGCAACTATGCGTGCTGAATTTGATTTGAAGCAAAAAGGAAATGTTCGACAAACATGTAAATAGAATTATTTATTAAATTTTTTTATCTCGTGTGCAGGAAAAATTACAAAAGTGTACAAAATTACAAAGAGAGAGAGAGAGAGAGGAGACAGGCATAATGTCAGCAAGTTTTACCTTTCGAGTATCATTGCCAGAATTAACTCCTCTCCAGCTGATAAGCACACCGCTACGGAAGTTGAGGGCTATGGAGATTTAGAAGGGATTTTTTCCAGCATATCACAAAATTTCTCTGCAGCTGCAAAATGAGCACTTGTGACTTCACTGCATACTTTAATGTTTTGGAAACCAGCGTGATGCTTGAACCTATTAAACCACCCATTGCTTGCCATGAACTTGGCTTGGGGTTTGCCATACTTATTTGTAATATCTTCATAAACACTTCTTGCTTTTGCTTGAATGGCCATTGGACTCAGGAGCACTTGCTTCTGAATCTGATTTTCTATTATTATTATTATTAATAGCTTTTCCATATTCGATATAGCATCTGAATGCTGTTTTGTGATCACTGTTGATCTTAAATGCATTGATCCTTTAACATGTTCTTTTTTATGTGCACTGTCCCTTAAAATAGTATTCATTGTTGAAGCAGTGAGACCTAATTCCATGCAATAGGTGAAAAACTTTGTCCTACTTCGTACTTCTTAATCAATCAACTTCACTTCTAAATCAATTTTGTTTCATTTCCTAGCACTGCCAGCACTTGCACTTTCCATTGGTCCCTTTCCCTTCACTATTGTAATAAGTAAATAGGAATAAAGAGAAGATTCTGAAAATTTACTTGTTTTTTATATGAATGACGATTTCAGCGAAGGGGAACTCATTTCACCATAATACCGTAATGTAAAAACCCACAGAATTCCAGTTTTCGGTATTGTCGCAAATGCAATAAGATCGAGTTTACTACCCTTTTACTACCCTTTTATAATAGATGGCGCTAACAGAAAAGCCCAATAAACCGGAAAGTCAAATTGTTTTTATTGTTTTATGGTAGTGACCTCCGGAAATGTGTTAAAATGTGTTTAGAAATATATCACAAAGGTGTTCAAAATTGATTCTTATAACAGAACATATGATAACGATGAAAGTGTAGTGCAATTTCCATTATAAAAATGACTTTTTAGAGATATAAATATCTTAGTTATATAGCGAAAATTTCAGCTTCTGAGGTCTTGGAACAAATTACCAAAAAAAAAAAACAATGTGTTACTGGGTTCACATTACAATATTTTCACGATACCTCCATTTATTCCTATGGGATGCAAAATATGTTTCCATGATTTTTTTAAGTTTTCACCAGCCGACAAAAACTTATGTAAAGTCAAATTTCCGTAAGTCAAGTATTACATAAGCTAGGGAATGCCTGTATTTTGCATTTGTCAATGTTAAAACCAGGTGCCACTTCTCAGCCCATCTGCCCAACTTTTCTAAATCCTGTTGCAGCAGCGTACTGTCATTACTGTCATTAACAACCCTACCAACATTCGTATCATCTGCAAACTTGGACATTAAGCCTGATATACCTTCATCAATATTATTGATAAATACAGAAAACAACAATAGGCCTAACACCGAACCCTCGGACACTCCACTAATAACACTATTCCACGACAAGCAGTGTCCATTGATTACCACTCACTGTCTTCTCCCACTCAACTGACCCTTTACCCATAGCAGCAACTTGCCCTTAATGCCATACTGCTCCAACTTGTACAGTAGTCTTCCATGTGCAACAGTATCAAAATCTTTCCTAAAATTCAAGTACAGGCAGTCCCCGCTTTGAACGGTAGAGCGAGACCGTAAAAATGACTGTGCAAAGCAATCTTAATAATCAATGGGAAAAATTGCGATTGTTCCGTCACATTTAAAAATTTTTGTCAAAACATTAAAAACTCTCTTACTGTCCGTTATAAATGTATAGGGAAATGAAAAAAATAGTAAAACTAATATTTATTTAGTACACTGTAATAAGGGCCGGATTTAGGTATTGTGGGGCCCCTAAGCACAAAATTTTTTGGGCCCCCCCCCCAAAGTTTGTGAGACAGTCGTGCGCATATAGTTTTTTATTCTTTTCAGTTTACTGAATAATCGTTCTCCAGTGCAGTTCGATATCATCAAACTTAAATACAAACGTAAAATCGTTTCAATGTTCGGAAATGCTAGAAAAATGTTGTCCTGGCATATAAGATGGTACAGCTCTTCGTGATTGAACTTGGTATTAGGGTATGTGTCTTTCACGTATGTAAAAAAATTTTAAATTTCAACAGTAAAATCAGTATTTAGATCTTTTGAATATTTCTTAAGCAGCTGATTTACGTTATTTCTCACAACAGATTCTTTTGTTTTCAAGTCAGTCATCAAAAATGAAAACGTGTCCGAAATACTTTTGTAATCTACAGACCGTGTTTTCAAGTTTACCAATAATGAATCTATTATCGGAATGAAAGATGTTATTCGAAAGTTTTCTTTTGGGGTTATATTTTCAATAACATCAGGTGCATTGCCATCATTGACTTGTTTCTTCCGTCGCTTTCTTCTAGATGTCGCAGGTTTATAATCAACATTTGGTAAGACTTCTATTGCTTTATGCTCGATACAATCAAACTGATTTTGAGTATCTTGTACAAAGGTTGTAAGTGTGGAGTACAGTTTCGACATGTAGTGATGGACGTCATTGGATCTTGAAGAGTTTTCGATACTTTATGGAATTCATCTAAAATGTATTTCCAGAGCTTCAACATAAAAACGAAATCCAAGGTCTCCATTTTATCAGCTATAGATGCAGCTATATGTCGCGTTTCTCCTTTCTCATCTTCATTTTCAGAAATACTGCGTAACGTATCAGCAATATCCTCGAAGCTTTGATCAATAGCTGAAACAGCTTCAGAATGACAATTCCATCTTGTGTCGGAAAGTCGTTTGAGCTTTAAAGCCTTGCAGCCTATAGATTTCTTTAGAAGTGCCCAGCGATGTGTGGATGCTGAATAAAATTTGTAAATTTCTTGAACTGTAGAGAAAAAGTTCACCGCTTCCAAGCATGAATCAACCGTAGCACGTCCAACCAAATTCAACGAATGAGCTGAGCATGGAATATAATTTGCGTATTCATTTATTTCACATAGTTTCACCTGCATACCCTTGTAATGTCCAGACATGTTAGCCACATTGTTGTAAGACTGCCCTCTACAATTGTTAAAATCAATTCCACACTTTTCTAAATATTCTAAAGTTGTATTTGCCAACATTTCCCCACTGTGTCCTTGTAATTCTAAAAACATCAAAAATCTTTCAACTGGCTTTCTGTTATCAGGTGACACATATCGAATAATAATTGTCAGTTGATCGACATGCGATAAATCTGGTGTTGAATCAACTGACAGACTAAAGTATCGTGCTAGTTTCATATCTTCCAAAATTGATTGTCGAACTTTTTGAGCCATAAGATGGATGATTTCATCACAAATGCTTTTGGATAAATAAGATGTGTTTCCCAACCCACAATTATACTTCTTGATGTGATGTTTGAGAAATGGATCAAAACTAGCAACTAACTCTAACAATCCGAGATAGTTGCCATTATTAGGTGATCCAAACGTTTCACTGGTGCCATGAAAAGCTAGACCTCTTTCCGATAACGTACAAATAACAGCTATTACTCTACGTAAAACTTCTTTCCAGTAGCTTTGTTCATTTTTAATATGATTAGAAAGGACCTTTCTAATCATATTTCTGCCTGCTTTTCGTTGTTGAGATAAAAATGTCAATAAGGCATTTCTATGCTGCTCTGAATTTTCATGGTGTCTAATGATATTAGGATTCCGCCAATTGTAAAATCCATGCCCTGCTAATGAACTCGTATTCGGAAAGAATAATTTACATACAAAGCAGTATAGGTGACCAGTTGTCGGAGAATATACGAGCCATGTTCTGTTGAAAGTTTCTCCATTTGCCTTTGTACTGACGAAAATATTCTTTGGACAGTACCTTGTAGTATTTTGAAAAACTTGTCGTGATTTCTCGAATGGTCCCTCCCAATGTGCACAGTCTGTCGGACCCTTTTCTATCCAAAACTCAATATCAGTTTCAGACAGTTCATTCCAAAGACCAATATCGTTAGATTTAATATTACAATATTGCTTATCAGTGTTGGATTCAAAATTCGCACTGTCTGAAGCAGTGTCAGTAGGGTCTTGGGTATTTTCAGTCACATCTAAGTTGTCGTTTGCTGTACATTTTTGTGGTGATTCGGTACCGTTATTAGAAAAATGTCTTGTATCTGCCGAAAAAGAATTACTGATATCAGCGTTAATATCTGACAAGATATCTTCATTTAGACTTTCTTCCGGAAAAAAACCTAAAATTAAGGAAGTTTGTTCATTCGTTCTTCTTCATCCCTTTTCTTCTTCCGTTTTTGACTTCCACTGGCATAAGACCTCTTCATTTTTAATCTGTTCATCAAATCGAATATAACGTATTTAATTAATTGAAGTATTTCACACATTATTAATACATTAATTTTAAAATTAACATTTGAATTACTTTTATTTTTTTAAATTAAAAAGTAATTAAAAGTTTTGAATAAATCTATTTATAAATCGCTTCAAGATAGCGAATTTTTAATTTAGAATCATCATTAATGTGAATAAATAAAAGTCTTTAAACTTTGACATGTAACTAATATTGTAAATTACTTACTTGATAAGAACTTATTAATAATATAAATGAGATAGAATACAAGGTTAACAGATATGTTTAGGTAGATGCAAAGTAAAATAAATAGTTCATGTTATTAAACAGAATATTTAAGTTAATTTTATGGAATAAAATTAATCAATTTATACAACATTTATATTGTTAAAATAATGGAAATTGCAGTATTTCAATATATTATACTTGGAAAAAACTCTATCAATCAGTATATTAAAATTATTATATATTCTGTTGTTTACAAAACGAGATATTAGATACTGTAGATTGATACTAAACAATGATTAGGCTTGTTTTATTTATGACATAGTTTATGAACATCAGATACTAAGATATAATAAAGAAAAGAAACTAACCTATTTCAATGTATTTGATACAAATGTAAATAAATTCGGATGCAAAGACGTCCATAAATTATAACAGACAGCAAGCTGTTAGTTAGGTTATAAAACTCAATGAGAAACTAACAAAGGTGACTGGCAACCCGCCTTAACTCAACTGTAGCAGTTCCTAGTAGCACCACTAGGGCGCTGCCAAACCTTTCCATGTAGCCACGGATCAGTGGCATTTCTAGTTACTTTTTGTTTTATGTCTAGACGCTAAGCTACCGCCGAATCGTTGTTGAGAGCTAAGTCTTGTAATTTTGCCAAATAAAATCTAAAGTAATCAACATCTTTTCGTGGGAAATTATGGGATTTTTTTTCTGAGGCCCCCGATGGTTGGGGACCCCTAAGCTACTGCTTATTTTGCTTATACGTAAATCCGGCCCTGACTGTAATTTAAAACATTAGAAACATTTAGATTTAAACTGTTTTATTTCTTTGTAAAAAAATTATCAAGAGTAGTTTGAATAGTGCTTGCCTTCTTCTCGTCGTATAACTCACAATATGGATCGAGCATCTTTTCTATGCCTTGGCAAATTGTTAAACTCCTTTCTAAGTTTGGATCAGCTTCCAACATTTTATCCTTTGCCCTTTCATTGTCGTGAAATATCTCCGAGAGTTCCTTTAATGTGAAGTTTTTGCCTGCGTCACTTCCTTCTGGCACCAAAATATATAGGATTCATTTTTAATTGATTTTGTCTCCTTTTAAAGCAAAACTCTTTTGCCGCTGACGATAAATGGCTGATTTCAGGGTTTCAGCATTTTAATAAAATGTAATTTTCATCGATGCCCTGTTATGACCAATATTTGAACATAAGTAATTTCTCATTCCATTTAAGAAACTCTTCTTGGTCTATTAACAAAGTTTCAACATCAATGTTTACAGGATTTAGATTTTTTTTATAGGGTAATAATTTTTGCAACATGTCACAACTTTCTTTTGTGATATCATGAGTCTTCCTAGAAATAAGACCACTAACAACTCCCGACAAAAGTGATATACACCCTCCAGGTAACAGAGTAGTTTGCTTTACGTTAAGAGCTTTACTAATCTCATAGATAGGAACAAAAATGCCAGGAAATTTTCTGTCAAACTGACATGCATCAATCAAACAAGGTATTAACATAACTTGACTTCTACACATGCTACTAAGTATACGTTCAGTGTTCTTTATTAGCTGTTCAAAAGCAAAGTCAATTATACGTTGTGATCCAAGATTATCACTAGTTGCAATGTTGTTAATAATGTAACAAGTGATGGTTTTTTTTACATATATGTAATAACATAACTATCCGGCAATTTTTCTTGTTTGGCGCATACAAGTACAACCAAACCATATTCAGTGAGGAATGTGGTCCATCACAGTCCTGATGCCAATACAAGTCCAGACCCACCACAAATTTTAATGTCGTTGTAGCCTTCTATACCAGCTTGGTCAAATGCTTTACATAATCTCAAAAGGTCAAGTCATGTTATGTCAGGCACAAAAAATTGTAATGCCAATGCATTTTTAAATGACTCCCTACTGATACAGAACCAAAGTGACAACGCTATCAGATGACAATCTCTATTTTGGTTTTGAACACTGCCAGCAATAGTAATTGCCACGCATTCAATAGCGTTGCCATTTGTGCCACCAATAAATCTTGAGTATGCAATGATTGCATCACTGGGTTCGAGTATGACGTCTTCGGTGAACAAGTTACATGGCATATCATATTCAGACAATAAGTTGTAATCTAATTCATCCCCTGAAAATAACCCTGTAACAAAATTTATAATTTTTTTTATCACGTTGAGAATGCTGTCAAATATACAATAACCTAAGGCGATCGTTCTCTCTATAAAGCCAGTTATCCATGTGCCCTTTACATTGTTGTTAAGACCATCTATAGTATTTTGTTTCCAGCAATGGAAAGCAACAAATGCTCCTGATAACGTGGAAATTATTCCAACAGCCACAGTAGCGCTGTTATTTTGGCCTTCTACATTCTCTCGTGGTCAATCTACAAACTTGCTCAATACGTGGGAGCAAACTTCTGCAAATGCTAACCACATTGGCAAACCTGCACCTTTAAAAAAGGCAAATTTGAAGATATCACGCATCTGGTTGCCAGTGATGTTGCAGCCTTCAATCATCTCACTAACCAGTCCCCACCCTATTAATATAGCTACAGAGATAGTGGATGTAGGACTAACGACAACTGAAGCGATGCTCAGAGCCCATATTATCGAGTCGTCTACATCTTCATCTGTTTCTACTTCTTCAATTCTTTGAGTAAGTTCTCTATTTTTAGAATATTTTTAAAAGAGGAGAACAAACCAGATCGGACCCTTATGTAATGAGCATGGGATAGTATTAGATATCCCAGCTGAAGTTGCAGATGAACTCAACAGTTACTTTGCATCGATAGTTACAGAAGAAAAGCCCTTTGTGTCAATGAGAAATCATGGGAGTGAAGTTGAAAAAAATATAATTAATGATGTTCAAATTTCACATGTTGATTTAATGAAAAAACTTTTACTCCTACAGGCCAGTAAGGCTTCTGGTGTTGATGGCATAGACCCTTATAATCTTAAGGGGAGGCAGCAAGCGAGTGCATTGAACCATTAAGGCTAATTATGAGAACATCACTGTACTCAGAAGAGATTCCATTGTATTGGAAAAGTACTAATGTTGCCAATACATAACAGAGGTTCTAAGAGTGTAGTGGGAAATTACCGGCCGGTCAGTCTAACTTCAGTAGTAGGGAAAATCATGGAGACAATGATCAAGGGTGGAATTCAGGATCATTTAGATAGAAATGGAATTCTGAAGGATATTCAGCATGGTTTTGTAAAGAGAAAATCATGTTTAACTAACTTGGTTAGCTATTTTGACAGGTTCACTCAAGAGCTGGACTTAGGGAATAATTTTGACATTGTTTATTTGTATTTCAGCGAAGCATTTGACTTGGTCCCACATGAGTGATTACTTTATAAGCTGGAAAAGGCTGGAATCACAGGGAAAATCTTTAGAAGGATAGCAGAATGGCTTCAGGGCAGGAGGCAGAGGGTTGTGATAAATGGTTATTCCTCAGATTGGGTTGATGTAAGAAGTGGGGTTCCTTAGTGATCAGTATTGGGATCACTGTTGTTTTTGATTTTCTTAAATGACGTTAATGAAAGGATAGAGGGCATGATGTCTAAATTTGCAAATGGTGTAAAGATAGTTAATGATCACCGCCAAGTAGGTCTTCTTCAGAGTGATCTAGATAGACTTCAGGGATGGTCAGAAAAATTGCCTCTATGCTTTAATCCAGCAAAGTGTAAGGTATTACACCTAGAGAACAGTAACCCCAAAATAACTTATACACTTGGTGGAGTTGAACTAAAGCTGGTGGTGAAGGAAAGGGACTTGGCTGTTATAATACGGTCAGACATGAAGTTCTCTGAGCATTGTAGACAGGTTGCAAGGAAGGCCCATGGTGTCCTATCAATGATTTTTCGAACATTTACTAGTAGAGATAACGACATCATAATCTCATTATATAAGGCTATTGTTAGACCACACTTAGAATATTATGTTCAAATATGGAGATCACATCTAAAGAAAGACATTGTGCTTCTTGAAAGGTTCCAGAAACGGGTAACTCACCCTGTTGAGATCGACAAAAGGGCATCCATATGAGGAAAGTCTTCGAATATGTGGGTTGCACAGCTTGGAAACTGGGCACCTTAGAGGAGACTTGATTGAGGTGTGTTTAAGGCTCTGAGAGCCATAAGTAAAATGAATGAGTAAAAAAATTTCATGGTTATAAATGATTCTAGAACTAGGGGCCATAATTTCAGGTTACTGGGAGGAGATGTTTAGATTGCATTACAGGAAATTTTTATTTTAGCCAGCAATTTATAAATTACTGGAATAAGTTACCTGCATGGGTGGTAGAGGCTGACAGGTTGGGGTAATTCAAAGATCAGCTGGATTTCCCTCCTATGCATTTCTCTCCTCACCTACGGGAGGAGGGAAATGCATAGGTTGTCTGTTTCCTTTTCAGTTATTATTTATTTTTTTAAAAATTTTCTTCTTATTATTATTTTTATTTATTTATTTTATTATTATTATTATTATATTTTTTTCTTGGCTGGTGCAGCATAAGCCATAGGCTTCCTTGCACCATGCGGCCATTGCTAATACTAATACTACTTTAGGATCTCTAAAACTAACCACGATTATGAAGTAAGCAAAACTGTTATTGGATCTACAAAAATGGATATGCACGAGACATTCATTTAGTATGGCTATCTGTCTGCTGAAAGCCCCTGAGGAAGTAGCAGAGAGATGGCCATGTGAAAGACTGTTATTTTCCTAATTTTTCTTAGTTATTGCCAATTCTCTAGATTTATTCTTTAATAATTTCCTATTTTCCACTATTCTTTATTTCCTATTTCCTCTAACCTTTCATTTTCGTTTTAAATATTACATTTATATATTTCTTTATTTTATTTCAGTTAATTGTTGACATAAAACAATAGGTGAACCAACAACTGCTAGTACAACAATGGCTAGTCAGTCAGTTAGGCCTTAATTACTGGTAATGCCTCCCTCCCAAAATAATAATAAAAATTGCACCACCTTACGCAAAACAAAATTAATTGGAATTTTGACCTAATAATATGTTATATATGTATATATATATACACACACACACACTGCCTTACCATTAATATCCGGACATCCCTCCATGGGTGGGGAAACTCTTGCTGGTTGTACCACGAATTACAGACCACCCTGTATAAATATATATAAAGTGGAGGGAAAAAAATGTATAATAAAAATTAATAATTACAAAACTGGCAAAATAAGGATGTTTGTCACACAACTTACAAAACTGGCCTCTCATGTGTATATAATGTAAGTGCAGGTTATAGCGATCACTGATTATTAGAATCAGCCACTTTATAGAATCAAATATCAAAGAACTGATTCAAATCAGTAAAATGCACTGTATTTTCATTGTTTATTAGAATCGCATCTTTGGTTATAAGAAGAGAGGTTAAATATCAGAGAGGCATTCAATTTTGAATGCCTCTCTGATATTTTTCTAAAGCACATTTCTGCAAATCACAACCATAAAACAATAAAAACAATTTTGCAGTTTTTGGTTTATTGGGCTTTTTTGTTTGCACAATCTGTTTTTTAAATGGGTAGTAAATTCGATCTTATTTCATTTGAGATAATACCAATAGCTGGAATTCTGTGTTTTTACGTTATTATGGTGAAATGTGTTTCTCTTTCACCAAAATCTTCAATCATATAAAAAATATAAATTTTCAGAATCTAATACAGGTAGTTTCTGACTTTACGAGTTAATTCGTTCCTAGTGCGCGCTCGTAAAGCGGGAATTTATTTCCTATAGACATAATGTTAAAAATAGGGGTTATGTTTTCAACAATGAAATTAGTTAGCTAATTAGTTTATGTTTAAACAATGGTTGATTTATCCAAAGAAATAAAAACGTAGTTTGTAAAATCAAACAAATTATAATAATAAAGAAATTATGAATTACAAATGTTAAGGAAAGTTTATTCTTCATCATCATCGACTAAATGCACACTCGATCACTCATTATTGGCTTGGCACTCGTTGGTTTGTTGCACAAGATAACCTTCTCTTTTCTTTATAAATTTTAATAGCATTCATAAGCATTTTTTAATGGAACGCACAAATTGCAGCTAACACAATTTGCGCAGAGTAACGAGTTTACAAAGCTTAAAATAAAGGAATGAAGAGAAGATTCTGAAAATGTATTTATGTTTTTTATACGATTAATAATTGATAATAATTTTTATACGATTAATAAAAGATTTCAGTAAAGGGCAAACACATTTCACCATAATAATGTAAAAACCCACACAATTCCAGCTATCATTATTTTCGCAAATGCAATAACATCGAGTTTACTACCCGTTTATAATTGCTTGCAGTAACAGAAAAGCCCAATAAACCGGAAAGTGCAAATTGTTTTTATTGTTTTACGGTCGTGACCTCCAGAAATGTGCTTTAGAAAAATATCACAAAGGCTTTTAAAATTGATTCTTATAACAGAAAATATGATAACGATGAAAGTGTAGTGCATTTTAATGATTTGAATTGGTAACTAATACAATTTACAAACCACGCCACGACTTTTTATATGGCCTTAAGGTCACAACGCGACCTTAAAAATTACATTTTAGAGAGATAAATAGCTTAGTTATACAGCGAAAATTTCAACTTCCGAGGTTGTGGAGAACAAATTACCAAAAAACAATGTTTCACATTATGATATTTTCATGATACGATGGTGCCTCTGGAACGGATTAATTAATATCGTAAAGCAGGGTATGCTGTACTGTATGGCTGCGGGCATGGTTTGAAATGCAGTATTTATGAATGTTTAACATTCATTTTTTTTGCAATAATGTTCATATTTTCGATTTTGTTGAGACTTGGAAAAAAAACTCGTAAACCCGGATTTTACTACCCGAAAAAGGGGGGGGGGGGAGGAAATGTCAGTGAATAGTGAGAGAGTGAATTTGAGTGCCTGGAGTGAAGTTTCTGAAAGCTGCTAATGCAGGTTTCGGAAGTCGGAATTATTCATTACTGATTCCATGGTCAACAAAGTCACGATACTGATTACTTTGAAAAGCCTAAAGACATGGGCGAACATTTAATGATTGGGTGGACATAGATGGTGATCTACAAGTTACTACAGCTTTAACATCTGAAGAAATTGCCCAGTCTGTTACTGATAATTTTGCCAAGGAGGACGGAAATGAGGATGAACTCAAAAGAATTCCTGTAACAAAATGGAAAAATCATGATGCTATAGCCATCCTGAGGAGAATGCTGGAAGAAACTGCAAGTGATCGTGAATATAGACTTATACAATATTTAAAAATTTATAAATAGACTTTGTAGTGATAATTTAAAGCAATCTAAAGTGACTACTGTATTTTAAATTATAATCATATTACAAAGTGTTATGTTTAATTAATATGTATATTAATTAAGCTATGACGTAAGTATAATTTATTTTTATTTTGCTAACCTGTAGATAATATTCATCTGATTTTCACTTATCATTTAATTTCTAATAAACGTTTGGTAGTAAAGTGCAATTTTGTTCTTTATATCTTTATTTTTATAGTCTGTGGATAATATTCGTTGATTTTCGCTTATTAGAACGAAAATCCAATTTGGAAACGTGATGACTATAGCCAGTGCTTACTGTATGTTGTAATTACTGTATATAGTAATTTATAAATTAAACTTACTACACTGTGTAAAATAATTGCAAAAAAAAAGTACAATCTTCATTTTTTCTTGTTTAATACTGTAGTACATATTCTGAATTACATTATACCATATTGTAACAGTAGAATTCTGCTGATTTTATGAACTATTGCACGTCCTTTCAATATAATGACTGTTTTTCTCATTCCTGGGGGGGGGGGAATCACCATAAAGATTTTTGAATGTATATATTCATTTGACAGTCACAGAGAGTGGATGCGTTTTAAATTGATTCTAGCAGATTAACTGAAGAGGAGTAAGCTTAGGTTTCTAGTAAACAAATTTCTGTTTTTCTTGATTTGTTTAAATAACTTTTAAATTTAGAAAATTTCTGTAATTTTGTAAATTTAATTCTTACTTATTTTAAAACTCCTGCTAAGTTATGTTCTCTTTGGTAATTTTTAACTTCAGTAATAGATAAAGTTTTGGTAACAGTTTAGTTGCAGTAATGCTTTATTAATTTAAACTCTGTAATATTTTGTTTATTTACTGTACCAGAGTGACCAGGTCAAAGAAATGAAAAAGCAGGACATTTTTTACTCATGACAGCAAAATAAAATTTTTATTTTATTTCTGTATTATAATTATTATATAATTTAAAATAGGTACAATATTAGTTTTAAAATTTATATTTCTCATTACTGTGAATTTTTTTTAAAACAAATTATAATTTGTTCATTTTTGCATTCCATTTGGCTTTTATATTGACAATAGCTGTTAACGTTTCAAGAGTAATTCTTGTTTTTTTCACAGGTAGTTGAGGCTGACAGTTTGAATAGATTCAAAGGTCAACTGGATTGTTACCTATGTGAGAAGGGAAGCACATTATTTGTATTTTCTTATTTACTTGGATTTTTTTTTTCTTTTGCCAGTGCCATGGCTTCCTTGCATTATATGGAAAATATTATTACTATTACTATTTTTCATTGCTTAAAGTGTTTATCAGCGAAAAAATTCTTTTCACACTAGCATTCGTGGTACACACATTTTAAATTCAGTTATAATTTCTAGATTTTTCATTAGCAGAGTTTTTCTTCATTTTCTCAAAAAAAATTCAAGTCTTTGCTCATATTTTGCAAACAAACCCATTCATTAAATTTTTCATCATCACAATAAATAGTCAACCGATTTATTTCATCAAAAAGATAATTATTGTCTATCTCAACGTTACATTTTTCTTTTCCCTGGATTTCTGTACATCCTCAATTTATTTTTTCCTTCAAAGTTTTCCAGGGAAGTACTTAGAATTCTATAAATATCTTAGTTCACTCTGCAACATAATCCAAGTTAGTTTTATAAAAAAGTCTTATTTATTGCTCAAAATTTTTTTGTTATTCCTGGATTTGAATCTTCTAGTTTTGATAAGGATGTTTTAACAACTAAGGGAATGAAATTTTGTCAGAATCTTTGAAATAATTTTTCTCTTCAATTATCCAAAACTAGTTTGACCTGAATTACAGAAATTTTATTTTTTTCTAATTGTTTAATTGATTCATGGAAATATGATGCTTGCAAATGTATGAAGTAGAGCAAAACTTTGGCTGAAGAATTGAGAAAAAACTGCTTGATTGCTATAGGGCAATTTTTGATACTCAAAAAAGTATGATTTCAAAGGATCAAACATTTTAATTACACATTCTGTAGCTGGAGGCAGAGAAAGCCAACGTGTCTTGGAATAACTTAACGTTTTTTTGTATTCTATTTCTGCTTCTTTGCAAAATTTTTCCAAGTTCACAACTCTCACAGTAAATCTACAAAATATAGGTAAATTTTTGGTAGAATGACTTCAATGTCTATTTGCATCAGTCCAGTAGCAGTATTCATTGAGTTTGATATAATGTGAGCACTACATCCTAATCCAAGAATTTGTTTAATTTTTTCACTAATTTTTATAAATGTTTTCTATTCTTTCCTCCCAAAGTTGTATTTGTATTATACTGATATTCCAACCACATTGTTTTTTCCAAGTTATGTTTAATAATTAAATTATATAAATGGTCTAAAATAATGTCAGATATTTCTTATTTCAATGTAGCTAAATCAAAAACTGTAATTTGTTCTAAATCAAAACCTTTAAATTGTATGCCCTTTTGAATTTAAAATATCTCACAATAGTTGAATACAATTATATATCTTGTGGTTTGATGCACCCGACATTATTTTCAAGAATCTGGCCATTTGTAAAACATCATTTAATTCATTCTATGGTAAACAGATTTATAGTAAGCACATTTATACAGGTGGCTTCACATTTAGTTAGGCAACAACTAAATAAACGTCTAATACTGTTTGGTTGATTTTTCTTGTGCAGTCTGCTAAAAGACCCTCTGCAATAGCTAATATATGCTTGTTTTCTGCAAAATTACTACTCAGGTAATTATGAAGTTTTCGAGATTAACTTCCTGCATTAAATGATTTTTGTGCCACTCTGTTATGTTTAGATACATACATGATGGAGCTCCAGATGTAACTGAAAATGAAGCAGGAAAAATTGCATATTTGACGATTGATTCACCTGCATCTTGATTGTCGTTTGTCTTTGATTATATGCCTGAAGCATTTTGTTATGTCATTTGAGTAAATTGTTCTTTTTTTTTTTTTTTTTGTCAGACATCTTAAAAAAATAATTTTTAATGGCATTTTATATATGATATTAATAATAAATAGCATTTTTCACTTATGGTTACTTACTGTAATTCACAACAACTACAGGTAGTTCTCGAATTTACAAGTTAATTTGTTCCTAGCGCGTGCTCGTAAAGCGAAAACTCGTAAAGTGGGAATTTATTTCCCAAAGACATGGTCAAAAATAGGGGTTACGTTCTCAACAACGAAATTAGTTAGCTGATTAGTTTATGTTTAAACAATGATTGATTTATCAAAAGAAATGAAAACGTAGCCTGTAAAATCAAGCAAATTATAATAATAGAGAAATTATTTATGACTTACAAATGTTAAAGAACGTTGATTCTTCATCATCATCGACTAAATGCACACTCGTTGATCACTCATTATTGGCTCGGCACTCGTTGGTTTGTTGCACAAGGAGTCATCTTCAGAAATGTTTCAAGAGGCATATGTTTCCAAGATAATCTTATCTTTTAATTATAAATTTCACTGTTACATGCATAAGCATTTTTTAACGGCACACACAAATTGCAACTAACACGATTCGCGTGAAGAAACAAGTTTATGAGTAACAAGTTTACCTTTAAAAAAAAAAAAGGAATGTAGAGAAGATTCTGAAAATTTATTTATGTATTTTATACATATATATGTTTAAATATGTATGTATCCGTTTATAATTGCTTGAACTAACAGAAAAGCCCAATAAACTGGAATATAATTGTTTGCACTAACAGTAACAGAAAAGCCCAATAAACCAGAAAGTGCAAATTGTTTTATGGTCGTGACTTCCAGAAATGTGCTTTAGAAAAATATTACAAAGGCGTTTAAAATTGTTCTTATAACGGAACATATGATAATGATGAAAATGTAGTGCATTTTCATCATTATCATATGATGATGAAAATGCACTACGACCTTTTATATGGCCTTAAGGTCACCCTCATGACTTTAAAAATTACATTTTAGAGAGATAAATAGCTTAGTTATACAGCGAAAATTTCAACTTCTGAGATCTTGAAATGAATTACAAAAAACAATGTGTTATTGGGTTCACATTAAGATATTTTAACGATACGATGGTGTCTCTGGAACTGATTAATATTGTAAAGCGGGGTACACTGTATTGTATACCTATGCACGTGGTTTGAAATGCAGTATTTACGAATGTTTAACATTAATTTTTGGCAATTGATGTTCATATTTTTGATTTTGTTGATACTTGATTCTTGGGAGAAAAAAAACTCGTAAACCCAGGAACTCGTAAAGCGAGAACTGCCTGTATATAATAATGAAAAACCTTGTTTGTCACCTATATGTTCCAATTAATTCAAAACAAAAAGAAACTGTATACACTTGA
This sequence comes from Mastigoproctus giganteus, assembly GCF_048544385.1. Taxonomy (NCBI): domain Eukaryota; kingdom Metazoa; phylum Arthropoda; class Arachnida; order Uropygi; family Thelyphonidae; genus Mastigoproctus; species Mastigoproctus giganteus. The sequence goes on along the minus strand of NC_143580.1, from coordinate 145,996,603 downwards.
TAATGATAACTATGCACATCTACGAATGATGATGTTGTGATGGCAAGAATAAAGTGCTATTGAGAATGGCCACAGCACAGTCGCAATGTGCATTGTTTTGTTTTAACTCACTAATAATAGATAGTGCAATAGTCAGAATCATGAACATAGGTGATTCTGATTATTGTACTATCTGTGAATAAATGCGCAGAAATTTTGAAAGTACGAAAAATAGTTGTGTGTGTTATACGTTACCTTTAGTCTTCAAACTTCTGACATTTCAATTTTGCAGTACAAATCAGGGCAAAAAGTAAAAAGAGCAGGACATTTCAATACGTAAATTTTTTGCAGGCCAGACTTATAAAAAGCAAGACTGCCCTGCGAAATTCAAGTACACCTAGCCACCTCTGTACATGTGTATGTTATTATTAATGTGCAGATGATATAGTAGTAGTGGGAGAAACTCCAGAACAGGTCACAGAGATAACAAAAGGTATTGTGAAAGTTGGACTGTTGAGAAATGAGAACAAAATGAAGTATTTAATATTAAGCAAGGCGGATCTTAATGATATCAGGCCATATGATAATATTTTCTGAGTTCTGAAAGATCCACTTTGAATACTTCTTCTGAGTATACATAACTCAGAGCATTGGCTGTAGGAATTTCCTGTGAAAATCATGAGTTCGTTTGTTGTTTAGCCTGTGGTAGGTATGTAAAACCAAACTCATATGACAATTCTTTGTTCCCAGTGTAATGAGCATACCAACCTCAAATTATAATATGTTAAAGATTTGAAGAAACTGCTCTTTAGGGAGGGGAAAATGGGTAATATAGATGCCTCTTTATTTGACAACATGGGTCAAAGTAATGCTTGCACACAGTAGTGTAGGAATGCCTTGGCATTAGGGCAGGAGCCAAGGTCACCACTGACAGGCCACATCAGTTTCGTGCTAAGCTATTTTGACACCTGAGGCTAGCTGACAAATTTGCCATCCAGAATGTAACTTTGAGGGACAAATCAGGCGACCACTTCATCAGTACATGCTCGAATGCATAGCAGTTTGTAATTCATGCATTGTATGATACTGAATAAGTTAGAAGTTATAAATAACGTGTGTGTAGTGTTTTTTTTGTTTGCTATACAAACAGGTAATCATGAAATTGTGATTTATAATTTAAATAAAACAACAAAAGCCCGATTAATTTTATACATGCTAATAATGAAAAATAGTGAACATTAGTACCGCATAGAAAGACTGCATAAAAAGGAAATGAAACAAAAAAAAAAAAACATTCTGCTAGTTTACAAAACTGGCTTACAATAAGCCACTCCAAACCTGAAAGTCACAACAAAAACAAACAAACATTCGAATGAACATGAAACAAATGATGATGGCACTGAAATGGAAGACCAAGAACAAGCCCAAACAGTTGGAATTATTTTAAAAGAATTTGAAAGTATGAAGAAAAACGAATAACAGTTGGCAGAAGAAAATGATGGCAGCAGTAATATTAATATGGAACATGTAAGTCTGAATTTTAATGATCCAACCACATGGAATTTTATTATCCACAAAAACAGATCTCTTTTAGTGCAACATGGTCCGGAACATAGTGTTAAGTGTTTATACTATCACTAATGGAAATATAAAAATGCTATACACTAATTTGTGGAAATATAAAAATGTAGGTATTGAAAAAAAAAAAGAGAGGAAATGGTTATTTTATTGCAAAAAAAACAAAGATCCAATATATTGCTTTCTATGCCTCTTATTTGTATCTAGCACAGATGTTCCATTTTGCAGCTCAGATGAATTTAAAGACTGGAAACATCTAAATCCAAACGTTCTATTTCATGAGAATTTGTTACAACACATAAACAATTTCATAAAATGGAAATTATTAGAAAAGGGTCTTCAAAAAAGAGAGGAAGAAACCTAAGTGAAATCAACGACAGAGAGAAGTACACCATTCCCTGTCCGTGTACTTCTCTCTGTCGTTGATTTCACTTAGGTTTCTTCCTCTCTTAATGACATCGGTCTTTGTCATGGTCTTTTGTCCCAAGGTCTTTTGTCCCTTAATTGTAAATCAAACATTCTTCTTGGCAAACGCCTCTCGTTCATCTTCTTGACATGTCCAAACCATTTCAAATGGTTTGAACATGTCAACAGGACCTTTCAATCCTATTCTGGAGTTTTTCAACCTGAATTCTCTCTCCCTAATCGATTCATCACTGATTTTGTCGTGTCTTCTCTTTTCGGCTATGTTCCTCACAAATCTCATTTCTGCCCCCTGACTTCTGCTTTCATCCTCATAGTCCAAGTTTCAGATGCATAGGTCAGAATTGGTACGTAATAAGCCTGATATATAGCCTTTTTACACTTAGCATTAGCAGAGGCATACGATACAAGAAAGCAAGCTTATAGCATCAGCCAAAAAAATAAAAAACCTCCCATTTCACCCCTCCGTTCGTTCCACATGCCTGACCAGCTCAGCCTTAAATTTATTTAGGCTATCAACTTCCACAACAAAAGATGGAAGTCTGTTCCACCAATCAAAACTACCTGCTGGCTAAAGGCAAATTTCTGCACATTTATTCTACAACTGTCTTTCTTCAATTTGAATCTGTGCCCCCTCAGGTTCTTAATCTGAGCAAGATGAAGAATTCCATCAGCATTCAGCTTGCTCAACCCATTCAAGGCCTTATACACCTCAATCAGATCACCTTGCAGGTGCCTACACTCCAGGTGCTGCAATTTGCAGAACTTATGGCTCTCTTGGTAAGAGCACCCCTTTGTTCTTCTCACCAATCTTGTTGCCCTTCTTTGTACTCATTCTAGCAACTCTGCATCCTTCCTAAAATGAGGCCTCCAGACCTGAATGCAGTATTCAAGGTTTGGCCTGACCATTGCCTTATACAAAGGAATAATAACCTCCTTATCCTAGCAAAATTCCTGTATATATCACTGACAAGACCCCATGACCTACTATGGCAGCTTGTCTGCACTCCTCAGAGAACTTCATATCTGACAGCACAATTACCCCAGGTCTTTTTCATTCTCCACTTCCCTGAGTGTAATACCACACAGTCAATACGTTTCTCTTGGGTTACTGCTACCCATATGCAGTACTTTGTATTTGTCAATGTTAAATTTCAGCTGCCCTGCTCAGCCCATCTGCCTAACTTTTCTAGATCCTGTTATAGTACCCTTACTGTCTTTACCATCATTAACAACCCTGCCAACCTTTGTATCATCTGTAAACTTGGACATTAAACCTGATATACTTTCATCAATATCATTGATAAATATACAAAACAACAATGGGCCCAACACCAAACCCTGGGGAACTCCACTAATAACATTTGTCCACGAAGAGCAATATCCGTTGATTACCACTCTCTGTTGTCTCCCACTCAACCATCCCTTTATCCATTGTAGCAACTTACCCTTAATGCCATTTATCTCCAATTTGTGCAGCAGTCTTCCATGTGCAATAGTATCAAAAGCTTTCCTGAAATCCAAGTATAAAAAAAAAGTAAAGTGCAGCCATTATCAACCCACTGCAGGATGGAAGCCTCCTCAACAATTCATGCTGAGGGAAATGGACCATAATCTGCCATGCTGGTCCAGTGCGGGTTGGCAGATCGACCGTATTCAGCAGTCAGGGGCTTGAACCCTGGTCTACTCAAAGAGCATGTGCTACTGCACTCCCGCTCCTGCCCACTCGGCTACGGAGGCCGGTAATCCAAGTGTATGGTATCAAAATTATTTTTGGCATTCAATTCCTTTGTGACCACATCATAGTATCCAATCAAATTGGTCAGACAAGACCTCCCTTTAACAAGCCCATGCTGTGTCTTAACTATTACTGCAGTCTTGTAGATCCTGCAATGCTTCTTTAACCAGTGATTCCATTATTTTCCTCGGAACACAAGTTAAACTAACAGGTCTATAGTTACCTGTGTCACCTTTTGAGCCCCCCTTTGTGAATTGGTGATACATTGGCACACCTCCAGTCCATGGGGTGACCTCCCCTGAGTCCAAGGAAGCTCTCATAATTATGGCTAAGGGTTTGCTTACTTCCTTTCCTACCTCCTTTAACATAACTGGATAGATCCTGTCCACCCCAGGTGCCTTTTTTTTTTTTATGTTTAACTTCAACAATTTCTCCTCCACTTTGCTCTCAGTTATTACAAAATCACTTAGCTTCCTGTTAGAGTTTGATTAACTTCTGGCACTCCCCTAATTGAAGAACTCATGTGTGAATGTAGATGCAAAATACAGTAAACCCCTGCTATTCGAGGGGGTTACGTTCCTGAGAAATGTCGCGAATACTGAGTTATGGCTCCCATAGTAATAAAGGGGTTCCATTCCAAAGTATGAAATATATAAGAAAAACTAGTCTAAAATTTTGTTTATGTATGTATTATATGTACCTTCATAATATGACTATGTACATAGACAGTACATAGTGAAATGCAAGCATATGGCATCCAAATGAAAATAAGAAACAATTTAATATTAAATGTAATATTTATTAAAAATTTCAAACAAATCTTTCAAACCAGTGTCTTTGCTAGCTAAAAAACTTATCCCGCCAGTGCTATCACCAGTTTTGCTTTTTTCTTCCGATTTCTTGATTGATCGTACCGTTGACTCATTGATTTTATAATGTTTTGCCACTGAGGAGACACTTCACCATTAGAAATTTTGTGTAATAACTCAATTTTATTCGTTAATGTCATCACTTTCTTTGATCTTTTCACATTTCTCTTGTTATTCATAGCCATATTTTTGTACGGGTTAGAAAGAACTTGTCCACAATAAAGGCACTTTCTTCCGTTAACACACTCGAAAAAGTCTGTTTTACACTGCAAAACGGTAGATTTATCACTTTTGTAAGCATATCAATTTATTAAATTTATAAGCATATAAATTAAAAGCAAACGACGAAACCTTCCATGACAAGCGCATAACACATACTGAACAAGGATTAGCGAGAAACATCCACGCTCGCGATTTTGTCACCCCTCTCCCCCCACCCGCTGAGCGCTGTTTTTACCGGGAAAGATAATTTTAGCCACTCCCATGTTTTTTTTTTATGGCGGAAAATGTTCACCGCCCTTTAAAATTCACATTTTTTCAGGTTTCATTTTATATTAAATCAGCGACTGCGAATACGCGAAATCGCGAATACAGATACCACGAATAGCGGGGGTTTACTGTACTCATTCAGTTTATCAGCTACCTGAGCATGATCATCAGTAGTCAAAACTATCTATGTTAAGTGGTCCAATCTGATTCATCCTTTTCCTTCTAGAGTTTACATAAGAAAAGAACTCTTTGCTGTTTTTCTTTGCATCCTTTGCCAAGGTTTTCTTGTAATATGCCTTTGCCTGCCTAACCTCTTTGTGACTTGATTACAGACTAGTTTATATCTCCCACAGGCTTCTTTGTCACCTGATACTTTATATGCATCCCTACATTTTTCTTCTCTGCCACGAGCCTCATTAGTTCATCTGACATCCATTTAGGCCTAAACCTTGAACAGTATTTCTTAGTTGGAATGAAAAGCGTAGTAGCTTCCAAAATTAAGTCCCTGAAGGCTACCAATTTAGAATTCAACGTTGGTAACATCATTAGTTGATCCACTGTACAGAATTTAAAAAAATGTCTGAGACCACTGTAGTTACCTTTACAAAAGCCCTTCCCTTTAGCCTTAATGGTAGTTACATCATTAAGTAATTCCCACATCAGTACATTGTGATCACTGTCACCCAGTGGTTCCTTTATCTGCAAATTCTTAATGCATGAATAATCACTGCTGATAATCAGATCAAGAGTATTACTCCCTCTGGTTGCCTCTCAAACATGGTGCTGTAGAAAACAGCCATCCAATAAATTCACAAACGTCTTGCTAGTGTGCAAGTGACCAATCCACAAGTTTCAGTCAATATCTCGAAAGTTAAAATCCCCCATTATAAGACATTGATTTACTGGCCCGCTCTACTTCTATGCACAATTGTTCATTATGCTCATCAGATTCATTAGGCCTATAACACACACCTACGGTCATTTTGACTTTCCCAGTGCTTATGTCACACCAAACAGACTCAACATTGTATTGTCCACCAACAACAATTGGATGCCCTTCCTTAGATTTTGTGTTTCTTCACTAACAGCATAACCCCTTCTCACTTCCTGTCCTGTCTATCCTTTCTGTACACATTGTACTTTCCAAATTCTAATTCTGCACTGCTTATGTCTGTGTGACACCACGTCTCAACAATATCTGCCTTTGATGTCTTGACTAGCACTACAAGCTTATCAAATTTATTAACTATACTCCTAGCATTGGTGTACATGCAGGTATGCATGCACCTGTTTCTATTCTTAGTTACTCTAACACAGCCTATGTATTTATTTGTTCTACTATGACTCCCAGCAGTCCTGGAAATCTCCATTGCTTTGCTTTCCAGGCTGCTGCTCATTCTAATAGAAGCAGTGCAAGAATCACTTTTGCCTATACCTGCAGCCACTATTAACCTTTTAGTCTGTGTATCCCCTCAAGCTATCAGTTTTCCGACCCACCTAACACTACCTCGATAGCATCAACAAATATTCTTTGCACCTTTTCTATTTAAGTGTATCCCATCCCTGTAGAAGCAGTCTCTCCTGTTAACAAGCACAGACCAGGCTGAAAAAAATTCTATCCCTTGAGCTTTGCACAATCTCTCCAGAGTAGAATTGATTGACAAAGCTCTCATCATATACTCCCTCCTATTGTGTCTGGGCACAATTGCACACTTTTATGGGTGCCTCCGTAGCCAGGTGGGAAGGAGCAGCAGTGTGTAGCACACGCTTCTTGATTAGACCTGGGTTCGAGCCTGTCACTACCAAATACGGAGGATGCGGAAAGGTCAGGGAATGACCACCGCATATCCCGGAGCAATATGGCCTTAGTTGCTAATGCTCCTAAAAACCAAAATAACAAACAACAACAAACAAGCACACTTTTACATTCAAATCTAACTCTTGACTTTTTTTCAGCATTGACCTGTACTTGTTGAGTAAATCTCTTACTCTTAATGTCATTAGTTCCAATGTGTACAACAATATCACCTTTTGTGTCCTTAAAAGATGATATCTGCTCTACAACGTCATCAACTTTTGCCCCTGGCAGACATACTCTGGTCCTGTTCCACCTATCCTTCTTGCATAGTATATTTCCCGTCTCCCTGACAATAGAGTCATCAACAATAACTAGTTCCTTTGGGACCAGGAGTGAGCTCTGCCATTGAGCCGGGCAGCTGAGAGCTTGATGGGCCGATCATATTAATTTCTTCGAGGGCATTTACCCTACACCTCAAGCTCTCATAGACCCCCATCAGAACGCTGAGTTGGCACCTAATTTCTTGACACTCTGGGCATCTAGCACACACAAAGACATCCTCCTTGACTAGATTATGTCCCATTTTAGAAAGTTCAGCAAACATTTCACATTTCGCACATTTTTTGAGATTATGATGCATTGGAGAATTGTCCCCTTCATTTCTCCTCTGAGTCACAGCACTCTTGCTACTCTGTGATCTTTGCTTTGCAGCTCTAGTCTGGGTCATGATTTATGTTTAAATACAATTCAATTAACAATGAAATTTAATAAGATTAATAATATTTTTGATTAATTGATAATACTATAATAAGCTAACAGATTCCTAATTGAGTGTTCGTATTACACCATCTAGTTTTACCTTTATACCTTATGCTATCAGTTCGATATATATATATAATATATATATATATTACACTATTTCTTATTGACTACAATATGGCACCTAGTTCAACAATATTGGCACCAACACCGGAGTCGTAACTTCCAAAAATTGCTAGTTAAATTCAAAATAAGAAGCTAGCGAACGCTACTAAACCTATTTAATATCTCTGTAAAACACACTTCAGTGGTATGTTCCTGTTCCAGATCAGATCTCTTGTCTGCCTATAGAAATTCCTGCTCACTTGTATCCTTCTACTTATTTCTTTGTCTATCACTCCAGTCTTTGTAATGATGATTTCTAGATATTTGAAGTTGCTAACCATTTTTAGCTCTTTCCCTACCATTGTAATGTATCCATCAGGCTTGCCACTCCTCTTTAGAACCATTACTTCACTCTTCTCTTGATTGAAAACCAGTCCAAATTCATTGGCCATACTAGCCCATATATCAACTTCCTTTTGCACTTGTTCCCTGCTCTCTCCCCATATGTAGAGGTCATCTGCGAAGAGCATGACTTTCATCTGGTCCTGTCCAAGCTGTTCCACCACTCTTCATTTAACATCATTCGTGACAGCTATGAACAGTAGTGGTGACAGGACGCCTCCTTTGAAGCTCTCCATCAACCCCATCACTGTTCTTACTTTGCTCACTGTATTTGTGTACATATTCTCAATTCTCTCCACAAGATGTTCCTCTATCCCTAAGTTTCTCAAAACCTCCCACACTTTCTCTCTCTCTCTCTCTCTTTACAGCATCAGTTGCTTTCTTTATGTCCAAAAATGCCACCCATAGTTCTTTATTGTGTTCATAACAGTTTTCCATCAGTTGCCTGATGCAGAAAATTAGGCCCACCGTCGATCTGCCAGGCCTAAAGCCATACTGTTCCTTGGCCATCCTATTTTCAATCGTTCTTCTGCTCTAACACTCACTAATACAGCTTACGTGTGGCGTCAGTTTGGTGCCTCTATAATTGGAACACTTTTTTTTCCCTGTTACCCTTCTTGAACAATGGGATGATCAAGTCTTCTTTCCAGTCCTTTGGCACAAGTCTCTCATCCCAGATCTTAAAGAACAGTCTGTATGTCCACGCTATCCCTGCCTTGCCTGTAACCTTCAGCATCTCTCTCTCTCTGTTTATATCATCCATACCAGCAAATTACCTGTCTTGATGTATTTCCACACCTGCACTACATCATTCCATGTCAAATCTGTCTGGTCTCTCTCCATATCTTCTCTTTCATCCCCTCTTTTATGATCAACCTGCCTTTGTCCCTTTTGCCGGCTGTCCTGCACATTCAACAGATTTTCAAAATACTTCCATGTTTCTCTTATCTCTTCATCCTTGGTTATTAGGTTCTCATTCTCATCCATCAAGTATTTGCTCTGTTCACCATCTCTTCTCCTATTCCTCACCATACCATACAGCATCTTTTTATTACTGTCGATATCTTGTCGTAGAGTTTAACTCCATTCTTCCAACCACTTCTCTCCTCGTTAACTATCCTCTTGGCCTCTCTTTTCATCTCTCTCTCTTTATTCTCATCATTTCTGTTCTGGAAGTAGGTCCTGAATGCATTATTCTTGATTTTCACAGCCTCTCTTGTCATTTCACCATAGGTTTTCTTTCCATCTCCTGCTTTTGCTTCTGCAAACCTGCTCTGTCAGTCCTACTATACAGCCTTTGAATGCTTTCCATTTCTGATTCTGCAGTGTTCACCACTGTCTTAGGTACAACCTTCCTGAACTCTTCTCTGAACATTGCCCCTCTTTCCTCTTCTTTCAACTTCCACACCCGTAGTTTTCTCTCTTGTTATTTTGATCCTCTTCAATTTCGGGAATCTTAAAACTCCAATAACTAACCTGCGATCACTACCTAAGGAGACACTAGGAATGACCTTGACGTCCACTTCTGTGTCGCTCTTTATCCATGAGTATATAGTCAAGGAGAGATTCCTGTTGACCGTCCCAACTGTATCTTGTCACTTTGTGACTCTTGCTCTTCTTAAACCAGGAGTTTCCTATGACCAAGCTGTTCTGTAAACAGAAATCCAACAGCCTGTCACCATCATCATTCCTAGGTCCCCAACTGTGCGGACCCATAACATATTCTAGCCCTTGTCTCTCCACTCCGACTTTTGCATTCAGGTCGCCTATGATGACTATATGACTCCACCTGTGATGGTCTCTTCGAGCTTGTCCACTACAGCTTCTCCATTTCTTTGCAACCAGTTTGCGATGCGTAACATTGTACTATTTTCAATGTTTCGCTGTCATTCATTTGCAGTTTAATTAACATGAGCCTGTCATGGATATTATTCACCTCCAGTAGCCTTTCCTTAATCCTGTGATCTATAATGATGGCTACACCCTTCCTTGCTACAATACCCCCAGTCAAATATAGGTAAAGCCTCCTCATAACTCTTTACACCCATTTCCTTTCCATTTTGATTCATTCAATCCAGGTATGCTTATTTTTCTGTCCTTTAAGATGTCCACACACTACCTCAATTTTTCTTGACAATGCCATAATATTGAGTGTGACTAGTTTAATACAGTCAGTCCTCGTATAACACGTGTTTACACTACACGAATTCGATCATACACGATTTATAAATAGAGGAACAATATCGTATATAACACGAACCGAATTCGCTTATGCACGATTCGCCTTTGTGCTTACAAGAAATGGCAGTTGAACGCAGAATCATCCCAACTGAACGCAACATGATAGGAATGAAGAGAAGATTCTGAAAATGTATTTATGTTTTTTATATCAGTGAACGGGAAACACATTTCACCATAATAAGGTAAAAACCAACACAATTCCAGCAATCGGTATAATCGAAAATGCAATTAGATCGAGTATATAACAGATTCCGCTAGCAGAAATGCAACTGGAAATTGTTTTTATTGTTTTATGGTAGTAACCCCTAGAAATGTGATTTAGTAAAATGTGAGATGTTAAGTGTATCTCTGCCTTTACGGTGTTTATTCAGTTGCTACATCCGTGCAGCTTTGTTTATGTGTATCAAGCATGCCTCCTCATTTTGTAATTGTGCTTTGTTCCCTAAAAATGAGTAAAATACTTAAAAGGTGTGAAAAGGAAGCATCCTGGTGAAGACACTACAGATTCAGAGAGAAAAAGAAAAGCAATATCGATAAACAGAGGCGGACTGGGTCAAAAATTCTTACTCAGGAAAATTTATAGTGGCCTCATACTGTGGTTTATGGCCAAAATCACACCGGCCTCCGGCCCACCAGGGTTTCCCTGGTAAGGCTTATGGCCAGTCCACCTCTGTCGACAGAGAAAAAATATGAAATTGTGAAACGCTTTGAGCGAAATGAAAGACCATGTGATATTACACGTGCTACAGGCCTAAATGAGGCAACGCCGAGAATTACAAAGAATGCAGATAAAAGAAAAACAACTTTCATAGCAGGAACAACTCAAAGTGTAATTAAAATCCATTAGATTAAGACACAAAGAATTGGAAGAGATGGAACGGCTGTCATCTGTTTGGATAGAAAATCGAACAAAAAACAAGTTTTATAGCAATATTTTATTAATAGTCGTAATAAAATACGTGAGTATTTTATTATGATTATTTATTGTGTTTGGTAATGTTTTGGTTACAAATGTGTGTTCAATATTGGGTGGTCGGCACCTAACCCTATTTTTCCCATAGGGCCTGTTGTTTATATTACACGATTTTGCATTGCACGAGGGTTTCTAGGAACACAACTATCGTGCTATACGAGGACTGACTGACTGTATATGTCGTTATCAGGCTTGTTGGCATCACAGATACCGCCAATAAGATCAGCTGTATCACATCCGGGCTAATTAGTTTTGAGGCTTATTTTTCTATTTTCTGTTGAAGGCAATAAATTTAAACTGCTGATCTGCCAAACCTGTCACAGCCATATAGATGTGGTAGCTTATTCAATGGTGAAGTTTCCTCGTGATGTCACAGTTCTATCCATATATGTACCAAATCAACAATTTAGCTTGTATGTCTTGATATTCCCTATCTCCTTCCTCCCAGATTCAAATAACCCTTTAACTGTTATGTATTGTAAAGTTGTAAATTAACAATTTTATGATTAAAGAGGCCTGTGTGCTCTGGATTCATTATTATTGTGGATTACTGTGTGACATAGAGTGAAACGGAAGACAGAATAAATAATGACAAGTTTAATACTAATTGTAAAACACACATATATTAAATATTAAATACATTCAAAAACTTTCAGTTATTATGGTAACCTTCATCAGTGAAGGTCATGTACTGTAAACCAGGACAACTTTGTGACACTTTTTGCTGTTTTCTAAAAATAAATACATGTAAGTATAAACAAAATTATATTCCGATTATGATTATGGGTATAATTACCTCTCCTCTTCTGAATACCATTACATTTATTTACAAATTTGCATTAGAACAATTAGAATTTGAGAAATTACATGTCACAATGTTACACTCCTTTGTAGGACAACTTTGTGACAACCAACATTCTGCTATCACTCCTTTGTATTTCAACATCTATCATAGTGTTGTACCTATAAATAACTAATTTAGAACAAAGGATAAACGGAAGCAAATCATTCAGTATTTTCGATGGAACAATGTCATGAATGCATTTTATTAATATGTTAGCTTACAGTACTTCAGCACAAACATTTTTTTATAGAACATAGGGTAGAAACTTTACTAAAAACAACAAAAAGAAACCCTTCAAAGCAGTTGGTACACATTTCATTACTTGTTACATTGAAAACAACTGGGTTATTTCTGGAACATCAAAAATTGCTCGCTTTCCCCTCTTTTTAGGAGCATTTATTTTACATACAATCTCCTTGTCTTTGTACCAAATTTTGTCTTTTTCCGCAGGCCATCTCCAGTGTTTGCCTGCTGGTTCCATTGCATTGATTAGTGTCCCTTGGTGAAGAAGTCCTCGAACGTATTATAGTCAAACCATCCAGGAGTGCAGTTATATCTTGCACCTGCAGGACCAGTTTCAGTCCATGTATTCCACAAATGCTTGGACTTGTAGTTCACATAAAGTGGAGCAAGCTGGCCATCTGCATTCCCACAAAACATTATGGAAGTGCAAGCTTTTGTGGAGTTCCTAATTTTTTCAGGATATTTTGTTCCTCTTTTTGTGATTACTTTGCAAGAGCCTGGGTCGTCTACGAGGTTTGTCTCGTCGTAGTTCCAAATATTTGCACTTGGAACTCTATCAAGTTCTGCTTGCAAGTGGTCAAAAAAATTATTAACAACGTCCTCATTAACTGCTGCTCTTGCAATCAATATATTTTGAGTAAATATTTGCGTAAGAATTTTATGGTGACCCATGAAGGAGTTTTGTCAGTCAACTCGTGGAAAATTATTTCTAAAAATAAGCACTGTACGGCCCACGTGATCCAGATAGGATTTCACTATGCACCTCGGGTTGAATCTTGTCAGAGGAAAACCATAATTTGACATCACAATACAATGAGAAACGAAAGTCTGTTCCTCAGTTTCACTAAAAACAGTTGGATGTCCTGGGGTGGCATCATTTGAAGACTGAGAGTGGTAATCAATGGACACTGCTCATTGTGGACTAATGTTATTAGTGGATTCTCCCAGGGTTCAGTGTTGGGTCCATTGTTGTTTTCTGTATTCATTAATGATGGTATATCAAGCTTAATGTCCAAGTTTGCAGATGATATGAAGGTTGGCAGGGATGTTAAGGATACTAATGAAAGTACGCTGCTGCAACAGGATCTAGAAAAGTTGAGCAGATGGGCTGAGAGGTGGCAACTGAAGTTTAACCTTGACTAATGTAAAGTGCTGCATATGGGAAGCAGTAACGCCAGAGTAACTGGAAAAGAGAAAAGGACCTGGGGGTAATTGTGCAGGCAGATATGAAGTTTTCTGAGCAGTGCAGACGGTCTGCAAGAGTAGCTCACGGTGTCTTGTCAATGATATACAGGAATTTTTCTAGCAGGGATAAGGAGGTGATTACCCCCTTGTATGAGGCAATCAGGCCACACCTTGGGTACTGTATACAGGTGTGGAAGACCCATTTTAAGAAGGATGTAGAGCTGTTGGAACAAGTACAGAGAAGGGCAACAAGATTAGTGAATGGAACGAAGGGTTGCTCTTACGAAGAAAGGCGTAGTTTTGCAAATTACAATGTCTGGAGACTAGGCACCTGCGAGGTGATCTGATTGAGGTGTATAAAGGTTTGAATGGTTTGAGCATGCTCAATGCTGATGGGATTCTTCCTCTTGCTCAGAATAATCACCTGAGAGGGCATAAATTCAAATTGAGGAAAGACAGTTGTAGGATAGATGTGCAGAAGTTGCCTTTAGCCAGCAGGTAGTTGATTGCTGGAACGAACTTCCATCTGTCTTTGTAGAAGTTGATAGCTTAAATAGATTCAAGGCAGAAATAGGCAAACATTTGGAGCGAGTGGATGGGTGAAATGAGAAGGGGGTGTGTAATTTTTTTTGACTGACACTATATAAGTTTGCTTTTTTGCATCACGTGCTCTTGCTACCACCCTTTTGTCCCAAATCTTAATCTATCACTTATCAACACTTATTTTATCTAAAATATAACTTCTTTTTGAGCAACACTATCTAAAACCTTCTTCATTAATTAACTTTATAAGCACACTAATTTAGCTTGTATACAGCTGGTGCCACCAGCGCCACATAATAATAATAATAATATTAAAATATATATTGTATATTGTTCTCTGCTGAAGTAATTCGGCATTTCATGGACTAGTAATATTGATACCGAAGGGAAAAAAATTTTGGTATATTTTTAAGCTTTATCAAATTTGTCAGCCAATTTGATATTTGTATGAAAAATGCTTTGGAATTGCATTTTAAACGCCACACTAATTATTTATTGGCATAAATTCAGAATGAATTTATTAATTTGTTAGCATTAAAAGTACAAAGATAAATAATAAAAGAAATCCAAATAACTAAATATTATAGTATAATATTTGGTAACACCCCAGATGTTGTTGCAGTAGGGTTTAGGAACATCAGTGTCAATGCAATATTGCGCAGTGTATATTGTCTGTAAATTGTGGTGTTCTGAGATCAATTTTCTGTTTTTTGGACGAAAAACCCGAGTTTCCAGGGAAAAAAAACTATGCTACTCTCGCCTGAGACTTACTAACTGAGCCACGTTGTGAAAAATGGCCTATAAAATTCCTCACTTCATCAATGTTGACTCAAACTCAGGTCTTTTCTGCCCTGTGTGGGGAGGACTGCAATTCTTCCAACTGTACTACTCACAAGGGCACTTCAGATGTATCACACAGAGACTAATTAATAGAAGTTACTGGGTATGTAAAATTTTCAGATAATAAATATACAATTAAAGAAATGTTCATCGATTTCATAAACACAACAGAAAAAACAGGAGAGGGAATTGTGACAGAAATTAAGGAAAAACTAATTCAAGGTGGCCTACTAATTGAAAATACATGTGGTCAAGGCTATGATAATTCAGCTAATATGACGGGAAAGTAAAAAGGTGTCCAAGCCACATTTCAAAAGGAGAATTCCCTTGCTTTGTATATTGCATGTTGCACTTCACATAGTCTTAATTTTATAGGCGTACATGCAGCCAGCATTAATGTAGATGTTACATTTTTCAGAACTATAAAGTGATTGTACAATTTCTTTTCTTCATCCACTAGCAGATGGGAAAACTATGATCAGTCATAAAAATCAGCTTGAAGAGACATACCGATACAAGCAGGTGTTCAAAAGTAAATTCCATAAGTGCCGTATACGGAAAACTAGAACAAAATAGTTTAATATTAGACGAAATGAAAGATAAATCTAAATCATTGCCCCACCAAAGGAGTAATTACAAATTTATTACAAATTTTTAAGCCTGTTGAATTTGATACTGGAAAGGATAAATAGTCAACGTATCACTGCCAAACAAGATCAGGATATTTATCGAACATCGGTATTAATTAAAGGATTTTTAGATTATTTTAAAGATCCAAGAAATAACAAAATTTATAATGTTTTTACTGAAATTGAGGAAACTTGCAAAAATGAAAATGGTACCAGTCGAAAATAGGAAGGTGAAATGAAAAAAAAAAAAGCCAGGTGTGCATGCTGAAGATTGAATTTCGATGGAATAAAACTTTCCTATTTTTCAATAATTGATTCTATTATTATGATGCAGTTAAACAAAAGATTTGAATCTTTTAAAAATATAACAGACTTTAATTTTTTTTGATTGGTGAAGCATTGCATTCAATGACAAGCAAGGATTTAAAGACAATCTAATTTATTGTCAGAGAAATACCCTGAAATTAATCAAGTCCAATTTAAAATTGAAATCAAATAATATCAGAAAACAAAAATAATCATACAATAAATACATCACTTAGATATTTTAAATGTATTGGCAGGGCTGGATTAAGGATGAAATAGGCCCCTGGCCATATTTAAATTTGAGGCCCCTTTAATATATGTATATTACACACATACATCCCTATGTGTGTAATACACACATACACATCCCTATCTCTACTTGCAAAAGATTGATGATCTATCGAACTTTTGCAAGTAGAGATAGGGACGTGATAATCCCATTATATAAGGCTTTTATTAGACCACATTTGGAATACTGTGTTCAAGTATGGATACCGCACCTAAAGAAAGATATCGAGCTTCTTGAAAGGGTGCAAAGATGGGTCACTCGCCTAGTGAGATCGGCAAAAGGGCGTCCATATGAAGAAAGACTTCGACTATGTGGGTTACAGAGTTTGGAAACTAGACACCTTAGAGGAGATTTGATTGAGGTGTTTAAGACTCTGAGAGGCATCAGTAAAATGAATGAGGACGAAATTTTCATGATTATAAATGATGTTAGAACTAGGGGAAGAACTAGGGGACATAAATTCCAGTTACGGGGGAAAATGTTTAGATTGGACTGCAGGAAGTTTTATTTTAGCCAGCAAGTTATAAATTACTGGAATAAGTTGCCTACATGGGTGGTAGAGGTTGACAGTTTGGGGAAATTCAAAGGTCATCTGGATAGTAACTTTGGGTCAGGGAAGTGCATAGGATGATAGGTTTAATTTCCTTTTTTTTATTAATTATTATTATTTATTTATTATTTTTTTTTATCATTGTTTTGTTCGGTTTTTTTTTTTTTTTTTTGGCTGGTGCAGCATAAGCCATAGGCTTTCTTGCACCATGTGGCCTTACTAATACTAAAACTAATACATATAAATACAAATACTACATAGGTTTTTATATTGTGAATAATAATTCCTTGATAAAAAAACTAAGAGGTCAAAAATGTTTGTTTTTTGACTTGAAAAATAAAGTAATAATAAAAACAATTTTAATAGAAACTTTTAACTTATTTATTGTACAAAAAAAGATATAAGAATAAAATTTAAACACTTAACAAGTTAAGTTTAAGAATGCTTTTATATTACACGTTTTCTTGGTTTATTATTATAAATTTATGTCACTACTTTAGAAAATATTTACATTTAAAATGAGGCCCCTCTTCACCCGAGGCCCCTGGCCATGGCCGGTATGGCCACAGCATCAACACGACCCTGTGTATTGGCTAAATGGGAGTTGCAAGAAACGTATCCAAATATTGAAAAAGTTCTTTTTTCTTTAAATATTCCTTACAATGCCAACAACAGTAGCCACTGTTGAAACAAGTTTTAGCAAGTTAAAACTTAAGAATTATTTGAGATGGACGTCAGGACAAGAACAAATGTCATATCTATGTTTCCTTCCAATTAAACATGAACTTGCTAGCAGAATAGACTTCGATGAAATTTTGCTAACACTAAACCCAGAAAAATTAAGCTTTGATGTAATTAATAATTTTAACTTTATATAGAAACATTTTTTTTTTTGAAACTGCCCAAAATGTCGAAGTCACTTGAATATTCAACTATTGTGACCATGTAAACAGAAATAGGAGAAATTTATGGTAAAGTGGATGATTCACTTCCGCAAAACAACAGATGACCACTTGTCAGGGTAAAGGAAAACAATTCTCTCCTAAATTTCTAACAGGGTGCTTACAGTAGAAGTTTGACCAGAGCCTATTGTCCAATGTGGAAATGCCTTGATATGCCTACTGGCTATGGTTATATAGAAAGTAGTTGACAAACTCGACTTCTTGGTATGTGGGACAGACAGTTGTATAGGTTTAATGGGCACCACTAAGTTGCAGATGGTAATCTCTTTAGATCTTAATTTGTGCTTAGCAACAGCACTATTTCCTAAATTGCTTGAAGGCCAGAGATGCGTACCCAGTTACATCTCTCATAATCCATTTGTTATATGGAAAATTTTCTTCGTTCTATGGAAACTACTTTAAATGTAATTACCGAGGGGAATTAAAAAAAATTCACTATAAAGAAGTTCATTAAACAGAGGTCCAACTGTACTTATTATTATTTATTATGATTTACCAATAATTATCAAAAAAAAAAAAAAAAAGGTGCATACCCATGAATTTGCCAAGGGCGCCAAACATCTAGCTACGTCTCTGCTTGCACACATCTCAAGAGTTTGTTTTGAAACAGCTGATAATGGCAGGAGGTCCCAAGGGTAGCTATGTTTCAAACAATGAGGGAGCACATGCTAGAGAAACAGGCTTAAATAACTTCAAGTGGTGTGTTAGGATAATAAACTGTAGAAGAATATTTAGTTTTATCTGTATCTACAGTAATGTCGAGAGTGTTGTCAATAAAATGAGCAAATATGAACTCCTGGTTAGTACAACTCATGCTGAAATAATAGTGCTAACAGAAACATGATGTCACCCAGAAATAGGGGATGATGAGTTTCATTATGGAATGTAGTGTATTTAGGAAGAGGGATGGGGTGTAGCCATGCTGCTTATCAA
This sequence comes from Mastigoproctus giganteus, assembly GCF_048544385.1. Classification (NCBI taxonomy): domain Eukaryota; kingdom Metazoa; phylum Arthropoda; class Arachnida; order Uropygi; family Thelyphonidae; genus Mastigoproctus; species Mastigoproctus giganteus. The sequence goes on along the minus strand of NC_143580.1, from coordinate 145,977,925 downwards.
AAGCAGCTTCATTCTGAAAAGAGCTTTGCAGATTATTTTGCCTGTTAACATAGAATCTGTGCAGTGTGAATTAGTTGGAATAAAAGGTATAATGAGAGTGGGAGTAATCTACACACCAGAAGATTGTGAAGAGTATGACAAGGGTGTCTATATGTAGATGGAATGTGTGAGCAAGTGAGTGTCTTATTACGGGTGATTTCAATTGCCCTTAATTAATTGGATCAAGTGGAAAGGGTACTCACCATGAGGAACAAAATTTTTAAATAAACTAGACGATTATTATTGGTATCAGCATGTTAGAGAAAATTAATGGGGTAAGACTATTCTAGATCTGATCATTACTCACGAATCAGATGACATTATAGTGTTACGAAGCCTGGGGGGAGGGGGTTTAGTAGCTATTGCCCATTAGTTGTGATCCACTGTAGGGAAAGGTGAATGGATAGTACTAGGCATTCCTATTACTTTTTCACCTATAGTGTAGTTATGGCTCTTGTGTGGGCACGGTGGGTTCTACCAGGCTCCATTGTCTTTTACTTCCCCTAATACTCATCTAGTCATCAAATAGGACTACAGTCTCTATGGCCCTTAGCGTTCGAGGGTGGAGTCTTGAACAGTGCAGCTTCGACTGCTGTTGTGTTTACATTGGAGGCCCTCTACGCAGGTACCTTCACCTTCAATGCTGCAATAATCTTTGTAAGTATATCTTATTCCTAATTCTGGTACTTTCCGGTATGAATGAAAATTAGCAGAGGCTATCATTAAAAACAAAACAAACATTTATTAAAATAAATATTACACAACACTTTCAACTTCCATGATTAAAACGTGAATATATCAGACACTAGTGGTCATAATATAGTAATAACACATAAGCAAATTCTTTATCATTGAATCATTGTTTAACTTTAATCCAGCCGTAAACTCTAACTCAGCTTGAGGGTTTTGATAGAACTCTTCCATCATTAACATGTATGTTCAACATAAATACTAAGAAACACAAAATACCAACATGAACTACTAGGAAGAAATCATTTGGCCATTATCATTCCTTACAGGTTCGAATCAACGCACTTATCTCCTTTTTGATTGCTTTCAGCCATTTGCCTTTTACACTCGTCATAAAAGAAGCATATTTTCAGTCAGAAAACTTTGGACTGTTCTCAACAGTTTGGGGTCTTAGGCATTGGCTGTCCTCTTAACACGATCGATTGGATGACTTGGGCTCACTGGTTCTTGACTTGCTTGTACTCATCCTGCCTCTCCCCTCTTCTCTGGGCCTCCCAGGGGCCTGCTTTTATGTCAGAAATTCTCCCAAAACATTTGGACAATTGTGGCATATGATTGGACATTGAGGTGAGAACTCAGGTCCCAAGTGCTTGGTTGGCACATGATGGAAAAAGCAGAAAAGGGGTGACTAATTACCCCATCACACCCGCCACACGTCACGTGCATCTGAAATGTATAAACAAAACTTCTGTATCTCCTTATTTGGGAATAGAAGGACGTAAGTGCCCAAGCATATACCTTATATGTTTGGGCACTTACGTAGGCTAAAGGTATACACTTATTCAAGTGAGAATTAGTCTCTTCCCCTCTTTTAGTCACACATTAACATTTCATATCGCGTACAAGTTTGTGCAAATGGAGCATATTAGTACACAGCAATTCTAAAAACGGCATCATTTTAGTTATATCTCACATTGTGAATACCTTCACGAGTTGCCATAATATTGCACTATTTCGAATAAGTAAAGCTTCACCAGTGGCAAAGACTATTGTTACTTATGAGAATAGTCAGTGAAGTGTTACTTATTCGAAGTAGTGCAAGATCATGGCAACTCTTTGTGAAGGTATTCATAATATGAGATATAACTAAACTGATGCAGTTTTTAGCTTTTTTTAGAATTGCTGCGTAATAATAGGCTGCATTTGCACTAACTTGTACATTGTTTAATTCTTTCACAGCCTCAGGCTTAAGCCCTTAAAGTGCTCTAGTCCATTTTATATCTCTTTGAGACTCTTCAGTGTTTATAAGAATCAACTAACTTTTCTGACCCATATCTTTCAGCAGAAATTGCTATTTTTTTGAATAAACTTGCACTCCTCCTAGCAAGCTTATGTAGATTTTTCTACCTAGTTATGAGTGGGGTTTTCAATACCTCTAAACAACACTTTTAATAACATTCACTTAAAATATCTGGTTTTCCTTTTAACTGTTAGAATACTAGTGAATATGGTTTTGTATAGATTAAAAAAAGGAAGTAATTAAACAACTAAGAATTAATTTATAGTAGAAAAATTAAATGAGGAGGGGGTAGTAAAATTAAAGGGGGCAGGGAACCGAAAAACTCAGCTCGTAACATAGGGCAGACAGTACACTATAGTAATCATTGGCAGGAAATGATCATGCAGTCATTAGTTGGAAGATAAAGGTAAAGGTGCATGTTACCTTTACCTTTAGCATGTTTTAGTTTCAGGAAAGTGGACTATGAGAGTTGCTAAGATCCTACATGGCATCTATCATTTAGCACCTTTAAAGAAATAATCACAGAAGCCACAAATGCATATATATCATTAAGAAAATATAGTATCAGTATTGGCAAATGATAGAAGAAAGCAAATTTTTTTTTTTTTTTTTTGGTATAAGCATCTGCCAGAAAAAAAAAAAAAACCTTTCCATCACCACTTTGCTTATTGGAGGCTTGAAGTGATGAAACCCATGTTTAGTCTGTAGAGCAAAGTTTCTGGCATCCCCTCCATACTTCTCCTTCAACCCATGCACGGTACTAAGTAGTATAGGTTTCGATACCTTTCGTGTTTTGAGTTTTCATAAAAAGAAAAAAAAATACTGAGATGGATGAATACTGAGCTGCTGATCAGTCTAAGAACAGAAAAAGATTGTATGGAAAAGTTAAGAGTGATTGAAAATACTGAAGCCTATATTTAGCTATAAGGTGATTTGTAATAGCACCACAGAAAAGGATAGGATACAAAGGCTGAGAATGAGAAAGCACTGGCTAAGAGAACAAAGAATGGGGACAAGGAATTTTTCATAGTAAATACAAACTTAAAAGAAAATGAATTGGATCCATCTCTTATGTAATGGTTGTGGAAAAGTCTAAGATAACCCAGCTAATGTTGTTGACAAATTAACTAGTTTCTTCACATCAATCTTTACTCACAAAAGACCCTTTGTGGTGAGAAGGGGGCCTCACCACATTGCACCGTCTCAACATGAAGGGGCTATGCAGTGAGGCTGAGATATATGAAATTAGTGATTACCAAAGTACAGATGATTGTTTATTAGGAAACTTTCAAGCCTAAAGGGAAGTAAGACTCCTAGAGTTGATTGCACATACCCAAGTAATTTTGAGGGAGGTAACCAGAGAATACATTGAACCATTAAGGTTAATTATGAGGACATCAATAACTTGGGAGATGTTCCTTTGGACTGGAATAAAGACGGTTCCAAAAGTGAGTTGGGTAACTACAGACCAGTCTTTAATGGTTGCAAAAATCTTGGAGGCAATCATTAAGAGTGCAATCCAGGGGACTCGTGAAGACACACAATATTGTTTTGTTAAGGGAAAAATCATGTTTAACTAACCTAGTTAGCAATTTTGATACAGTTACTCATGAATTGACTGTATGGAATTCTTTTAATACCAGTTGTACCCAATGCAACATATGCCATTTTCGTAAATAGTTTAATCTAGATCCTTCAGTCTTCACCATTCTTGTTTAGCGGTGATATAATTCTACAGCAGTCACCTGTGGGATATATGCATATGTCTCTATTTGCAGATGGTTCCCCGTCTTCTCCAAAAATATTGCAGCAACCTCCATTTTGGATGTAGGTGCTTTATATCATCTCCTATCTAAGTCTGGGTCTTCTATAAATGCCATCTGCACATTCATTGTTGGATTGACCTGGGTTATTTGATGCATTCATTTATATGACTATGCAAATGGTTAACTTGTCGCAGCATCTCGTCCAATTGTTTCCTTATTTTGGCTGTACACCCTTGGTTTGATTTTTTTTCGAGCTGTTTTGTTGTTGCCTCATTAGAATCGAAAATATAAAGTTGTCCATATCCTGGCTTATTTGCCTCGTTTAGATATAGCTCTGAGTCCAAATGGTAAACCTGACTGTGTATTCTAAAACAGTATGGACCATTTCCAGGTGGTTATTTAATCTCTGCACCTATTGATGCAAGCACCATTGCTGAGTTGTACTCTTGTATGTTCTCTGTAGTTGTTTGCTTCACGTGTATCTCCTGTAAGCAGCTCTCATAATAGAGTAGGTGTCTCAGACAATGGGTCAAGTGAAACCTTTTCCATCATGACAGCATGTAGTGTATCTATTTGATATTTTAACTCATGTCCCCAATAATATCTTGCATTGCAATACTCACAGGTGTAACACATTTCCTATGTCATGCTCTTCCACATTAATTACAGCTTGTTGATTATTTGCATCCGGTACTTCTATTTCATTAGTCCTACTGCATCTTCTCATTTCCGATCTTGCTTCTCTTTCTTCAATGTTCTGTCCATCTTCGTAATCATAGTCTCATTTCGGTCTCTTAGTAACGTTTCTAACAGAGAGGGCGCTGACTCTCTTTAAAAATTACAGCTGTGAATTACAGGCTCCGAAAAAGCGATAAGTGTTTGCTTTTTATTTACCTAATTGTTATTTTATATTGTACTTTATACGTAGTCTTATAGTTACGCTGGTTATTTTTAATTTAGATAAAGAGATTTTGTAGATTACTACTTAATATACGTAAAACCATTATTTCGTTCGAATCTTGCAGCCATTGTTTTTGTATAGAGTAGTAGGGAATTCAAATTTTTAATTTTGGTAACTAGGTAGCTCTAACGTATAATTATATAGTGTAATACGCATCACTGCATTTAGGATTCTATTAGATAGCGTAGTATTGACAATTAATTAATTAAATTTATTGATCTTATTAATTTAAAATATCATGCCCCAGACTAGAGCAGCAAAAGCAACGGACACAAAGTGGCAGGAGTGCTGCGACTCCGAGGAGAACTGAGGGGGGGGGGGCGATTCTCCAACGCATCACAGCCTAAAAAAATGTGCAACCTGTGAAATGTTTGCCAAACTCTCAGGAACAGAACATGATCTAGCCAAGGAGGATGTCTTTGTGTGTGCCAGGTGCAGAGAGTGTCTAGAAATTAGGCATCAACTCAGCGTTCTACTGGGTGTCTATGAGAGCTTGAGGTTTAGAGCAGATGCCCTCGAAGAAATTAATATGAGGGGCCCGTCAAGCTCTCAGCTGCTTAACTGAATTCCAGAGCTCACTCCTGGGCATCAGGCAACACAGCAGCAATCTCCAAGGCAGAATGCGCTGGTCCCAAAGGAACTAGTTATTGTTGGTGACTCTATTGTCAGGGAGACGGGGAATATATTGTGTAAAAAGGATGGATGGAACACGACCAGGGTATGTCTGCCAGGGGCAAACGTTGATGACATTGTAAAGCATATATCATCTTTTAAGGGCACAAAAGGTGATGTTGTACACGTTGGCACCAATGACATTAAGAGTAGAAGATCTGCAGATTTACTTAACAAGTACAGGTCAATGTTGCAAAAAAGTCGTGAATTAGGCTTAAATTTGAAAGTATCTGCAATTCTGCCCATACACGATAGGAGGAAGTACATGATGAGAGCCTTGTCAATCAATTCGGCCCTGGAGGGAATGTGCAAGGCTCAAGGGGTAGAATTTTTTTCAGCCTGGTCTGTGCTTGTTAACAGGAGAGACTGCTTCTACAGGGATGGGATACACTTAAATAGAAAGGGTACAAGAATATTTGCTGATGCTGTCGATTCAGTGTTAGGTAGGTTGGAAAACTGCTAGCTTGGGGGGGGGATTCACAGACTAAAAGGTTAAAAGTAGCCGCAGGCAGAGGTGAACATGATTCTTGAACAACTTCTATTAGGATAAGTAGTGACCTGGAGCGAGGGGTGCTGGGGGTTTCAGGGACTTATGGCAGTCATCGTGAAACAGGTGGGTATATGGGATGTGTCAGGGTAATTAGGAATAGGTGCATGTATACCAATGCTAGAAGTATAGTAAATAAATTTGATGAATTTGAAGTGTCGGTCAAGACATCAAAGGCAGATATTGTTGAGATATCAGAGATGTAGTGTGTCACACTGATATTAGGAATGCAGAATTGGAATTTGGGGAGTACAATGTGTATAGGAAGGGAGGAGGTGTCGTGCTGTTAATTAAGAAAAACATAAAATCAAAAGAAATGCATCCAGTTGATATAGATGAACAGTGCACTGTTGAGTCAGTTTGGTGTGACATAAGCACTGCAAAAGCAAAAATAAGAGTAGGAGTGTGTTATAGGCCTAATGACCCGAATGAGTACAATGAACAATTGTACAGAGAAATAGTGGGCTAATAAATCAGAATATCTTATAAGGGGGATTTTAACTTTCGAGATATTGACTGAAACTTGTGGATTGGTCATTCACACACTAGTAAGACTTTTGTGAATTTATTGGATGATTGTTTTCTGCAGCAGCATGTTCGAGAAGGAACCAGAGGGTAATATTATTGATCTGGTTATCAGCAGTGATCATTCGTGTGTTAAGAATTTGCAGATAAAGGAACCACTAGGTGGCGGTGATCATTCATGTATTAAGAATTTGCAGATAAATGAACCACTAGGTGGCAGTGATCATAGTGTACTGATGTGGGATTTACTTAAAGATATAATTACCATCAGGGATAAAGGAAGGGGTTTTTGCTTCCATAAAGGTGAGTACCGTGGTCTCAGAGAGTTTTTAAATTCTGTACAGTGGATTCAACTGATGATGTTACCAACAGTAAATTCTAAATGGGAAGCATTCAACGAATTAATCGTGGAAGCTATTAAAAGTTTCATACCTATTAAATATTTTTCAATGTTTAGGCCTAAATGGTTATCAAATGAACTAATGAGACTAGTGACAGAGAAGAAAAATGCATGGGATGCATATAAATTATCAAGTGACTCAGAAGCCTCTGGCACATATAAGGTAGTCTGTAATCAGGTCACAAAGGAAGTCAGGCAGATTACGAGAAATCTTTGGCAAAATATGCTAAGAAAAACCAATAATTTCTTTAATTTTTTTTTTTTTTAATGAAAACCCTAAACACGAAAGGTATCAAAACCTATAGTACTTAGTACCGTGAATGAGTTGAAGGAGAAGTATGGGGGGGGGGGATGCCGGAAACTTTGCTCTAGAGACTAAACATGGGTTTCACCACTTCAAGCCTCCAATAAGCAAAGTGGTGGTATTTCACCTTATATAAACTCTAAAAGGAAGGGGATGAATCTGATTGGTCCTCTTGATATCGATGGTTCGACTGTTGATGATCCTGCTCAGATAGCAAACAAACTGAATGAGTATTTTGCATCTATATTCACACGAGGAGTTATTAAGGTTTGAAAATGGCAGAAGGTTATAAAATTGTGGCAGGGTGCGTAATGATTTTGTAATAACTGAGAGCAAAGTGGAGGAGAAATTGTTGAAGTTAAGCATATGAAAGGCACCTGGGGTGGATGGGATCTATCCAGTTATATTAAAGGAGGCAGCAAAGCAGAAACTAAGCAAACACTTAGCCATAATTATGAGAGCATCCTTGGACTCAGGGGAGGTCCCCACGGACTGGAGATGTGCAAATATATCCCCAATTCACAAAGGGGGATCGAAGGGTGACACGAGTAATTACAGACCAGTTAGTTTAACTTCTGTTCCGGGTAAAATAATGGAGTCACTGGTTAAAGATGCATTGCAGGATCATCTAGACGAGACTGCAGCAATAATTCAGACACAGCATGGATTTGTTAAGGGAAAGACTTGTCTGACAAATTTGATAGGATATTATGATGTGGTTACAAAGGAACTGTATGCAAAAAATAATTTTGATATCATATATTTGGATTTCAGGAAAGCTCTTGACACTGTTGCGCATGGAAGATTATTGTACAAATTGGAGCAGAATGGTATTAAGGGCAGGTTGCTACAATGGACTCTTCGTGGACTAATGTTATTAGTGGAGTCCCACAGGGTTTGGTGTTGGGTCCACTGTTGTTTTGTATATTTATCAATGATATTGATGAAGGTATATCAGGCTTAGTGTCAAAGTTTGCAGATGATACAAAGGTTGGAAGGGTTGTTAATAACAGTAATGGCAGTGTGCTACTGCAATTTGGGCTAATCTAGATAATTTGGGCAGATGGGCTAAGAAGTGGCAACTGAAGTTTAACCTTGACAAATGCAAAGTACTGCATGTGTAGAAATAACCCCAGAGAAAGGTATCAACTGTGTGGTACTACACTTAAGATGGTTGAAAATGAAAAAAACCTGGGAGTAATTGTGCAGTCAGATATGAAGTTTTCTGAGCAATGCAGACAGGCTGCCAGGCAGGTCATGGGGTATTGTCAATGATATATAGGAATTTTTCTAGCAGGAAGGGTGCCTCCGTAGCCAGGTGGGAAGGAGCAGCAGTGCGTAGCACACGCTTCTTGATTAGACCAGGGTTCGAGCCTGTCACCACCAAATACGGAGGATGCGGAAAGGTCATGGAATGGCCACTGCATATCCCGGAGCAATATGGCCTTAGTTGCTAATGCTCCTAAAAACCAAAAAAACAACAATCTAGCAGGAAAAAGGAGGTGATTGTCCCTCTGTTTAAGGCAATGGTCAGGCCACGCCTTGAGTACTGTGTGCAGGAGGCCTCATTTTAGGAAGGATGTAGATTTGCTTGAGCATGTTTTTTTGAGCGGAAGGGTAACAAGATTAGTGAATGAGGGATCCTCTTACCAGGAGAGGCTTTAGTTCTGGAAATTGCAGCAGCTGGAGACTAGGCACCTGTGCAGTGATCTGATTGATGTGTATAAGGCCTTGAATGGGTTGAGCATGCTGAATTCTTATGGGATCCTTCCACTCGTTCAGATTATGAACCTAAGGGGGCATAAATTCAAATTAAGAAAAAACAGATGTAGAACAGATGTGCGGAAATTTGCCTTTAGCTAGCGGGTGGTTAATTGCTGGAACAAACTTCCATCTGTCGTTGTGGAAGTTGATAGGTTAAATAAATTTAAGGAGGAACTGGACAGGCATTTGGAGGGAATGGTGTGATTTTTTTTTGGCTGATGCTGCATAAGCTCATACATTTGCTTTCTTGCATCACATGCCACTACTACTACTACTATTTCATTAGCATTTCTTCTACATTTTCTCAAAGTTTTTACACACTGTTCAGCCATTTTTCACTTCTTAACTAATAGCATTATCAGTTTATGTATAAACATTATCAGTTTATTGAAATTGGAGACAGATAAAATAAACATACATTGATAGTTTTCAGGCATAGGTTGCCTTTCTTCAGTTAAAAAAATGTTAGTACAAAAAGTAATAAAAGAATCCCCAGTATGGTGGTTATGTGAGATGAATTGTGTGAATGGGTGCTGGCAACAATTAGCAGTTGGAAAATTTGGGCAGCATACCTAAGCATTTTATATATATAGATAGTTTATTTGGATTTCAGATTTTACTGTGTCAACTGATTATTTAGTTCTTTGTGAGAAGATTTTATAGGGGCAATTTTTGAGATGGTTTGAACAACAAAAAGTACTTAAAAATGTCCAAAAGTTTTTTGTAAAAAAAAAAAAAAAAAAAAAAATGCTAGAAGGCATGAATTTTTGCTAAGCAGTTTAGTTTTTCAGAAGTTATGACAATTAATTTTTATTTATTTGTCTTGAAGATTAGTGCTTAATCACATATTTGCTATATAAAACTGCTACTTTTTTTTTTTTTACAGTCATCTTCTGCATCACACAATGGTGTATTAGAGTAAATTTACCCCAGGGGCTGAGCCCCTGGTGAGTATGGGCTTGGCACACCCAGGGTCCTGAGCTGGATATCATCATTCTTCTCTTTCTTGGTGATTCCCTTCTATTTATTTCTCTCTCTCTCTCTCTCTCTCTCTCTCTCTCTCTCTCAGGGTAACTCGGGATTTTTTTTTTTTTTTTTTGGCTGGTGCAGCATAAGCCTTAGGCTTTCTTGCACCATGTAGCTAATAATAATAATAACTTCTGTATTAGAAACTGTTGCTTATTTTTTAATGGAAATTTCTGCTCTTCTACATTGCAGAATTTTATTTCACTGTAAAGAAAGTGGTAATCATATACAGTGTGCCCTTATGTAAATCATGAAACCAAAACCTACAGGCATAGGTGATGATGTGACATTGCTCTTATTGATGCTGTATGTGTACATAAAAAAAAAAAAAAAAAAAAAAAAGTGCAGCCATTATCAACCCACTGAAGCCTCCTCAACAATTCATGCTAAAGGAAATGGACCATAATCTGCCACGCTGGTCCAGTGCGGGTTGGCAGATCGACGGAATTCAGCAGTCAGGGGCTTGAACCTCGGTCTACTCAAAGAGCGTGCGCTACTGCACTCCTGCTCCTGACCACTCGGCTACGGAGGCATAGAAGACCTTTATTATGTAACTGAGCCTTTCTTTGTTCCAGTTTCATGTTCTGCAGATTTGTTTCGTGTTCTGCAGATTTGTTCTCTGTAAATAATGCAATAATAGGGAATCACATTTGCTATAATAAATTGAAGGGGTTGAATTTGAAAGTGTCTGCAATTCTGCCCAGACACGATAGGAGGGAGTATATGATGAGAGCCTTGTTGAACAGTTCGGCCCTGGAAAGATTGTGCAAGGCTCAAGAAGTAGAATTTTTTTCAGCCTGGTCTGTACTTGTTAACAGGAGAGACTGCTTCTACAGGGATGGGATACACTTAAATAGAAAGGGTGCAAGAGTATTTTCTGATGCTATCAAGGCAGTGTTAGGTGGGTCAGAAAACTGCTAGCTTGGAGGGATACAAAGACTAATAGATTAACAGTAGCCACTGGCAGAGGTGAAAGTGATTCTTGAACTGCTTCTATTGGAATGAGCAGTAGCCTGGAAAACAAGATGCAGGGTATTTCAGAGACTGCTGGGACTCATTGCGGTACAAGTAAACACAGGGGTTGTGTTAGGGTAGCTAAGAATAGGAACAGGTACATGTATACTTGCATGTACATGTACACCAATGCTAGGAGTTTGGTAAATAAATTTGATGAATTTGAGGTATTGCTCAAAACATCAAAGGCAGATATTGTTGGGATATCAGAGACGTGGTGTCACACAGATATAAGGAATGCACAACTGGAATTTAGGGAGTACAATGTGTACAGAAAGGATAGATAGGAAGGGAGGAGGGGTTATGCTATTAGTTAAGAAACACAAAATCCAAGGAAGTGAAGCCAGCCAACATTGCTGGGCAGTGAAGTGTCGAGTCAGTTTGGTGTGACATAAGCATTGGGAGATCAAAATTGAGAGTAGGAGTGTGTTATAGGCCAAATGACTCTGATGAGTATAATAAGAAACTGTACAGTTTCTTATTAGACTATAAGAAACTGTACAGAGTGGGCAGTAAATCAGAGCGTCTTATAATGGGGGATTTTAATTTCCCAGATATTGACTGGAATTTGTGGGTTGGTCACTCACACACTATCAAAGCTTTTGTGGATTTATTGGATGATTGTTTTCTACATCAGCATGTTCGGAAGGCAACTAGAGGGAGTAATACTCTTGATCTGATTATCAGTAGTGATTCTTCATGCATTAAGAAACGGCAGGTAAAGGAACCACTAGGTGGCAGTTATCACAGTGTGCTGAAGTCGGATTTACTCAAATAGGTAAGTACCATTAGGGGTAAAGGGAAGGGTTTTTGCTTTTGTAAAGGCGACTACGGAGGTCTCAGACAGTATTTAAATTCTATACAGTGGGACCAAGTGATGATGTCACCAACAGCAAATTCAAAATGGGAAGCATTCAAAGAATTAATCTTGGAAGCTACTAGGCTTTACATACCAACTAAGAAATATTGTACAAGGTATAAGCCTAAATGGATGTAAGATGAACTAATGAGACACGTGGTAGAGAAGAAAAATGCATGGGATACATATAAATTAATGGGTGACATGGAAGCCTATGATAGATATAAGCTGGTCTGTAACCAAGTCACAAAGGAGATTAGGCATGCAAAGGCAGATTATGAGAAATCTTTTGCAAAGGATGTAAAGAAAAACAACAAAGAATTCTTTACCTATGTAAACTCTAGAAGAAAAGGGATGAATCAGATTGGTTCAACTACTGATGATGCTGCTCAGGTGGCTAACAAACTAAATGAGTATTTTGCATCTGCATTCACCATGAGGAATTATTCAGGGAGAGAAATGCCAGAGGTGAGTTAAAGTGTGGCAATGAGATAGATGATTTTGTAATAACTGAGAGGAAAGTGGAGGAAAAATTGTTGAAGATAAACATAAAAAAGGCACCTGGGGTGAATGGGATCTATCCAGTTATATTAAAGGAGGCAGCAAAGGAAGTAAGCAAACCCTTAGCCATAATTATGAGAGCTTCTTTGGACTCAGGGGAGGTACCCATGGACTGGAGATGTGCAAATGTAACTCCAATTCACAAAGGAGGAACAAAGGGCGACAAGTAATTATAGATCTGTTAGTTTAACTTCTGTTCCAGGAAAATTAATGGAGGCACTGATTAAAGAAGTGCTGCAGGATCATCTAGACTAGACTTCAGTTATAGTTCGGACACAGCGTGGTTTTGTTAAGGGAAAGTCTTGCCTGACCAATTTGATTGGATACTATGATGTGGTCACAAAGGAACAGGATGCAGGGAATAACTTTGATATCATATATTTGAATCTTAGAAAGGCTTTTGCTACTGTTGCACATGGAAGACTGTTGAACAAATTGGAGCAGTGTGGCTATGGATAAAGGGATGGTTGAGTGGGAGAAGACAGAGAGTGGTAATCAATGGACACTGGTCATCGTGGACTAATGTTATTAGTGGGGTCACTCATGGTTCAGTGTTGGGTCCATTGTTGTTTTCTGTATTTATAAATTATATTGATGATGGTATATCAAGCTTAATGTCCAAGTTTGCAGACGATACGAAGGTTGGTATGGTTGTTAAGGACACTAATGACAGTACGCTGCTGCAACAGGATCTAGAAAAGTTGAGCAGATGGCCTGAGAGGTGGCAAATGAAGTTTAACATTGACAAATGTAAAATACTACATATGGGAAGCAGTAACCCCAGAGTGACATATCAACTGTGTGGTACAACACTGACAGTGGTAGAGAGTAAAAAGGACCTGGGGGTAATTGTGCAGGCAGATATGAAGTTTTCTGAGCAGTGCAGACTGTCTGCAAGAGTAGCTCATAGTGTCTTGTCAATGATATACAGGAATTCTTCTAGCAGGGATAAGGAAGTGATTATCCTCTTGTATAAGGCAATGGTCAGGTCACACCTTGAGTACTGTATACAGGTCTGGAGGCCTAATTTTAAGAAGGATGTAGAGCTATTTGAACAAGTACAGAGAAGGGCAACAAGATTAGTGAATGGGACAAAGGGTTGCTCTTACAAAGAAAGGCTTAAATTTTTCAAATTACAGTGTCTGGAGACTCAGACACCTGCGAGGTGATCTGATTGAGGTGTATAAAGTCTTGAATGGTGGGAGCATGCTCAATGCTGATGGGATTTTTCCTCTTGCTCAGAATAATCACCTGAGAGGGCATAAATTCAAATTGAGGAAAGACAGATGTAGGATAGATGTGCGAAAGTTTGCCTTTAGCTAGCGGGTAGTTGGTTGGTGGAAGAGACTTCCATCCGTTGTTGTGGAAGTCTGTTCCACCAACCAACTACGGATGGTGGAACAGACTTCCATCCGTTGTTGTGGAAGTTGATAGCCTAAATAAATTTAAGGCTGAGCTGGACAGCTATTTGGAACGAACAGAGGGGTGAAATGGGAATGGTTTTTTTTTTTTTTTTGCCTGATGCTACATAAGCTTGCTTTCTGGCATTGTATGCCTTTTCTAATGCTAATGGATTACTTTTCAAGAACTCAAAAGGTAAACTAAACTAAACCTGAAGCAACTTCTCACAAATTCCATGAACTGTGTCTTTCTGAAAAAGGTGAACAAATTCTTGGATTTTAAAAAGTGAGCAAAAATATATTTCTGTAAAAATATATATATATATATGTAATAAATTGTAAATATATTGTAATAATTCATGTATTCCTAAAAATTTCTTTAATTCAAATTTAGAATTCTGTTTTGCCTATAAGTTGATCTTAAAATTGTGGAATGATTTTTAAAGTTCCAAAGATTGAATTGCATGTCAGAATGTATAGTAATCGACAAGGTTTCATGAATTATCACAGAAACACAGGCTACTATTTTTCAAGAAACCATCTAAAATTTTTAGAGTTTCAGTGTTAATAGATTAATATAACTTAATGTTGTGTTCTATATTACTCTAATAATAGCATTGTTATTATGTAATAGTATCTAATAATAACAATGCTATTATTATGTTTTAGTTTAACATAATATTTGAAATAGTACAGTAACAATCTGCCATGATGTCTTGGATGTGCATTGTACCAGCAAGCAGTTTTCTGGCCAAGTTTGCATGTGTCAGTGGGTTAAGATGTGAAATTGGAGGATTAAACATGCTTTAGTTTCACATCTTGTGTGTGTATGTGTGTTAACAACCCTCTTATTTTGTCGTGTGGAATTTACACATGCTGAATTTATTCTTTTGTGATTTTTACTCTTCTGTACTATACTCCTAATGGATGGTAGTTATGTTTTAACATAAATAGATTTCTGTAATATTATTGAGATGAATTTGTAACTATAACTTTTAAGTGATGTAATAAATATTTTGATGCCTTGATTAGTAAAAATTAATGTAAGAGTTCTAAGCATTTGTTAAATATTGTTTTAATATGAGATACAACAGACATGGTTTTACTCAAGTTTGTTAATAGCAGAAATAAAAATATTGCATAGAGGAGGAGGTAAAAAGACATTTAATGGCTAGAGAAATATATAATATAAAATCCATTAACTATACTAGGTGTCAAATGTTGTAGTCTTGATGTGGACACCATCAGAGGAATTAATAAATGTAATAACACAATTATGTATTTGGATCTTCATTTTCAAAAAAAAAAAAAAAAAAATTACAAATAAGTACTCTACTGTAGTTCTGTAAGCACTAAGATACACAAATGTGGACTGGGCTGTAAATCATTTTGGTTACAGCTGAGAGCTCCTTAGTTATTCCGGAGCTGTCTGACAGTGATGTATATTGCCCTACTGAGAATTGTGATTTCATCTCAGATGGTCATGTGCTGGACCTGCAGAGAAGTCAGGGGAAGGGGAATTGCATGCTTTCTTTTAGGAAGAAGAGAAGGTGATGCTGACTACATCTTCTTACTTGCCACATTCAATCATCCCCACTCCTGTTTATGTGAGAAATGATTTGAATGTGGTAGGCCTAAGCAAATTCTTTTCTATTTGTGGTGTAAGTTGGCCAGAATCTTGGTCTGGTTCAAGATGTGGTCTTCTGAGTTGGAGTGGAAAGCCTGTCACTAGCAGCTGTGTTGCTTGTTCTGGTGCAACTGCAATTTTATTTTAGGTAGGATTTGCGGTCTGGAACAACTGTCCAAAGAATTTTTTCCCACTAAGAAAAATTATGCATTGGGCAGTCATACAACTGCTGCAAGCAGACTTAGCAACACCAGCACTTGAGGTAATATCAGTTCTCAGTAGGCCAGCATGCATCACTGCCAAATAGCTCTAGGAAGAGCTAACACTTATTGCAGGCTCTGATCAGCAGCTAGTTTATATGTCTGTCTGTCTGTCTCCTAGTCCTTACAGGACCACAGTATTTTTTGTCTCTTTTCTTATTTGTGCCGATGTGTAATATCCAAATATTTAATTATTTATTAATCTTCTGATGGTTTGAAAAGTGAGACTGCAATGTTTGGTACATACAGGGCAATCCATATACAATGAAATTACAGCATATCTCTATGTTGTCCTCTGTTCCCTTGCATATTATTTGATCTATATCCATTTTCTTTTAGACATTTTCTTCCAGATTGAAGGCTGAATACCAGAAATGCAATCCCAAATGGCTGTTTTAAGATCTTCAGTACTTTCTATCAGCAGCAGAGCACTGTTCTCCTTCACGAATCTCCCAAAATGAATAATTGCATGTTGGTGAAACCTGGGCTTCGAGGTGGCTATATTATATCAGATCAGATCCTTGTCTAATTCATTATTCACTTGAATATTATGTTAATATATTCATACTGCAGGAGCATGGTGTGCCAGTGCACCATCTTGCTGAAAGATGGTGCATTGGCTCACCATGATTGGTTTCAAGATTCCTCTTGCATGGTTGTGGAATGAACCACATTTGCAACATATTCAGTGTTTATATTCATACGTAGTATATACCACATAATGAAAACTTCCCTCAAGAAAATACAAATTACAAAAAAAAAAAAAAAAAAAAACCCACTAGGGAACGTGATAATTAAGTTAATCAAATTAAATTTTAAATTGAGTTACTGCATATTTTTCTAGTGATTAAGTGCCTTTTTACCATTAAAGTTGCATTTAATTTTGATAGTAAATTTTCAACATTTTACACTCTTCCCTTAATTATTGTAATTTATTGTATCCAGTTGTAATGTCTTGTATTTGAAAAAAATGTAATGGGCAGAAATTGTACTTTTGAAATGATGCCATTTTTTAAAGATGATATTTAAATAATATTTTTCTGGCCTTAAGAATTTGTACAGTATATATAGTTTTAAAAACTGCCCCTTGCCTAAATTTTAGGAGCAATGTTAGAATAAAGCTGTTATATAAAAATATATTTTGTATGTGAGTCAGCAGTTTGAAACAGTAAATTGTGTATTTACACACAATGTATGCATTCGATAAGTTGAGAGCTTAAGGTAAGGAATTAGAAACAAGTTAATAGCTGAATTCGTCTTGAGCTTTTTGTTTTGTATAGCTTTTATACAATATATTAAAGGTTACGTAATGGTCTGAAAAGACTTGGACCTAAATCTACATAATGGTGACTTTAAATAAAGAAGTTGATGAAAATAAATATGGCACACTCTATATCCATATTTGTTTGTATAAAGCTAGTTTTCAATTTTTTTCCGTAAAAGATCTTTTGTTTAGATAGGGTTCTACGTGAGATCTAGATTCTGAATTATTTCCCTGTAATTTGGTTATTTAATTGAGGCATAGTATTTAGATTAGGCTCTTACATTATTTTTAATTGATATATCTTACATAATTTATTTACTCTTAAACTATGTAAAGTAGAACATGGGTTATCTGTGGGTTTAGATTAACTGTGATCCCAGATATTTATTTATTTTTTTAAAATAATTTTAATGGAGCATATTACAGACTTTCTAACAAAATGATTTTTTGAAAACTGTTTAGTTTTTTTACATTTTAGAACACAACTACGTTCATTTGTTTATATGATTTTTTTTTTTTTTTTTTCACATGAAACATATACCTGTAACAATCTTAATAAAATATAATTTGGATTAACCTTGTTTTTGAGTTTTTAGTTCTAGCTTTCCTTGGTTACCACAGATAATTAACGCTCTGCTGTGCTTATATGAAAAAACATGGTGTAAAGTGTGCATGTTCATTTATGTCTTCATTTAAGGTTACACGTTATCATTCTTTGTTAGCTGTAAATTTTATTTAATGTTTTATTCATCATTGTGCATAATCCCTTCTTCTTCTGAGGTGCATTTTTCTTGGGCCAGAATAAATGATGAATCTGCTTTGTCTTGAAATTCCATTAATTGTAGCCTTGTGATTCAGTATTATTAATGCAGTGTTGTATTGTTAGCAGACAGAGTAGATATTATAAAATGGAAAATTTATTGTATGATTGCAGAGATTTTTAAAGAATTACAGTATTCTGCATTTCTTTTCTAGCCTCAACAAACTGTACTCTTCACATTGATTAAAAATGGGAACAAGTGCTAGGCTGGTTTAGTACTTTCTTGTTCATCAATGAAAGTGTTTTGCATTGGGCATTTTTACTAGCACAAATTTTATTTTGTTTAGAAATATAGAAGACTTGATAAGTTGAAGTTAAGAGATGAGAAATGGTTATTGAGGTTTTATAACCACAGAACTGTATTTAAAAAATACATAAAATACTGTAAACAAATTTAAAGTATTTGATAAGAAGGGTCTGGTGCTTTTCGCTGATTTCTGTTCTAGTGTTCTCAAAATGATTTTTCAGCTGAAAAGACCTTCGGTAAATATTTGCAGTGCACTATTGCCTATCGAACTTCCTGATAGGTCAGTACATTATCATTGTTATCTTGCATCACACCCTCATGTTTACATCTCTACGTCAGTTAAACACATTCTAGCACTTTCAGTATCACAACAGTTTACAAAAATTGTCAAGTGAAACTGTTTCAGTAATGCCTAAAGCAGAAATTACAGCATCCCATTCGGAATATTTACATATCATTATCATTAGCAGCCATATGGTGCAAGGAAGCCTGAGGCTTTTGCTGCACCAGGCAAAAAAAAAAAAAAAAAAATTCTGGGTTACCCAGAGAGAGAGAGAGAGAGAGAAGGAAATCACCAAGAAAAAGAAAAATTATGATATCCAGCTCAGGACCCTGGGTGTGCCAAGCCCATACTCACCAGATGTGAGCCCCTGGGGTTCTCACATTCCCAAAAAATAAAAATAAATAAATAATTCAGCCATAGATGTGTAAAACCTTGCATAGGAAGTGTTTTTACTCTAGAAAAATGTCATACCTTGAAAGATTTATCATTCCACAGATTAATTTCTATATTCCTTTCATTTTCCATCCAAAAGCATATTTAACCTGACAAAAGTTGCACTGAGTTTATAAAACAAGTGAATGCAAAAGGGTTCATTTTGATCTCCACTATTTAGATGTTCATACCAAACCTTCATTGGGTGTTTTAGTCATTGGTTGCCAAAAGCCTAGTAGCTTCCAAGATTACTTCCTTGAATGCTTCCCATTTCAAATTTGCTGTTGGTAACATAATCAGTTGGTCCCAGCATATAGAACCTAAAAAATCTCTGAGACCACTGTAGTTGCCTTTACGAAAGTAAAAACCCTTCCCTTTACCCCTGATGGTAGTTACAACTTTAAGTAATCCCACACTGTGCTAATGGTTCCTTTATCAGTAAATTCTTACTGCATGAATAATCACTGCCGATAATCAGACCAAGAGTGTTACTCCCTCTTGTTGCCTCTCTGATATGCTGCTGTAGAAAATAATCATTGGATAAATCCACAAAAGCCTTGCTAGTGTGAAAGTGACCAACCCACAAGTTCCAGTCTATATCTGGGAAGTTAAAATCCCCCTGATTTACTGGCCCACTATTTCTCTGTATAATTGTTCATTGTACTCATTAGGCCTATAACAAACTCCTACCCTCATTTTTGCTTTCCCAGTGCTCGTCACACCAAACTGACTCAACATTGCACTGTCCATCTATATCAACTGGATGCACTTCCTTAGATTTTGTGTTTGCTAACTAACAGCATAATCCCTCCTATCCTTTCTGTACACATTGTACACCCCAAATTCCAATACACATCCCTTATATCTGAGGTCTTTGATATCCAACAATATCCACCTTGGATGTCTTAACCAGCACTTCAAATTCATCAAATTTGTTTACTATACTCCTAGCATTGGTGTACATGCACCTGTTCTTATGCTTAGTTACTCTAACACAGCCCATGTATTTACTTGTTTCATGCCCCCCAGCAGTTCAAATCCCCAGCAACTGGCTTTCTGGGCTGCTGCTCATTCCAATAGAAGCAGTGCAAGAATCATTTCCACCTCTGCCTGTGGCTAATTGTTAACCTGTTAGTTTGTGAATTCTCCCAAGCTAGCAGTTTTCTGACCCACCTAACATTGCTTTGATAGCATCAGCAAATATTCTTGTACCCTTTCTATTTAAGTGTATCCCATCCCTGTAGAAGCAATCTCTCCTGTTAACAAGTACAAAAAAACACCCTGAGAAAAATTCCATCCCATGAGCCCTGCACAGTCTCTCCAGGGCTGAATTTATTGACATGGCTCTCAATCATATACTCCCTCCTATCGTGTCTTGGCAGGATTGCAGACACTTTCAAATTTAACTGTAACTTGTGACTTTTTTTCAGCATTGACCTGTACTTGCTGAGAAAAAAAAAGCAGATCTCCTACACTTAATGTCATTAGTGGCAACTTGTACAATGATTTTGTGCCCTTAAAACATGATATCTGCTCTACATCATCAACTTTTGCCCCTGGCAGACATACTCCGGTCCTTTTTATACTCATACACCCATTTTGAATTATGAAAAAAAAAAATTGTACCATTTTCGACTTTGTTGGCTACCAGTACTATATGGATTCTAATGATGTCAGAAATATCTTTGTTAAAATATACAACTTTGTAATTAAGGTGGATTTGATAATTTTTAAACCAAACTTTAAAAGCAGAGAACATTTTTCTTTTGACAAAGAGTAGTATAATCTGTTAGAATATTTAATATCCTATGTGTTCTACAGCAGTATAAAATAGGTAAATATCTGAGATACAGGAGGATTATGATGTAGCAGCATATGAAGATTTTTTATTTTTACAGAAAAAAAAAAAATGCTGTTGTAATTTTGTTGATATTTGCTGCAGTAGTATATTTTCTCCCCTTTTGTAAAGTTCCCATTTATCCCATTTTATTTTTTAATAAAATTAATCTGGTATTTCTTTCATTGGACCACCTCAAAGACCAAACTCTTGCATAAAAAAATAAAAGCAGTTGCTCTTAAGTTGTTTACAAGAGCTGAACACCCTCTGCATGGGAATGTGAACAGAAGATTCAAGTAAAGATTCTTGTGTAAACATTGGTTGGATAGCCTTGCATGATAGAGGACTGTCTCCAGTGAACTATTTTTCATGTGTGGTTTCTCTGAGCTTATTTAATTGGCTAGCTGAATAATTTTGGGAGTTACAAAATAATAGCTCTTATCAAAACTGTTGAGACTAAAAGCAGCAATTGATGAGTTTGATATTTTTCTGTATAGAGACAGCAGGTAAAGAGATATTATTACCAAAAAATAAAATAATATATATATTTTGAATATAAATGAAGAATATGCCAGCAAGTCATTGATAGCTGGAACAAGTTGCCCTCGCAGGCAGTTGAGGTTGACAGTTTGAATAAATCCAAAGATCTACTTGATATTTACCTGTGAGAGGAGGGAAGCATATAATTTGTGTTTTTTTTTTATCTACTTGGTTAGGTTTTTTTTTTTTTTTTTTGCCAGTGCAGCAAAAGCCTGTGGCTTTCTTGCACTACATGGCAAATACTATTACTATGCTAGTCGTACGGCAAGTGAAGTAAGTGGCAAATAGAAAGTAAACCAGTGGGTAACTATAGCAACAAATGGAGGAGGCTAAAATAGGGTGTTGCAAAGAGAATACATGTAAAACAAAAATAAAATAATTTAGAAAGAATGAAGAATAGTTTATACTTAATGATTCCAGTTTATAACTAAAGTAGTTGGCTATGTACAGAAATCATGCAATTGCACTAACTTGTATGTTGGTTTAGAAAGAATGGTAATTAATAAAATTACAAGAATGACAAATCAAATTTAGTGGTGTTCCCAGGTCCAAATTACACGAAATATCACTATAAATGGAGACTAAAACCAACAATAACAATGTGACAAACAGGGTGAAATAAAATAAAATAGCCATTGTGCCCCACCTTGTCAGAATACCATGAGGTCAACAATGGTTGAGGAATCACTGCATTTTGAATACTAAACAAATCAGTTCATTGCATACTACTAAAGTGCGTTAGTTGTCTGATGGCACCAGAGGTTTTCCCATGTCTGGTACACTAATCAACCCACTAATTAGTATTATTAGTGGCAAATGAAGGAAACAAGCTTATAAAGCAACCAGTCAAAAAAGAAAAGTCCTCCATCAACCTCTCCTCAGTTATTTCTCTAGTTCTTCCTTGAATTTATTCAAACTATCCACTTGGGAAATAACCCCAAAATAATTTATGGCTGTATAAAAATGGTGGAATCCAATCTAACTTTGTTTACTGCCTCTTCACTGGCTTTATTTGCAGTAATTCTGGTGTCGTCAATACTGAAGACAACTCAATTATGACAAAATTGTAAACACAGCTTCTTCCAAATGCCATTCATATACTGGTGTGCAAATTTTAAGGACCAGTCAGATTTTCACCTGTAGCTTCTCATAGGAGTGGCCTGGATATGGGAAAAGCATACCAAAGGAACCTCGTGGGGTACAGAAATGAAGGAAACAACACCAACCCAACAACAGAAACAAAACGGTAAAGAGGGACTTTATTCAAAAATGGCAACATAGCACTGGCTGCCATGATACAGATGCATCACTGCCAAAGATGGAACAAAAGGAAGAGGTGATCCTCAGTAGGAGATATGGCACCCCTAATGTTGATGCAGACTTTGCACTACCTGTCTATACTTAGAACATTGTTGTTGA
Source organism: Mastigoproctus giganteus (assembly GCF_048544385.1). Classification (NCBI taxonomy): domain Eukaryota; kingdom Metazoa; phylum Arthropoda; class Arachnida; order Uropygi; family Thelyphonidae; genus Mastigoproctus; species Mastigoproctus giganteus. Next base: position 145,955,368 of record NC_143580.1, on the reverse strand, counting down.
TAAGTTCTTGCAGCAACATTGTCCATTCCCCTGTCAGCGGCATCTTTAGCTGGTGAACATGCCTCCTAGGTGTCTCCCCAGTGTCCCATATGTGTTCAATGGGATTTAGATCAGGAGAAACGGGCAGGCCAATCCATACGAACAATGCCCTTACTTTCCAAAAGCATATCAACAGCTGCAGTGCGATGGAGTGTGGCGTTATCGTCCATAAACACGAACTCAAGGCCAATGGCACCTCGGAAAGGATTACCTCAGTACAGTAGCATGCACCGGTTAAAGTACCGCCCTCCAGCATCTGGAATTGTGTACATCCATCCAAGATAACGCCTCCCCAGATGAGAACACCTCGTCATATCGACCCCTTTCAGTGATGTTTATGGGGTGATACTGTCAACCTCTTGCCAGATTAGCTGATGTCCAGAATTGCTGCTGAGATAGAATCTACTTTCATCAGTAAAGAGTATATTAAGTAAAGATTTTTTGGTTGTAATCTTTAGAAATAGTGTTAAATTTTGCACACCAGTGTACATTGAAACCTGCCATGAAAACCTCACAAATTGTATGGCATCCTTGATTTTAAAGGCCTTCCAGTATTCTTTAACTGTGATACCACATTCGTTTGCTTTACTAAATCATTAAAAACAGATTGAAGATAAGATTTGAAAGCTTTAATTACACCTTGGTTCGCTGGCTGCAAGAGGGAGGCGGTATCTGGTGGCAAATAAATCACTGTTATATGCTGAAAATATTCCTGAATGGTTTGAAGGATGGCTAGGGACAATAAAATCAGTAGGATCTTGAATGGAATGCCCTCCTCGCAATATTTCCTTCAGCTCTGAATGAAGGTCCTTGAAATATCGTTTAAATATTGCATTGATCATTCAGTTTTTCTTTTGATGTCAATTTTGTAAGCTTTTTTTTTTTTTTTTTTTTGACGCTGCATGAACATAGTGAGTTATTTTAATTTTTACACATATAATAAGATTTATTATTTATATTTTTCTTTTGATGTCAATTTTGTAAGCTTTTTTTTTTTTTTTTTTTGACGCTGCATGAACATAGTGAGTTATTTTAATTTTTACACATATAATAAGATTTATTATTTATATTATAAGTTCAAGTTATTTCAAAATCATGAACACTATATATTATTATTATTAGTGGCATATGATGCCAGAAAGCAAGCTTATAAAGCATCAGCCAAAAAAATCAATCCCCTCCAGTAATTTGTCGGGTTCTTCCTTGAATTTATTCATAATTGCCCACTTCTGCAAAAAAAGCAGTGGAAGGAACTTTGTTCCAACAATCAATCACCTGCCTCTATCTATCTATCTGCCTCAATCTATCCTTCCTCATGTTGAATTTATTCACTTTGTGTACTAGAGATGTTCTCTTAAATACTCTAACGCATTATTCCATTTCCTATATCCCTGCCAGGGAATTAAACATTCTTTACTATATTTACTGGCTCATTAATCTGCAGAGCCATTTTATCATACACTAGTACAACAAACCCATCCCGCCTTAGGGCTTATACTCTTAAGAATTTCAGATAAATATGTGTCATTCGTTACAGGCACCCTTACTAACTTAATCTATAAATGTTTTGAAAACTTCAGTCTTCTGGAAATTTACTAGCTATAATTTGTGGTTGTTCACCTTTTCCTAAATAAGTGTAATTTAAAGGAATGATCTTATCTTGGAAAAAAACAAAACATAACTTTCATCTTACATTAAACACTTGGGAATTGCTGAAATAGTTCATTCTAAGCGAGTAGAATTACTGCAACTAAGTTTAATTTTAGACTTCTGACAGGAGAAAATCATGGTTGATCTGATTACAAAACATGTTTTATTGAGTTGTGGAAATTTGAGATTGACTTGTCAACCTATCAAGAGTCTACTATATGAGTATTTCAGGAAAATCATTAATAAAAGAAAATTTAAGTAATAATTTGCTAGGCAGAGTGCCAAGGTATGAATCTCTTAGCTCTTAATGTGGGGAATAATTGCTATCACTTTGGTACCCACTTATAATTGTATTAACCTTGGATTTCAAATCTAGAAACAGAATTTCTAGTCATACTTGGAAAGATAGTTCTGTGCAGTTAAATCTGTAAACAGCTATTTGTACACTTCTAAATTAAGATTATTCTGCTGATTTATATATCTGATTTTCATTTATATATTACATAGCTTAGCTTTTAATTATAAGACTTTTTTCGCAGATTCTAATTTTATAGGTATATTTATTATAGTATTATTTTGCTGTGTAAAATTCAGAAAATTATAGAACAGTGCAAAATTTCTCTTGCATTATGTAAGTAGGACACTGAAGTGCTGTTTTCAGAGATCTGTCTCAAAACTGCTGCTGCAGATTTGCAAGGATTATTAAATATTTTCAATTTTCAAATAAAAAAAAAAAAAAAAAAAAAAAAATCAGTTTTTAGATTTTTGACTTGTTTTATTTTAAGAAATACATTGTCATATAATATGGTGCTTGCCATTATATTACCAGATGACAAGCCATACTTGTTGAAAACTCTTTAAGCAACTTTGTTTTTGCAAGATTATAATTATTAATGGTGCAGTCCCACCAATAAGTCTAATATATAGTTTTACATAGACCATGTAAAATTTTAGAAGTTCAAATGTTAGTTAATCAAGCTGGATAACAAAATTGCACTACTGGTGTTCTGAATTTGCTTTCTTTTTTTTTTTTTTTAATAAACTCAGTCATACCCAGTGTTGCCATTTTAGCGGTTTTCCCGCTAGATTTAGCGGAATTGCTTCAGGTTTAGCGGATAAAAATATGAAATAGCGGATAGCGGATTTTTTAGCGGGAAGAGTATAAATGTTCAGCATTTTATGTATTTTGGCAATGTAACATTTATATTAAGAAATATTCATTTAAGAAATATTTAATTAATTGTTCAATTAATTATTTAATTAACAATAAAAATAATTCATAATTGAAATAGTAGGGATATCATATTTCATAGTTTTTTTTTTTATAAAGCGAAGAATCGGTTTTATATTATTCTGGATTTTCCTGAGGAGAACCCCAACAATTTTACGTAGTTACGCTCGCGGTCAAACGACCTGATCATTGGGTCATAGCTTTAAATTGTTGAATCAAATCTAAAAATGTGGAAAAAATTCTAATGACGCCTTTTTTTGAAACAGCGAAGGAATGGCATTGGATAATTTTTCTTCGTCGTATTTGTTTGGCTTCCAAGAAATGCGATCCGAATTACCGACATCTCTTTCAACGTTTCTAATAACCACAGAGCAATAAGTAATAAGAGTAATAAGTAATAATTATTTCTAATAACCACAGTGTAATAATATCTTAGTATAGTCAGTCCTCGTATAGCACGATAGTTGTATTCCTAGCAACCCTCGTGCAATGCAAAATCGTGCGTTTAGTAAATCCACCAGCCGACAAAATCAATTTAAATATTTATACAGTGCCATAAACGATGGTGCAGATCCGAAAAAGATAATTCATTCGTGTCAAACAAGGTGGTTATCCATTGAAGTTGCTATAACAAGAATTTTAGAACAGTATATTGAATTAAAAGCCCATTTTGAAATAACTCGTTTGACTGACAAATGTTATACTGCAGAACTTCTTTATTCAATGTTCAAAGATGAAAGTAATTTAGCATATCTTTTATTTTAAAATCTATCTTATCTGAAGTACAAAGAGTAAACAAATCTTTTGAATCAAATACTGCCGATCCTACATTATTACTACATGATTTAAACATGCTATTGTCGATGATTGCCAATAAAATGTTTTTACCAAATACACATATTGAAAGGATAGAAGAAGACATTAATAATTATTTAGACCCTAAGCCATATTTAGGTTACCAATTTGAAAGAAAAATAAATGAGTTAATAATGAATAAACTTATCAGATGAAACGGCAATAAGAGAGAGAAGTCGTAATTTCTTGATTGATTTGTATCTACAATTAAACCAACGCCTTCTGGACAACATAAAAGAATTAGAAAAAATATCATTAATCTCAGTTAACAATATATTAAAGCAACAAAAAGAACCACTGATAAATTTATTACAAAACTTAAAATTGTCTGAAGTAGAAATTGAAAAAATTGAGTAACAGTATATAAACATTACTCTCGTTAAATGGGAAAACATCAACAATACAATGAAGTTTTGGTCAGAAGTTTCAAATTTTTCGAGATGCAAGCGGTAAAAATCCATTTAAAGAAATTAGCGATTTGCATTGGGTATTTTAATTTTGCCATTATCCAATGCAGATGTGGAAAGAATATTCAGCAACTTAAATCTAGTAAAAAACAAAACACGCAACAGAATGAGTGTTGGCACGGTTAATGCAATCTTATCAGTACGATACGGGCTCGAAAGAGTTGAAAAGTGTTGTAAAAATTATGTTTTACCTGAAGAAGTTAACTATTTATATATACTATTTGTTTGTTTGTTTTTATTCACTACAAAGTACAAACAAATGAAAATTCAAAAAATTTGGCGGGTCAAGTGCTAAAAATAGCGGATTTTGAGTATGCGGCTAGCGGGAAATATTATTAAGAGTTGGCAACACTGGTCATACCATCAATACAGTATTACAATTACTTGGAAGGTGCTTCAACCTCCCCCCCAACCCATTTTTAGGACCAGCTGAAGACACAATACACAAGGATAATGGCAACAAGAGCAATATGTAATATTTTTTTTATACCTTCATCCACCATGTAAATCCCATTTTTAAGTAACCTTGCAAATAGTAATCTGGAAAACCTTGCTAGGATCAGCATGCAAGAGAATTACAGAACCATTTGATATTGTTACTTGCTTATTCAGACTTCTTTGTGTGTGTGTGGCTCCAAGTGCAATTTACCATTTCAGTAATAATGCAGTCATTTGCATACAAATTACCACTTAATAATGCTAGTTCACAAATTCTCCCATGAATTAGGGATCTCATATGAGCTACTCAGAAGACACAGATCAACTCCATGAAATGAAAAGTAAAGAAAATTGAAGTTATATTGATGTTGTTGTTGAAGGTTTTACAGCACAACGGCTGCTAAAGGCCATTATGTGCCAAAAGTTATATTGATTTTTAAAATTTAGCTTGAAATATATGCACCAACAAATATTAGTGTATTATTTAAGATTTAGGTTTTATATTACAAGATATAAAACATAAAAATAAATATATCAAAAAAATTTGTTCATGTTTTTACAAATTTTCTATAAACTTATGGGGTTAATCAATTTGACAATTGAAAATATGGAAATACCAGAAAAAATAAAGACAACAAAAGTCATTAACATTATTATGGAACTTTCAACAGAAAATTGATACAGGAACTATTTTATTATTATTTTTATTATATTGTATTATTATCAACGTTCAATGTTCCGCTTGATCTTTTTCTCACAAACAACCCTTCTAATTATACGGTCAAAGTGAGTGGTCCTTTAGGCACCTCAGATCACAACTTGGTGATTGTCTCTTCTCCAATGGAGCCATTATCTCAAGGCTATTCCCAATCTCGTATTGTTTGGCATTACAAGAATGCCAAATGGGATGACATGCAAGATTTCTTATCTTATTTTCCTTGGTTGGATTACTGTTTCAAAACTTCTGATGTCAGTGTTTGCTCAGATCGTGTCAACGAAATTATTCTTATAGGAATGGAATCCTTTATCCCACACTCCACTTTAAAATCTCATCCTTTATCTAAACCTTGATTTTCCAATAAATGTGCTAAGGCTGTTCAAGAGAATGTTGCGTATCGTAATTGGCTTGTTTTTAATTCTTCAGTTTCATTTTCTGCCTACACCAAAGCTCGCAACAATTGTAAAGCAGTTATTAATCAGTCCAAACTAGAGTTTGAACAGGCTAAGAGTAGTTATTGTTTGTTATTTAGTTTTAGGAGCATTAGCAACTAAGGCCATATTGCTCTGGGATATGCGGTGGTCATTCGCGGACCTTTCTGCATCCTCCATATTTGGTGGTGACGGGCTCGAACCCCAGTCTAATCAAGAAGCGTGTGCTACACACTGCTGCTCCTTCCCACCTGGCTACGGAGGCGCCTGCTAAGAGTAGTAAACTTGCTTCTTGCCCTAATGGTAGCCGGGCATTCTGGTCTCTTGCCAAAGCTATTGGCCGTAACTTTTGCCCATCTCTGCTCCCACCTCTGTCCAAACCAGATGGTTCTGTTCACTTCAGCCAAGGATAAAGCTGACCTGATAGCATCCCATTTTTCTTCCAACTCAAGTATTAATGATCTTGGTAAAACACCTCCCACCATTCCCAACATGCTCCATTCAATGCCTCCTCTGGTCTTCCGTCAAAAGGATGTCTAAAGGATTATGGCGAATCTTGATGCTAAGAAAGCTCCAGGTCCTGATGGTATTTCTCCACTTGTTCTCAAAACCTGTGCTTCTGAACTTGCTCCCGTTCATTTTTCACTTTCTTATTGCAACGGTGTTTTTCCTTCTGCTTGGAAATTTGCTCACATCCAGCCCGTTCCTACTAAAAAGGGTGACAAATCCCTCCCATCCAATTATCGTCCCATTGCAATTACTTCTACTTAATTTTAAAGTAATGGAGAAATCAATTAACCGTCAACCCTTAAACTACCTAGAAACCTTCCACCTGATCAATGATCGCCAGTATGGATTCCGTCAGTGTTGATCCACTGGTGATATTCTGGCTTATGTTACCCATTTATGGACAAATTCAATGGAGAAGTTCAGTGAAACACAAACAGTTGCTCTTAACATCTCAAAGGCTTTCGATCATATTTGGTATAAAGGTCTTCTAAACAAGCTTCCATCTTATGGTTTACCAACTGTTTTTTGTAATTGTTTATCCAGTTTTCTCTCCGATCGCTCACTGTGGGTGATGGTAGATGGCTCTCTGTCTTCTAACTTCTCCATTAATGCTGTTTTCCCCCGATGTTCAGTTCTTTCCCGCACTCTTTTCCTCTTGTATATTACCGACCTTCTTCCATTGACTGGAAATCCTATCCATAGTTTTGTCAACGATAGCACATTGTTGACAAATATATATATATTTATATATCTTCAGTGTCAATGTACCATCGCCTCGATTTGTCTTTAAATTTTTGTAATAATATTTAATGGGAGGAATATATTTCAGTATCATGTCCTTTCTCTCGTTACAGATCTGCCAGGATATAACAAGGGCTGGTTATGTTTTTCAGTATTGATGGTCTACCTGCTTGGGATTTTATATTTATTGAATCACACTCAATATCTTTGGTTAAACTTGCATTTGAATTGTATAATTTGTGTTTTCGACTTCTCTAATTTAATCCATTGCATATTCAGCCAGTTGACTGATAATCCCGTAATTGTTTTCTTTCTGTTAGTGATGGAATCTTCTAATTGGTTTTGTGGAAAGAAAGTCCTGATAAGTCATCTCAACCATATCGAATGGTATTTTTCTTCTTTCATGTTCTGATCCTTCTTCGCATGCGATTCGATAATGGCAAAATCTGAATCATTAGGCAAATAACTATGTTCGCTTACTAAAAATTTCATTTCATTTGATTCAGCTTTTATCTCTGTACTTTGAATCAGTTTTAATATTTCTATTTTGTTTCCATCCAATATTTTGAATGGCTCCGTGTCCGTCCAGTATTTGAACAATTTGTTTCGGTAGCTGGATTATGGGCAATATTTTCCTTGTCTGAATCCTGAATCTCACAATAAATGCGAAAACGTTTCTGAGTATTGGCGGATCACTATCTGATTCATTACTCTGCATATCCCAGGGACTCACATCTGGTAAGTATGGGCATGGCAAACTCTGAACTGGATATCATCATTTCTCTCTTTCTTGCTTTTTTGGTGATTCCCTTCTCTCTCTCTCAGGGTAACGCGGAAATTTTTGTTTTTTTTAGGCTGGTGCAGCATAAGCCTCAGGCTTCCTTGCATCATATGGCTAATAATAAATAATGTCACAATAATAATTACATCCATAAATTTTGTTTACAGGTAGTTCTCGACTTTACGAGTTAATTCGTTCCTAGCGCGCACTCGTAAAGCGGGAATTTATTTCCCACAGACAATGTTAAAAATAGGGGTTACGTTATTAAACAAATTAGTTTGTTTAACCAATGATTGAGTTATCGAAAGAAATGAAAACGTAGCCTGTAAAATCAAGCAAATTATAATTATTTATGACTTACAAATGTTAAAGAATGTTTATTCTTCATCATCGACTAAATGCACATCGATCACTCATTATTGGCTCGGCACTCGTTGGTTTGTTGCACAAGGAGTCTTCTTCAGAAATGTTTTAAAAGGCGTTTGTTTCCAAGATAATCTCTTTTAATTATAAATTTCACGATTGCATGCATAAGCATTTTTTAACGGCACAAATTGCAACTAACACGATTCGCGTGGAGTAACAAGTTACGAAGCTTAAAAAAAAAAAAGGAATGAAGAGAAGATGCTGAAAATTTGTTTTTTATACGATTGAAGATTTCAGTAAAGGGCAAACACATTTCACCATAATAACGTAGAACCCCACACAATTCCAGCTATCGGTATTTTCGCAAATGCAATAACATCGAGTTTACTACCCGTTTATAATTGCTTGCAGTAACAGAAAAGCCCAATAAACCTGAAAGTGCAAATTATTTTATGGTCGTGATCTCCAGAAATGTGCTTTAGAAAAAAATCACAAAGGCTTTTATTACGGAACATATGATAACGATTAATAATGTAGTGCATTTTAATGATTTGAATTGGTAACTAATACAATTTACAGACCACGCTCACGACCTTTTATATGGCACGACCATTTACGTGGCCTTAAGGTCACGCTCGTGACCTTAAAAATGATATTTTAGAGAGATAAATAGCTTTTAATGCGGTATTTATGAGTGTTTAACATTCACATTCATTTTTTGTAATTAATATGTTCATGTTTCGATTTTGTTGATACTTGGGGGGAAAAAAACCCCGTAAAGCGAGAACTGCCTGTATTTTATAAAACAATGTATTTTTATAATTAATGTTTCTTGTTTAACACTTTACAATAACCTCGATTATGGACAACTGTCGGCGTCAAACAGGAGTTAATCGAAATGCCTTCTGAAATATAATTATTCAGAAGCCATACATGGTTATGCCATCTCGTGATAATAGAATTATCGAAGTTAATCGTTTGGTTTCTGAAAAGTTAAGTACTAATCATGTAATCTTGCAAATTTCCACTATTACGAAAAGTGGAGTTCAGTTTGGCCTCCGAGTGGTTCATATACGACACGTCAAGCTCAACCAACTTTTTACTGGTGTTCTTTCAGAAATACAAACCCATGTTTGTACTTCTAAAAGAACACCATAAAGATTGTAAATAGGAACATTTGTTTTATATTAGATGATCAAATTTCATGAACTCTTGAGTGGAATTTAATTACCTTCTTTAAGGCAGCCTTGTTATAAGAATTTAAGGAGTTTGATTTTTTTATAACTAACTGCAGCAAAGCTTCACTTTAATATACTCTGTGGGAGGGGGGGGGAGGACAAGGCCTATCCCACTAAATTTGTGCCTATCATTTATACTCTCAAAAACTATTGTTATACTATATTTTACTGCACTTGTGTGAAGTAGAACAGCTTAAGTTTTACTTTTTGTATAGTGACAGTGAAAACTTCTTTGCTCTAGTTGGAGCAGAGGCTTCCACAGCAGAATTCAATTGGATTCAACTCTGTGCTTCTTATCTTTTGGGCTAATATCACATGTGGTGAGTATGGGCTTGGCACACCCAGAGTCCTGAGCTGGATATCATCATTCTTCTCTTTCTTTGTGATTCCCTTCTACTTTTGACTCTCTCTCTCTCTGAGTTACCCAGGAATTTTTTTTTTGGCCGGTGAAGCGTAAGCCTCAGGCTTTCTTGCACCACATAGCTAATAATAATAATAAAAACTTGTCAGCAACATTTAATCTGTTTTTGAGTCCCCCACTGTATTTTCTATATTTTATATTTTTATTATCCAATCTGCAACAATTAGAAAAATTGTAGGGTGTTGTAATTGTATACATTCTTGTGGGATACTTGGCTATTACAGAGAATATTTATATTCTGTATATATTTTTATTACTAGATTAATAATTTTATCTGGTAGTCCATAATATTTCATTAATTTTCTATCCATGCTGGGAAATACCTTAAATATAATGTACTTCAATTGTATTTTTCTCAGTGTTGCAATTTGCATTGTTTCTGAAACCTGCTTGCTCCAGTCTTAGTATATTTATTTCTAGCATAATCCTTTGAAGTATTATCTTTGATAATACTTTTCATACCATGCTTGAAGCATTATTCTCCTCCGCTTTATATATATAGTTTTGTCTCCTTTTGTTGGTATTTTAACAGTTACCTAGGTTCCAGACATGGTATCTTTCTTTCCTCCCAAATATCATTCAGTAAATGATTCAATATATCAGCAGTTAATTTTATATCTGCCCTCAACAGTTGTGCTGGAATAGCAATTCCTTATTGTATATGGTATTTTAACTTCCTTAATGCATTTTGAATTTCTATTTTGCATATTTTCAATTTATCTTCAATTGCATGCAGCTTTTCTGGAATATCTAATGTTTAAGTTATTACTGTACATTTTTTGGAAAATACCCAGTCCACTGAACTTTTCTCTTTTTTGTCAGGATTCACCTTTTCTTACTCTTATGTTTCCCTCCTTTTTATGCCTTCTTCCAGATAATACGTTATCTTTGATATTTTCTCTGCCAGTCAAACTTAATGTTTTTTTTTATTTATTATTTTTTTAATTTTTGCCAGCTTTATTTTATATATGTATCTGCTCATCTCTAGCTTCTGACATCTATTAAGAAGGATCTCTATTGTTTATTTGTTAGGTAATAGTCATGTTTCATATGTGTATATAAAATATCATTCCTTCTATTATTTTTAACAGCTCATTTAAGGGTGCAGAATTCTAAACACATCTCCATTTTTGTTCTCTCCTGTTCCCTATCTTCCCATTACCGTTGGTGCATATACATTTATAATTGCCATGCTTCCACATTGAGTTTTAATCTGGTATAGGTTATTCTTTGAGTACTTAGCACGAATGCTGCTCCCTTACTATATTCATTTGCTTCCAGATGTCAATTTGATTTTGCCATTTCCATTCTATCTTATTTCACAAATTCCAAGGACCTATATTTTTTATTTCATCATTTCTCTTATATGTGCTGCTTTATCCATCTCATACATAGTTCGAACATTTCATCTTCCTATTCTAGTCTTTGATTTGGGAGTGAAGATATTCCTTGTCTGGTTCATCCTCATCCCAGCTTACCTTACAGGGCTTTCAGTGAGGTGAGTCATAGCTACCGTATGCTCTTCTCTTGAGTCACATTTCACTTTAAAGCTACTACTTCAGTTTCTGTAGCAGTAGTTATTTTAGTGTGATATGGTTGCTGGCCACATGCACAGCCCTCCTTTTGCATCTGGGCTTGGGACTGGCATTCGTGGAGTTGACACTGACTAAAGCTTATTCTGAGAGTCAAGAGGTTGAGTATATTTAGTGGAGCTTCAGATGGCTCCCTGCTGCTGATAGTGAGGAAAATATTTTAACTGACGATAAATACCATCAGACTTGGGTAGTTATGTTGCCAAGTCCCATTGGAAGAAAACCCTGGTTCAGTGGATTTTGTCCATTTCTGAATTCATTTAAATTGATGTTTACTGTATTCCCATTAAGCTGACACAATATGTTTGAAAATCAGTTAATTTCTTTTTACCAGTTATTATTACTAGACATATAGTGCAAGGAAGCCTGAAGCTTATGCTGCACCAGCCAAAAAAAATTTCTGAATTACCCTGAGAGAGAGAGAGATAGAAGGGAATCACCAAGAAAGAGAAGAATGATGATATCCAGCTCAGGACCCTGGGTATGCCAAGCCCATACTCACCAGATGTGAGCCCCTGGGGGGGGGGGATCAAATCATGTACAAATGATATGATCCCCTGCAAATGTTTTTGTAAATATGACAAATGTATTGTAATTGAAGTTCTAATCAGTTATGCCGAAAACTTCAGAGTGAACAATAACTGTAGGTTTATTGGAACATGACACATTGGAAGCAAAATATAAGCTTTAAGCAACATTTTTATGCACACAGTGTCCATAATACCTGAACACAAGTTTCTGTATGTATATACAGGGTTGTTTCGGGTTTTTCTTTCATGCCATGCTAGAATCAGAACCCTCCCACCCACGATTAAATGTATGTAACGTGTCCAAACAAGTTCTAACCAATACGAATAAATATTTAGAATTGTTTTATTTTTTTCCTTGAAAATTATTATCCAGTTAAGAGACATTCATTTACTCAAATTATAATTATAGTTTGACCATAAATGTATTAATAGTAGTCAACTCTTTTGATAAAAATTGTATCAAAAAAGATGCAAAAGGCAGATATGCTTTGTACCTGCAATGTAGGATAAAATAAATTGTGTCACAGTTGCAAAGTTTATTCAGTAATAGTTAGTGGCAAAAGATGCAAGATTTGATTTGGTTTTTAATGGCGCATTGGCAGCAAAAGATGCAAGAAAGCAACCATTAGCAATAAAAAACACACACACTTCCCATATCACCTGTCAATCCTCTAATAGTTTGTCCAGTTTTTGAATTTATTCAAACTACCCACTTCTGCAACACCATAAAGAATTTGTTCCAACTATCTGCCAGATGAAGGCAAACTCCCACACATCTCTCTTACAGCCTTCCTTCCTTCCTCAATTAATTAGAATTTATGCCCTCTTATGTGTATAGTCTGAGCAAGAGGAGGATTCCATCAGCATTGAACTTGCTCAATCCATTCAAAGTCTTAAACACCTCAATCAGATCTCCTGACAATGCAATCTACAGACCTGAAGCCTTTCTTGGAAAGAGCACTCTTTTGTTCCAATCACCAATCTCACCCTGCAGATCCAAGTACTTCCTAAAATGAAGCCTCATTCACTCTAGTTCTAAGATACCATTTCTAAAGTGCTGCTGCATGGGATACAGTGTTTAAGACTGGAGGGGATACCAGTGATATGGGTAAAAGCTCAAAACAAAGTTACAAGGGCACCCCCTTCTAATTATCTGTTTATTTCTCAATGTTATTAACAAAGAAGCACTAGAATGTGCTTCTTTATTAATAACATAGAGAAATAAACATAGGTAAACTTCTTACATTAATGGAAAGCTAAACCACTTCAGGCATGTCTGGTGCACAGATGCATACTATTATCAGATTTCTTCTTCAACAATACATTTACCTAATACCAGTATCTGACGATATAATGTTACACGTACATTATGGAAACCATAAATCATAAAATATGGTTATATGTGTTGGGAAGGCATTAACACAGAAATAAGCAAAAAGTAAATGTCTACTGTGCATAGCAGGTATTGCATTACAAAAAATAAAAAAATAATTAATTATTGCAATTAATTTCACAGAAAAGCAACAGAACACACCTTGTAAATCACTCTCTATTTATATCTATTTTCCCTACTTTACTTATTTGAAAAATATTGGAAATGTTAATATATGCAACGGATAAGTTTTACCTGGGCTTTAAAACAATACATTTAAATGGAAGTTTTTCAGGGAAGCTCAGGAAACTCCTCTCACTAAATGATGGAAATGTTCTTGAAAGGTACTGACGTATAGTGAAGGTTGTGCATGTGTTTTCATGTAAGGTGCTAAATGTCTGGAGAGGATTATCAACTGTAATTATTGCTGAATAATAAACCTCTGCATTTAATCTTTTGTCACTTGCACCCTCAATTTAACAACTGTGCTCACTTGGCATACATGTGACACTTTTTTGTTTTAGTTACAAAAATTGCTTTTTTTTTTAAATTATGAAAATACCAAACAAAAATGAGAGAAAATAAATGGAAATGTTAATATATGCTAAAAAATGTTAAAAAACAAAAAAAATAAATAAATGAGAGAGATGAATAATAGTAATAAAGATTTTATATCTTTTAGAATTTTAAAGATCATTCACCCCAGAATGAAACAGATGCTCACATCATGTCTGTATGTTTGTTAACTGTTTATGTTTAGCCAGCAGAAACCAAAGATCTATGGCAAGATTAGACACCTGTTATTGGCATCTCCAGAGAGACCATGTTGGATTGGGAATTACCTAGAAGAAAGATGCTTTTGTTTGTCTGTTAAGCGTCAAAAAAAAAAAAAGTCGTGCAATTCATAGTTTATTGAAATGAAAACAAAGCGCTGTATAACCAGTTAGAGAATAAAAAGAAGGAAAAAAAAAAAAGCTATGTCAGACACAATACTAACAGCGAAAGGTTAATGCAGAAATCGATGTGCATTCTTTGTAGGGTTAAGAACCCTACAAAGAATGCACAACAGGAATAGGAGACTTATGGAAGTCACTAAACTTGGACGTCAGCCCAAAACTGTGACAATGCTATACCATGAATGTATAGAATAGATGCAGGAGAGGAGGTAAGTTGTATGGTACCACGAGTCCTGATTTATGCTTTTCAGCATCTGTGAAAGAGTGTACGTATGGAAGAAACCACTTGAGGCACTGGAACTATCCTGTTAGGTACTGACAGGATAGTTCCAGTGCCTCAAGTGAGGTATAATGGTATGGAGAGATTCACATACTGTTTACTGATTCTAGTAGAGCACATTGAGTGCCAGAGCATTTTGAACATCACTGCTGATTAGGTACACTAGGCAATTTTTTCTTGAGTTCAAAGAGACAAACTTGCATTTAAAAAACTTACCTCTTAACAAATTGAGCAAAATCTTTTGTGGCTATGTAAATGCTTCGGGGTACTGAAAATATATGGCTGTATAAGGTTTTAAAAGCCTAAGTAAACTAAATGCCAGTGACATATTTACATCTTTTTGAGGTGAGAAAAACACCCATATGGAAACAGATTTAAATTGAAAAAGGGTAAATATACCACTGAACAAAAATGGATGTACAGAAATTTACATTTTGACAGAGAGTGAGTAACATTATTGGAATGAAATTTTATCTAGTGTTGTGGGAAGTTTTGAATAAATTTAAAGACAGTTCAGGCAAATTATTGGATTACATTATTACCATTATGAGAAAGAATAGGCAAATGAAGTTTTTTTTTTTTTTTTTTGCTGATGCTTGTATAAGCTTGCTTCTTATCATGGCTGGATTCGCCGACCGGGCTAGCCGGGTAGGTAAAGTGCCTGCCTGGCAACCCAAAGGTCGCGGGTTCGATTCCCGCCTCGGGCTGGATATCACGATGGTGCTGAACCAACCGGTTGGTTGGATATCCCGGCCACGATACACGAAGGAAGCAAGAAAAAAGTGGTTCCTTCGTGTATTGATCACATCATACGAAATAAAAAAAAATATGGCTGGATTTATGCAGGCATAGTTTCTCTAGGACTAACGGTTGTGTGGATCCCTGGAGCAACTGTAAATTGCAATTACTGTTGGTCTAGGACCTGTAAAATTATGTGCACTTCGTAAATCCATCACTGTTGGCAACACTAATACCAATTTCAATAAAGCAGTTTTACAAAATTACTAATATCACAGTGCAATGCAATCTTTTGGCATTAGTTTAATGTCACATTACACTGTCTGTGGTGAGGGCCCAACAACAAATAAACCCATGTTTGCATCCTACCCTACCAGGACAGTCTCCATTTTGGCCCCAGGAAATGGTATTCTCTATACCTTTTCTGTAGTTTGTCCCTGGATTCAGACCCATATATCTGCATAACAAATCTTATTCAAACTGCTATGGTAATTGTATGATGCAGAGGAGCCCCAAATATACACCACTGAACAAAAAATGGTGTAATATAACATCTGATGTCTTAAAAAAAAAAAAAAAAAAAAGCCATGGTGTGAATGATTTGCTATTCTATTGAAAATGATATAATACCATATCAAGTTCTGTACTTCTGCTCCCAATACTTTTTAATGATATTTGTATAGATGGTATAACAACGATATTGAGGCCTTGGTGGCAATTTAAAGGCTAGTCTAATGTGTGTTAATTTAGAAAGGACTGAACACACTGTAAATATATATATATATATATATATAGATTTCAAATTATATATTTGAGCCATTTTACAGTGGTAAAGTTTATTTGGTATTCTTCCTACTGCCCTTTGTAGTACTGTGTTTCCTTACATGATTTACTTTCTTGGATTTACTCTTACATTTTTTTTTATGTTTGGCCTTCTTATGTTTTTTTGATTTGCTTGAGCTATGGTGTTCATATTTTAATGCTTTTGATGATGCACTGTGTCGAGGTGAACTATGATGACTTTGTACAGTACTGAGCACAATGTTATTAAAAAATTTCTTGTTCATTTTTGGTCTTGTTGGTTTTACCCAACCAAGTGCACCAACAATCTCTGCCCTAGCGGATGCTCGCTTTACTTCACGTAACAGTTCTTCTTTAGCAAGCAATTCAATCTTTTCATCCATAGTTTGTCTTCTTTTTGCAGATAAATATACACAACAGGAATTTAATATACATCTGGAAAAAATAAAAATAAAGACTAGTTAGAAAGAACGCTTGGTGGTAAAATATTCAAAATTTGTATAGAGCACCCATGGATCCAATTTTTTGATTCTTGTTAAAGCAACCACATTGCTTAAAAAAACAGGTACCTAGTTTTAATAGATAGGACCAAAGATAAATATGGTCACCTCTGACCACTGAATCCAGAGATAAGCAACTCTGCATTAATCTCACACTGAAACCTATAGAAACAAAGAATTTCAAAACATAAAAGGAAAAAAAAAAAAAAAATTTTTTTTTTTTCTCTTTCAGCAGTGAGGTCATCATATGTATGTGTGGTCTCAGGGCAGTAAGTTTTCTAGGCTCTATGAAATTTTTTTTGTAAAATAAGTTTAAAAATGAAAACTTCCTACATAAAATGATTTCAAATATTAATTTTATTAACCCATTTGCAGTACATATGTATAAGATGGCCATGTCCAGTGGTTAGTATGCATGGCTGCAAGTAAGGAGGTTGTGGGCTTGAGACGTTATGCTACCAGGAAGGGTGCATGTTGCCACTGTGGTGCCAAAAATCTGGCTGCTCTTAAAATAATACCATAATAATAATTAATTCAGTATGTATACAGTCATCACAATGAATATGTGAACTAATGGCCTCAGTGGTATCAATAATAAATGTAAATTAAATTATTTTTTTTTTATATATTTTGCCTTCACAGAGAATTAAGCATTCTGCAATTACAGTATATTGATCAACTAGTATGTTATGGTGTTTCTTAGAATATTCTTTTGTGTTAAATTTTCTCCACTCATTCTACAGCAACTACCAAGTTCCCTCTTGTCAGTTAATACAGAGTACAATGCATAATTATTTTTCTATGTCCAGTTATCTACATCTTATCAAAATCTTTGCAAGATAAATTTCATTTTAATAATTATGAAGCACAGATGGTTAACAAGTTTTTCATTGTCTGCTGAAAAGAATATTTTAACTTAACACAAGTGGCACCGATACCCATAGCCACACAGAAAATTTTCTTGGGTGTGTGGGTTCACACATTTCACGTGTGAACAAATGTTTTGGATATACAAAACAGTAATATTTATTATGATACTTATAGTACATTTGGTAAAAGCTGAAATGCATGTGAAATGTAATAGCCAATAAACAATAAAGATACCACTTCATGCTGATCGATTAGCTCAGTTGTAAAAATCAACAATAATTTCATATAAATTGGCTGAAATGTGTAAAATAGTTTAAATATTAATATCTATAGATTGGAAGTCCATATACACCAAGTGTTCACTTTATTAGGTAAACCTATCTAATAGAGAGTAAATCACCTTTTATCTCTCTGAACAGTCTGAATTTGAATTCATTGTGGCATAAACTCAACGAGGTGTTGAAAGTGTGCTACAGGGATGCTGTTGCATGTCGACTCAACTGCTTTCCAACTGTAAAATGGAAAGAGCTCTTCTTTGAAGAAGAGCTTGGAGAGCCACCTCACTGAGACCTGGTGAATGGGGGGGGGGGGCACCACAGTAGGCTGAATTCTCATGTTCTTTTCTTGGAACCAGTTCTGTACAATTCTGGCCTTATGATGTGGTTGATTATGCTGTCGGAAGAAACCATTCATCAAGGATACACTGCAGCCACAAAGGAATGCACCCAGTGAGAAACAAGTTTCTAGAGAACCTAAGTCATCCAAATGTTCCAATCAAGGGGCCCCATGTGCACTAAGAAAACCATCTCCACATAATTACACTGCCACCATTGGCTTGCACTGCTGACACCTGGCAGAATGGGTTCATGAACTCATGCTGGTGGGATGACCATATTTTTGTCATCCTATCAGCTATCCCAGTTCCCCGTGTTTCATGACTATCAGCATGAAACACGGGGAACTGGGATGTCAGAGTAGGTAATGTTTTTCCATTTCTCCACTGTACATTGGTGTTCCTTGGTCCACTGCAACAGCTTATTTTTTGCAATGATAGGAGTGGAATCAGTTTAGTTATCAGCTGCCATACCCCATCTGACAAGATGAGTTGCACATCCTGAAATGTTTCTTTTTTTCTCACTGTTGTACTGAATTGTTTTTTGTCAGCTTCCATTGGCCTTTTGCCAACGAACTGTTTATGACCACAGGGTCGCTGTCGGCTGATTATTATTTGGTCACTGGACCAATCTCAATACACCTGACACACAGTAATACTGTTTGTTTGTTGTTTGGTTTTTAGGAGCATTAGCAACTAAGGCCATATTGCTCCGGGATATGCAGTGGTCATTCCCTGACCTTTCCGCATCCTCCATATTTGGTGGTGACGGGCTCGAACCCTGGTCTAATCAAGAAGCGTGTGCTATGCACTGCTGCTCCTTCCCACCTGGCTACGGAGGCGCCTACAGTAATACTGTGGAAACCCTAGTAGGGTTTTAATTTCTGAGATACTCATACTGGTGCTGACTACTGTGCCACATTCAAAGTCGCATATCTTTCACCTTGATTTTACTGAACTGCCCACATATAGCATCCCACCTGCTTCATGTTATATAGCATCCCACATGTTATGCTGTTAGTGAGGAAGTCCTCCATTTCATGAAAAGAGTAGGTATGCTTAATAAAGTGGCCACTCAGTGTGTGTATATATATATGTTGAATAAAATAACAAGGAAGTGGAAACAAGGCAGAAAAATGAAAAAAAAAAAAAGAGGAAACAGTCTAATATAGTCAAAGGCAGCAAATGCAAGGCATGAACAATAAAGTGGGGGGGATGGAGATAGAAGGTAACAATCAGTGGCAACTCATAACTCTGATGTTTGGAGGTGCTACATCATAAAGTTACATTAAATTGCCTTGGTTATAAGATATGTAGACATACAATAATAATAAGTTAGTTAAAAATACTACAAAACATTAACTAGACATTTACCATTAACAGACTTGAAGTTTTATTTAAAAACAAAATCCATTCTTCGGTTTTTATTTGTTGTTGACCAAGCTTTTCTCTATTGAAAGCATTGCTTGAGCATTTAGTTCATTTAGCTCAAGCAAAATGTTTTTATTCTTTCTAATGTCAAATGGCAGCATTCAGGCTCTGAAGTAGTCAATCAGAATGGTCAAAAGAACTTTTATGAGTTTTGTAAGTTCACCAAGAACTTCAGCTAGATTATTTTCTGAGATAAATTTCAGCAAGTCAGTTAATTTGCAATAATTGTGTAGATCATGTCTGCTATAGAAAACTTGTAATTCTGTAAGAAGTTCTTCTCTTTCAATCATGGGATATGCCTCGGTAGTCTCCCATACCTCTTCCATGGGCATTTTCGTACGAAAAATAACAAAGTTCTCCTTGTTAAACAATTAAGCAGCAATTAATTACTTTGTAAAAGAATATCTCTCACCTATGTCAACACTTATATAGTCACATACTTCCCTTGCTTCAATCATGAGTGATTTTGAAGGATTTTCCCAGTAAATTTAATTCCTGATTTTTAGAATAGCATTCTTAAAGTTTCCTATATATTCATGTATTTTAACTGCCTCAATTTCTCGAGATTGCATTTGACTATAAATAACTTCCACGTGAGGCATTATCCGATAGAAAAGTTCTAACCAGAACTTGAATTTTTCATTACTCAAGAAACAACCCTTCTAGTGCACACGGTCGAAGTGAGTGGCCATTTAGGCACCTCAGATCACAACTTGGTGATTGTCTCTTCTCCAATGGAGCCTTTATCTCATGGCTATTCCCAACCTCGTATTGTTTGGCATTACAAGAATGCAAAATGGGATGACCTGTGAGATTTCTTTTCTTCTCTTCCTTGGTCGGATTACTGTTTCAAAACTTCTGATTTCAGCATTTGCTCAGATTGTGTCAGTGAAATTATTCTTGTAGGAATGGAATCCTTTATTCCACACTCCACTTTAAAATCTTGTCCTTTTTTTCTAAAGCTAGGTTTTCCAATAAATGTGCTAAGGCTGTTCAACAGAAGAATGCTACATATCGTAATTGGCTTGTTTCCAATTCTTCAGTTTCATTTTCTGCCTACACGAAAGCTCGCAACAATTGTAAAGCAGTTATTAATCAATCCAAACTAGATTTTGAACAGACTAAGAGTAGAAAACTTCCTTTTTTCCCTAATGGTAGCCGAGCATTCTGGTCTCTTGCCAAAGCTATTGGCCGCAACTTTTGCCCATCTCTGCTCCAACCTCTGTCAAAACCAGATGGTTCTGTTGTCAATTCAGCCAAGGATAAAGCTGACCTGCTAGCATACCATTTTTCTTCCAACTCATGTATTAAAGATCTTGGAAAAACACCTCCCACCGTTCTCAACATGCTCCATTCAATGCTTCTTGTAGTCTTCCGTCCAAAGGATTTTGACGAATCTTAATGCAAAGAAAGCTCCAGGTTCTGATAGTATTTCTCCGCTTGTTCTCAAAACCCGTGATCCTGAACTTACTCCTGTTCTTTGCTGCCTTTTTTCACTTTCTTATTCCAAAGGTGTTTTTCCTTCTGCTTGGAAATTTGCTCATATCCAGCCAGTCCCTAAAAAGGGTGACATCCAATTGATCGTCCCATTGCAATTACTTCTACTATTTCTAAAGTAATGGAGAAATCAATTAACTGCCAACTCTTAAACTACCTAGAAACCTTCTGTCTGATCAACGTTCGCCAGTATGGATTCTGTCAGTGTTGATCCACTGGTGATATTCTGGCTTATGTTACCCATTTATGGACAAATTCAATGGAAAAGTTTCATGAAACACAAGTAGTTGCTCTTGACATCTCAAAGGCTTTTGATCGTGTTTGGCATAAAGGTCTTCTAAACAAGCTTCCATCTTATGGTTTGCCAATTGTTTTTTGTAATTGGTTATCCAGTTTTCTCTCTGATCGCTCACTGAGCGTGATAGTAGATGGCTCTCTGTCTTCTAACTTTTCCACTAATGCTGGTGTCCTACAAGGTTCAATTCTTTCCCCCACTCTTTTCCTGTTGTATATTAAAGACCTTCTTCTATTGACTGGAAATCCTATCCATAGTTTTGCCAATGATAGCACATTGCATTCCACTTTCCATTTTGAGAAACCTTGCCCTGCTCAATCAGCTTCAACTTCTCGAATATCCGCTACCAATTCCTTAAATGCCGATCTCCAGGTAATTCTCCAGTGGGCAAAGACAACTTAGTTGATTTTAATCCTTCTAAAACTGTCTTGTCTTATATCTCGCAAAAAGGATTCTTCTGCTCCTATGGTTATCTTTGGTGACACTCCGATTTCTAGACAAAATGATATATCTCTATTGGGGATTACCCTGACTTCTAATCTCTCTTGGCATAAGCTCATTACAAATATTGCTTCCTCTGCATCTAAAAAACTTGGTTTTCTCTTTCGTTCTCGGTGTTACTTTTCTTCCAAACAGCTGTTCACTCTGTACAAATCCGCCCTACCATGGAACAATATTCCATGGTAGGGTGGATAGAAGTTTAACAAGAGATCCATTTTAAAAAGAAGTTTAACAAGAGAAAAATAATTACAAAATTGACAAAATAAGGATGTTGCCACAACTTACAAAACTGGCCTCTTGTCAGGTGCCAAGATAATTGCAAGCAAAATAACAATGTGTCTTCATTTCTGATGTAAATGACACAGCAAAGAGTAAAATACATAAATGTAAATAAAAACGAGAAAAAAAATTTGTGAAGAAAATAAAGTTTTACAAGGTTTAAAGGGAGGGGATAAAATTACTTGTGAACTTTAAAGTTGATGTAATGATGACAAGAAATTAAAAACTGGAATCGACAACAGAAATTTCTAGAAACACAACTTATTAGTCTAATCCAAGTGAAGGTAAAGAGATTTGAAAACATAGTATAAAATAAGTAGCAGTGGAAATACATATTATTATTAGCCATATGGTGCAAGGAAGCCCGAGGCTTATGTTGCACCAGCCAAAAAAAATTCCCAAGTTACCCTGAGAGTGAGAGAGTCAGAAGTAGAAAGGAATCACCAAGAAAGAGAAGAAAGATGATATCCAGCTCAGTACCCTGGGTGTGCCAAGCTCATACTCACCAGATGTGAGTCCCTGTGGGTAGGTAAATAAATACATTAGGAAAATTAAATTTGTCCATACTGAATAATTAATTCAGTATGGACAAAACAAAACCAAAACTGAGTAACAGTGCATTAAATATCTTAATCTTACTAAGTAAGATATTTAACAATCTGAAAGATATAATAAATGAACTAGTACTTTTGTTAGATCTTATAAATAGCCTAAAGACAAAAACAGAAACAAATCTAATTCAGGTGACTTTTTCTTCTACTCAATCAACAGGATAATATTTTCAATGTACAAGTGATTCATAATATACTTTTTGGTCTTAAACTTGGTGTTCTCAAAGCACTTTGTTTTGTAGATTTATCCAAACTTTTCATTTAAATCTACTCATCTTTATCATTTAATCAATGACACTTGTAAATTTAGGCTTTTACCTTCCTAAAAAGATTTTCATATTCTTATCTTAAAATTTCAGTCAAAACTTATGGATTTTATTAATATTAGTGATTGTGTTAGTTCACACAGTTCTTTATTACCCTTCTGGTTGCCAAAATACATATGTTAAAATTAGATACAAATAGAATAAATATTTTGGCTTATTAGCCTTAATTACAAACCTTAACCCTAACTCTTCAAATTTAAATAGCTCTATTTGTAGACACCAAAATTACAAATCTTTTGTTGTTCCTAACTATGTACACATTATTTCTGGGAATCTTATTGTACTTCATCCAAAACTCAGATTTTTCTTATAGCTTCAAATTTAGATTAACTCTAGCTAAATTAAAATTTTTCTTCTTTAAGAAAAAAACTTTATAGAATCTTCTTAAACTTTTTTTGTTTTACTTTGGCATTTTTTTAAAATTTTTTTATGAAAACCCCAAACATGAAAGGTATCAAAACCTGTAGTACTTAGTACCACAGGTTTTGATACGCATGGGTTGAAGGAGATGGGGAAGAAAACATGAAAGGTATCAAAACCTGTAGTACTTAGTACCACAGGTTTTGATACGCATGGGTTGAAGGAGATGGGGAAGAGCTGGAAACTTTGCTCTGGTGACTAAACATGGGTTTCACCACTTCAAATCTCCAATCACAAAGTAGTGGTATCGCACCAGTTGATGAGAGTCATCTACCAAACAGAATACACCAATTGAGACTTAACAGATTTGAACTCTAGCAAATTTGAATTAATAATGGTTTTTCAAAACTTTATCGTTTTTCCCAAGTGTACCCTAAATTTGCATCTATCTAAGTCTTTAAGATATTAGAATTTTTCTAAGATCAAAACAGTTACAAGAAATACATGAGCATTTTGTTAGTAGGCAAAGCCTCCAACGACTACGCCATTTATATACAAGGCTTTCTGCATTGATATATTAAACAAAGAGATACACGACAGTGATACTTACAAACCTCTCCTAACATTATCACTAAAAAATTATTACCCTTAAATGAGAAATTAAAATTAAATACAGTAGAACGTTGGTTATTTGGAATAATTTGAAAGGCTGATCTTTCTTTTTTTTTATTAACGGTAGTACAGTAAGCTCCGGTTTCAGTTTGCAAATTGAATTTTGATTATAATAAGCAAAAGATCAAGTTTACTACCTGTTTATAACAGATTGTACAAACAAAAAGCCCAACAAACTGAAAATTGCAAATTATTTTATGGTTGTGACCTCTAGAATTCTACATGACCTTCAGAATAGAAAAATATCACAAGGACTACTTGGTTCTCCCGAAACCATGAGCAGATGTTTGATTAGTTCAGCTCCAGATTTGATAAGAATAATATCGGCCTGAAACTATGTGATTTTTTATTTTTCTCAATTTTTTTAGGTTAAAATGTGAACGAAAAGAAAACGCATAGTTTTAGCATTGCAACAAAAGACGGAAATTATTAATAGAATTAGAAAAGGTGAAAATTCAGGAAATCTCTCCCAAGAGTTTAATGTGGGGACTTCAACAATTTACAACCAACAAGAAAAATTGCAATGCTATAACAGAATTTGTGTCGTTTATGAATAGTGAAGGAGGATCTAGCAGGAAAAAGACTATGTTGAAACCTGAAAATGCAGCTGTAGAGAGTGCACTCATTTTATTTTTTTTGTTTTCTTCAGAGCGAAGTTTAGGTGAACCATTACCTGGCCCAATGTTGTATGAAAAAGCATTGTATTTTAATCGAAAATTAAGCGGTAACGAAGATTTTAAGGCAAGCACACATTGGCTGAAAAACTTTAAACTGAGACATGCACGGTATATGTGAACTAGACATTCAAGGCGAGAAACGTTCTGCAGACGAATCGGCAGCGGTGCCCTTTGAAAAGTGAGTTTGCTTCAGTTATAGCAAATTATGAGAAAGAAAACATTTATAATGTTGATGAGACAGCTTATTATGGAAAGCATTACCGAGAAAAACTCCAGCCACTAAAACAGAAATGCCTGCGCCAAGTTTTAAGATCAGAAAAGAGGAGTTATGTGTGCAAATGCCACTGGGATGCACAGATTGTCCGTGCTCGTTATCAATAAGTCGAAAAAACCAAGACATTTAAAAATCTTTCTAATTTTCCTGTTTTGTATAAAAATGCCTGGATGGATGTTTCTGTTTTCCGAGATTGGTTTATAATTTTTATTTATTTAAGATTAAATTTATTTAATCTTACCAGAAAAATTATCCGGAAGAGGTCTGACATCAATTATTCAGGATAACTGATGCTCTACCATACTGTATTAATAATTTTATATTTCCTTTTTGTTTATTTCATTCCAAAGTTTCACAAAACATCTGTCAAATTCAGATTTATTTCTTGTAAAAATAGTTATGTTCACCTTCATAAGAACAATTATTAAACCTGGGTGTTTTATCTAACAACAAAATTATTCTTAATAATTTACCTACTTGGAAACATTAAAATCTAATAAATTACGAGATATTCAAACTTCTGATTTCCATAGTCTATTTAATAATATAGATCTGGCTAATTTAAAAACAGTTCTTTTGGAAATTTTCCATTAATATTCTAGGTGGTAGATACTCTCATCAACCGGAGCAATACCACCACTTGGCTTATTGGAAGCTTGAAGCGTTTGAACCCACGTTTTGTCTCCAGAGCAAAGCTTCAGTAATCCTCACCCCCTCCATCATGCAATACGATTGATGTCATGATGGACACCTGGTGAGAACCAATATTCTTTACATTTCAACGATACTACTTTAAAATGGTGTTTGCAGACCAAACCACTAGATAGCCCACTGGACCAAACTTATTGGATCAGCTAGTGTATAATCTTGCTGCCTCCACTCTGGCAGATAGTAACTGGAGGGAGTCCTAGTAGCATGTATGTTGGGGGTGTGCATTGTCAAGACTACGTTACGTCAGGGAGCTATGTACATTCTTGCCATATCCAAGGATTTCATTATTTCATACAGCATGTCCCCTCCCCAACCTTTTCTTACTACTGAATACATCATGATTTTTATTTTTTAATGAAAACCCCAAACGAGAGGTATTAGAACTAATAGTTCTTAGTACTGTGCAAGGGTTGAAGGTTGAGAAGTGAAAGAAGATACTTGTTGACTTGAACTTCTGTAGATTGTAATTTTCAGGAAATATGTATGAAAGGTTGTTCCAGAAAACGGAAGTTGAATGAATAAATGAGGAATTTTTTCCCTCATTTAGCTGGTTCTGTGAGTTTGAAGTTGGGCAGTAAAAGGATGCTGGCTGGTTGTGGCACGTGTTCAGACTGTTTTGGAAATAACATGGAAGCATCTATAGAAAAGGCATGCAGCAGAAACAGAATATCTATGAGACAGAGTGGAGGGGACTCTGTTAGAGATGATTCATTAATTAACTGAACTACCCTCTTTTGAATGGAACCTAGAAGCCTGAGAAAGGTTTTGGAGGTACCGCCCCAGATTTGGGCAAACTATTGAATGGTAGGGGTAATTTGTATAGGGTGAACAGCTGTTTGGAAGAAAAGTTACGCTGAGAGCAAAAGAGAAAACCAATTTTTTAAATGCAGAGATGCAATGTTTGTAATATGCTTATGCTAAGAGAGATTAGAAGTCAGGGTAATTCTCAACAGAGATATATGACCTTGCTAGAAAGTGGAGTGTCATCGAAGATAAACATAGGAGCAGAAGAATCGTTTCTACATGATACTACAGGTCTGAAATCAACTGGGTACATAAACTGATTTATGAAAAGCCAAAACATGAGAGATATTAGAACCTACAGTACTTAGTACCACGAATGGGTTGTAGGTTAAGAAAATGAAAGAAGACATTTGCTGACATTAGACTTGAACTTCTGTAGACTAAGTTTAATGAAATACGTATGAAGGAAGATAGTTCCAGAAAACAGAAGTTAAATGAGGAAGAAGAAAAGTTGGTTCTGTGAGTTTAAAAATGGACAGTAAAAGGTTGTTGACTGGTTGCGGCAAGTGTTCGGACTACTTTGGAAGAGAGAGCGGGAATTACAGCCAATTCAGAAGAACAGTGCCCAAGGCACTGTTCTTCTGAATCTATAAAAAAGGCATGCAGCAGAAACAGAACATCTATGAGATAGAATGAAGAGACTGTTAGAGATGAATCATTAATTAACCTAACTGCCCTTTTCAATGGAATCTAGAAGCCTGAGAGAGAGTTTGGGGACACGGACCCAGAGCCAGATGTGTGTGTACAACATTCCATGTTAGAGTGGATTTGCGATTTGTACAGAGTGAACAGCTGTATGGAAGAAAAGTAATGCTGAGAGCAAAACAGAAAACCAAGTTTTTAGATGCAGAGGAAGCAATATTTGTAATGTGCTTATGCCAAGAGAGAGAGAGAGAGATTAGAAATCAGGGTAATCCCCAATAGAGATATATGATATTGCCTAGAAATCTGAGTGTAATCAAAGATAAATGTAGAATCAGATGAATCCTTTTGCAAGATATACAACAGGTCTGAGTTTTCGAAAGATTGAAATCAACTAAGTTACCTTTGCCCAACTGAAGAATTACCTGGTAATCAACATTTAAGAAATTGGAAGTGGATATTCAAGAAATTGTAGTTGTGTGTGCAGGGCACAAACAGCTTCAACTTCAGGTCAATGGAAAGAGGTCATTAATACACAAGAGGAAACGGGGGGGGGGGATAAAGCACCAAACCTTGGAGAACACCAAGTCTGGCTGTCTTCTAACTTCCCCACTAGCATTAGTGGGGAAGTTAGAAGACAGCCATCTACCATCACCCACAGTGGTCAGAGAGAAAATTGGATACCAAATTACATAAAACAGTTGGCAAACCATGACGGAAGCTTATTTAGAAGACCTTTATGCCAAACACAATCAAAAGCCTTTGAAATGTTGAAGGTTGAGAATGCAAGTGGAACTGCTTGAGTTTCACCAAACTTTTCAATTGAATTTGTCCATAGATGGGAAACATAAGACAGAATATCACTAGTGGATCAACACTGACAGAATCCATACTGAGATCGTTAATCAGATGGAATGTTTCTAGATAGCACACGAGTTGCCAGTTAATTGATTTTTTTATTATTTTAGAATAAGTAATTGCAATGGGACGATAATTGGATGGGAGGGATTTGGCAACCTTTTTAGGAACTGGCTGGATATGAGCAAATTTCCAAGCAGAAGGAAAAACACCTTTGGAATAGGAAAGTGAAAAAAGGCAGCAAAGAATAGGAGTAAATTCAGGAGCACAGGTTTTGAGAACAAGTGAAGAAATACCACCAGGACCTGGAGCTTTTTTAGCATCAAGATTGTTCAAAATCCTTCTGATATCCTTTTGACGGAAGACCACAGGAGGCATCAAATGGAACATACTGGGAATGGTGGGTGGTGGTTTTCCAAGGTCATCAATACACAACTTGGAAGAAAAACAGGATGCTACCAAGTCAGCTTTATCTCTGTTCAATAGAACCATCCGATATTGGCAGAGGTGGGAACAGTAATGAAAAAAAGTTCCGGCCAATAGCTTTGGCAAGTGACCTGAATGATCGTCCATTCTTCCTGTCCATTTGGACAGGAAGCAAGTTTTCTATTCTTTGGGCGCCTCCGTAGCCAGGTGGGAAGGAGCAGCAGTGCATAGCACACGCTTCTTGATTAGACCGGGGTTCGAGCCCGTCACCACCAAATATGGAGGATGCGGAAAGGTCAGGGAATGACCACCGCATATCCCAGAGCAATATGGCCTTAGTTGCTAATGCTCCTAAAAACCAAACAACAATCTACTCTTTAGCCTGTTTGAAATCTAGTTTTGATTGTTTGCGAGAAAAAGATCAAGCGTGTTGGTTGTATGGCTCAGACTGTCTGATATTGTGGTAGGTAAATGAAAAATCTGTGCGAGATCATTAGTAATTGCATAAGCCACAGCATCTTGATCACATGGGTCCGTGTGATCAGTCATCTACCAGTTGGTTTTTTTTTTTTTTTAGGAGCATTAGCAACTAAGGCCATATTGCTCCGGGATATGCGGTGGTCATTCCCTGACCTTTCCGCATCCTCCGTATTTGGTGGTGACGGGCTCGAAACCTGGTCTAATCAAGAAGCGTGTGCTACGCACTGCTGCTCCTTCCCACCTGGCTATGGAGGCACAGTTTTGATTGTTTAATAACTGTTTTACAGTTGTTGCGAGCTTTGGTGTAGGCAGAAAATGAACCAGAAGATTTGGAAATAAGCCAATTACAATATGCAACATCCTTCTCTTGAACAGCCTTAGCACATTTATTGGAAAACCAAGGTTTAGATAAAGGATGAGATTTTAAGGTGGAGTATAGGATAATTTCACTGACAAGATCTGAGCAAAATACATCAGATTTGAAACAGTAGTCCAACTATAGAAAATAAATCTTGCAAATCATCCCATTTTGCATTCTTGTAATGCAAAATGGGATGAGACTGAGAATGGCAATGAGAGAAAGGCTCAATTGCAGAAGAGCCCATCACCAAGTTGTGATCTCAGGTGCCTAGAGGACCACCTACCTCGACCAGAAGGGTTGTTTGTGAGAAAAAGATCAAGCGTGTTGGTTATATGGCTCAGACTGTCTGATATTGTGGTAGGTAAATGAAAAATCTGTGCGAGATCATTAGTAATTGCATAAGCCACAGCATCTTGATCACATGGGTCCGTGTGACCAGAAAACGGAAGTCAGCTGGAGTTGTGAACATTAAAATCAACAAGGAAAATTACCTTACGATTAGGAAAGTTGGAATGAAGAAAATCAAGTTTCAGAGAAAGGAAGTTAGAGTTCCAAGTGATTAGTGAAGTTGGGAGAACAATAGAGGCAACAGATGAATTTGACAGAATGTGGAAGAGATTTTAAGCCAGAGAAGAGGAGGTTTCAAATTACTAAATCTCTGACAGGGAATATCAGAATGGACAAATGCACAAGTACCAACTTTAACACAAAAGGAATTATACAGCAAATAATTTGGACAACTGAGATGAGTAGTGGCTGAGTCAGCAGATAACTGTGATTCTGTCAGAAAAAGTACATGGGGTTTGGCAAACTAAGTGGAAATGGACATCATCAGATTAGAACTGAGAGCATGTATATTTGAGAAATGAACAAGGAAGTGTCTAGATTGTTTAGATCTTTTTGCAAATAAATTTGTTCTACTGGTTTGACAATTCATGGTGTATTCAGTAGTAAGAAAAGGTGGGGGGGGGATGCATATGAAGTAATGAAATTTTTGGCTGTAGCATATGCATGGTAAGAATATACCAACTACTTGACATAACATGGCCTCGACAATGCCCTGCATTCACGATACTCTGACTCTCTCCAGTCACTACTGCCAGGGTAGAGGCAGCGAGATTATACACTAGCTGATCCAGTAGCCTCCTTGAGAGTTACCAATGGGTTTGGTCCGGTGGGCATCTAGTGGTTGTCCTGCAAACCCCATTTCAGAGCTGTACCACTGAAGTGTAAGAGATTGGATCTGGCCATGATGTCCATCATAACCTCAAAAGACATCAATCATACTGCATGATAGAAGAGATGGGGAGGGAGGGTGTAGATGGAGCTTTGCTCTGGTGACTACTACTTTGCATGGGTCCCACTACTTCAAGCCTCCAATAAGCAAAGTGGTGGTATTGTGCACCGGTTGATCAGTCATCTACCAGCCAGTATTGCCTGGTAACACAGAGGGGTAGCATTCCCCTGTGTGGTGTGGGCTCAACCCCTGCATACGTTGGTTCACACCTGGGTGGTCACCTCCAGTATGGTAGGCACTATATTTAAGCACTTGCACATGTGTTAAACCCAGGGTTACTAACAGGCCCACCGTCATGAAAGTGCAAGTGCATCATTTGGCTGTCACAGATCAACCAGACTTTGCCTAAATTAGGTCCACTTTGAGTGTCACCCAAATCAGATCCATTTTAGACTCATGGTTAGCAAGAACAGCCAGCTTGGCATACCTAAGAGAACAACTGTGACATTCTCAAGGAATTTTAAAACTAATAGAACAAACTTATCTGTGAAAAGAATTTCCGAACACTTCCTCGTTCTTTTCACAAATATACATGGTCTCAGTTCTAATCTCAATTATGTCTATTTCCACTTACATTTGCTAAACCCCATGTACTATTTCTGATAGAATCCCAATTATTCATATTATACACTGGTTGATCTGGTAGGCAGATCAGTTGGTGTATAATCTCACTGCCTCTACTCTGCCAGATAGTGACTGAAGGGAGTCCGAGTAGTGCGTATGCAGGTGGCATTATTGAGGCCATGTTATATCAAGGAGCTGGATATATTCTTACAATGTGTATACCATATCCAAAAATTTAATTATTTCATACGGCATGTCCTTGCCACCTTTTCTTACTTTTGAATACACCATAAATTAACGAAATAATAGAACTTATCTGCAAAAAGATCTAAACCTCCCAAACACTTTCTTGCTCATTTCTCAAATATACATTGTCTCAGTTCTAATGTCAATGATGTCCATTTTCACCCCATTTACTATTTCTGACAGAATCCCAGTTATCAGTTGATTCAACCACTGCTCATCTCAATTGTCCAAATTATTTTACTTCAAAGATATGTGCATATGTCCAGTGACTTAGTAATTTGGAATTGCCTCTTTTTGATCTTCTTTGGCTTAATTTCTACTACATTCAGTAAAATTCATCTATTGTCCTTATCGTTCTCTCAACTCCACTAATCACTTGGAACACTTTCACTTCCTCTCTTTCTCTTTGAAACTTGACTTTCTCCAATCCAACTTTCCTAACAGTGAGGTAATTTCCCTTTGTGATTTTAATGTTCACAACTTCAGCTAACTTCCGTTTTCTAGTCACACTGATCCAGCTGATCGAGATGCTGAGGCTTTTGCAATTACTAATGAAAATGATCTTGCTCAGATTGTTCATTTATCTACAAGAATACCAGACAATCCAAACTACGCAGCCAACACGTTTTATCTTTTTCTCACAAACAATCATTCTAAGTACACAGTCGAGGTGACTGGTTCTCTAGGCACCTCAGATCACAACTTGATGATGGTCTCTTCTCTCTTGGCCATTCCCAACATAGTGTGGTTTGGAATTGCAAGAATGCAAAATGGGATGATATATGTAAAGTTTTTTTCTTTGGTTGGATTACTGTTTCAGATCTTCTGATGTCAAAGTTTGCTCAAATCGTGTTAGTGAAATTATTCTTGTAGGGATGAAATTCTTTATTCCATACTCCATCTTAAAATCTCGGCCTTTCTTTCCTTATCTTTCTAAAACTTTATCTAAAACCTTAGCACATTTTCAAATACAGCAGACTCGATTTACTGGGATCGGATTAACCACAACACTTCAAGACTCCAAATTTAAAAAAAAAAAAAAAAAAATCAACCAGAAATCATAAAATTCAAGTAATAACTAGAATAGGTATAAACAAATTTTGCAAGTGGTAAATAAGTGACAAGAAATGCCGTTATAAGTTGTCATTGGGAGATTAGTGTACCTATTATCTTTAGTTTAGTTTGTTTTAGTGCATTGCGTCAATTACTGTTTCATCGCACTGCAAAAGGACAAATTTTTTTCCTTATTTATGTCAGGGATGTCGGTTTTTTTTTTTTTTTTTTTTTTTGTTGTTGTTTATAAATCGCAAAAATGATGGGAAAATGCAAGAGTTGTGCTTTCAATAAAACAAAAACTTGAAATTATTCAAATGTTTGAAAACGGTGCATCTGTTAAATCTCTAAGGACCATTATAATGTTGGTAACCAACCCATATGCGACACTAAAAAATAAAGGGAAGCATCGTATTGGACCCGCGAGTAGTGCATGGTATGTTTTTTTTCATTTTTTATCCATCACCATACTTTTTACGTAGGTTGTACTTTTGTACTTACTGTACTTTTTGATACAGTAAGTCCAAGACTTACGTAGCTTCGGACTTACGTTACAGAATATGAGAAGCAGCGTAGGGATCGGCACCAATGAAGTAAACTATAATAACCAATGGGCTACAAAATACATATCAGTTTTTACAGCACAATAACATGCGTTTATTCTTCCTTTTATGTTTTCTTTTCTTCTTCTTCTTATTATTATTAGCAGCCATATGGTGCAAGGTAGTAGAGAGGAATCGTCAAAAAAGAGAAGAATGATGATGTGCCACTCCAGCTACTTCACCGCTGTCCCCAGATAATTTAATTGAACTAATTAAAAATATATAACTATTTTTCTTCATTCTTCTGAGGATATTATTGTGTTTTTACAATTTTGGCATATCAGGGATATAGTGGCAATATTATATTAGGCATTCCCGAGTTCGTAAAACTCGACTTGTGTTAGAAGCCTGTAATGCATCTCTTACGTATGTTGGGGACGTAATGTATTTTTGGATTAATTGGGAATTTTTTTTTTACCATCTATCCCAGAAAATCGACAGTCTACTGTAAATTTGCTAAGGCTGTTCAAGATAAGAATGTTACATATTGCAAATGGCTTGTATCCAAATCTCCAGCTTCATTTTCTGTGTACACCAAAGCTCACAACAATCGTAAAGCAGTTACTAATCGGCCGAAACTAAATTTCAAAGAGGTTAAGAGTAGAAAACTTGCTTCTTGTCCAAATGATAGTCAACCATTCTGATGTCTTGCCAAAGTTATTGGCCCCAATTTTTGCCAATCTCTATTCCCATCTCTGTCAAAACCAGAGGTGGGAATAGAGATTTTCTTCTAACTCATGTATTGATGATCTTGATGAACTACCTCCTATCATTCCCATACACTCCATTTAACGCCTCCTGTGGTTTTCTATTGAAAGGATGTCAGAAGGATTTTGAACAATCTCGATGCTAAGAAAGCTCCAGGTCCTGATGGTATTTTTCCACTTGTTCTCAAAACCTGTGCTCCTTAGCTTACTCATGTTCTGCTTTTTTCACTTTCTTATTCCAAAGGTGCTTCCTCTTTTGTTCAGAAATTTTCTCATGTCCCACCAGTTCCTAAAAAGGGTACAAATCCCTCATGCAATTATCGACCCATTACACTTCTCTTCTTTCTAAAATAATTAAGAAATTAATTAACTGCCAACTCTTAAATTATCTAGAAACCTTCCATCTGATCAATGATTGCCAGTATGGATTCCATCAGCATCAGTATTCTGGCTTATGTTACCCATCTATGGACAAATTCAATGCAAAACATTGGTGAAACTCAAGAAGCTGCTCTTGATGTTTCAAAGGCTTTTGATCATGTTTGGCATAAAGGCCTTCTTCTATCTTATGGTCTGGCTAATTGTTTTTTGTAATTGGGTATTCAGTTTTCTTTCTGAACACTCACTACAGGTAATAGTAGATAGTTCTCTATCTTCTAACTTCTCCACTATTGCTGGTTCCCCAAGGTTGTTTTTTTCTCACACTCTTTTCCTCTTGTATATTAATGACCTTCCATTGGCCGAAATTGTATCCACAGTTTTACTGATGATAGCACATTGCATTCCACCTTCCAGCTCGATAAACCTTGCCCTGCACAAACAGCTTAAACTTCTTGAATATCTACTTCCAATTCCTTAAATGCCGATCTGCAGTGGGACGAAAATAACTTAGTTGATTTCAATACTTCGAAAACTCAGTCCTGATCCTATGCTTATCTTCGATGACCCTCTGATTTCTAGGCAACATCATATATTTCTATTGGGGATTTCCCTGACTTCTAATCTCTCTTGGCATGGGCACATTATAAATATTGCCTCCTCTACATCTAAAAAACTGGGTTTTCTCTTTTGCTCTCA
This sequence comes from Mastigoproctus giganteus, assembly GCF_048544385.1. NCBI lineage: Eukaryota > Metazoa > Arthropoda > Arachnida > Uropygi > Thelyphonidae > Mastigoproctus > Mastigoproctus giganteus. Next base: position 145,920,479 of record NC_143580.1, on the reverse strand, counting down.
GCATTACTTTTTTTCCAAACAGCTGTTGACTCTGTTCAAATTGCAAATCCATCCTACCATGGAATTTTGTTCCCACATCAGGCTTCTACATTCCATTCAAAAGAGGGCAATTAGTTTAATTAATGATTCATCTCTAACAAAGTCTCTCCACTTTTTGTCTCATGGCAGGGTTGTTAATGACACTAATGACAGTACACTGCTGCAACAGGATCTAGAAAAGTTGAGCAGATGGGCTGAGAGGTGGCAAATGAAGTTTAACATTGACAAACGTAAAGTAGTAATCCCAGAGTAACATATTAACCCTGTGGTACTACACTGACAGTGGTAGAGAATGAAAAGGATCTGGGGGTAATTGTGCAGGTAGATATGAAGTTTTCTGAGCAGTGCAGACGGTCTGCAAGAGTAGCTCATGGTGTCTTGTCAATGATATACAGGAATTTTTCTAGCAGGGATTAGGAGGTGATTACCCCCTTGTATATGGCAATGGTTAGACCACACCTTGAGTACTGTATACAGGTCTGGAGGCCTCATTTTAAGAAGGATGTAGAGCAGTTGGAACGAGTACAGAGAAGGGCAACAAGATTAGTAAATGGAACAAATGGTTTCTCTTACGAAGAAAGGCTTAAGTTTTGCAAATTACAGTGTCTGGAGACTAGGCACCTGCGAGGTGATCTGATTGAGGTGTATAAAGCCTTGAATGGTTTGAGCATGCTCAATGCTGATGGGATTCTTCCTTTTGCTCAAAATAATCGCCTGAGAGGGCATAAATTCAAATTGAGGAAAGGTGGTTGTAGGATAGATGTGCGGAAGTTTGCCTTTAGCCAGCGGGTGGTTGATTGCTGGAACAAACTTCCATCTGTCGTTGTAGAAGTTGATAGCTTAAATAGATTCAAGGCAGAACTTGACAAACATTTGGAGTGAGTGGATGGGTGAAATAAGGTTTTTTTTTTTTTTTTGGCTGATGCTATATAAGCTTGCTTTCTTGCATCACGCGCCTTTGCTAATGCTAATCACATAATGCTAATGTTCTGTTTCTGCCGCATACCTTTTCTAGAGATACTTCCATGGGCACTCTTCTGAATCGGCTTCTATAATTCTGACTCTCTCTCTCTCTCTCTCAAACTAGTGCGAACACATTCTGCAATCAGTCAGCATCGTTTTACTGTCCAACTTCAAACTCACAGAACCAACTTTTCTTCCTCATTTATTCATTCACTTTCCGTTTTCTGAAACAACCTTCTTTCACACATATTTCCTGAAAATTACAAGTATCTTCTTTAATCTCAACCTTCAACCCATGCACACTAATAACTATAGGTTCTAATACTTCTTGTGCTGGAGGTTCTCATAAAAAATAAATAAAATAAAAATAATCATGTTATTAATTGTAACATCATTTTTTGGAACAATTTGATGAATCTTTGTGTCTTTAATAACTATGTTTTTGATGGTTTCCAAGTCTATCAAGACAGCAAGGGTACTTCCCATGGGTAGCCTCACCTCTTCTATTCTTGCAAATTTATGTCTTTACTGGTCTGAAATTTATCTTTCTCAAAATATCCTGTTAGGTATATTGATGACCTTTGCATAATCAATTATCCTAACTTTATTAAATATTTTGGCCATTTGTATCCTTGTGAACTTACTCCAGAAAAAAACTAATTCCTGCAATAACACAACTAATTATTTGGACCTTAACATTAGTATTGTTAATGTTCATACTTCAGTTGATCTTTACAATAAAAGAGATTCTTTCAACTTTGAAGTTGTTAATTTTTTCCCTTTGGTGTTCCTCTATTTCTAACAGTGTCCACTCTATCATTACTTCCCAATGTGTTAGAATTGCTACATGTGTAGTAACTACGATATTGCTATTTCCAAATTCAAACGTTTTTTTCTTAAACTTATTGGCATTTCTTTTCCTTTATCTTATTTTAACTATCATTTCCATAAAGCTCTTAGTTACAATCAACCATAATTCTTTTTTTTTTTTTTTTTAAATCCATTAATTTATTACAGATTTTTCATTAGGTGCAATGGTCAAAATTTCCCACTTTTGGTCTAATTTGTATTTTATTTATTTGAAATTTTTTTTCCATATACATAATACTTCCACTCTTTGTTATACTATCTATTTGTCCCACATTATATCTCTTCTCACTTTATCACTATATTTTGCATTTTTTACTCTATCCTTGTACATTTTGTATATAGCACTAGTATTTTTGCATATAGCACTGCTGTCGTATAAATTTAGATTTGTATCTCATCGTCTTGCATTATTCAGTTTTTGTTTTGTTTTGTCCTGTGTACATTTGTGTGGCCACTTTTTCCTACTGTGTCTATTTTTTTACTATGTTTTAAAATCTCTTCACCTTCACTTGGATTAGACTAATAAGTTATATGGTTCTAGATATTTCTCTTGTTGATTCCAGTTTTTTAATTTCTCATCTTCATAGTGTCAACCATAAAGTTCACAAGCCATTTTCAATCCTCCTCCAACCCTTGAAAAAAAGTTTTATTTTGTTTGCAAAATTTAATTTTCATTTATTTTGGTAACAAATTTTCTCATTTTTATTTGTTTATGCTTTTTACCCTTTGGCTTGTGGTTTACATCAAAAATGAAGACATGTTGCTATTTCGCTTGCAATCCTGGCTGTTGGCTGATGAGAGGCCAGTTTTGTAAGTTTTGTAGCAAAATCCTTATTTTGTAAATTTTGTAATTATTTTTCTCTTATAAATTTTTTTGTTGTTACCTTTGCTTCCCCCTTCTATCACCCTCATTTCCCCCCTTATATATATATATATATATATATATATATATATATATATATAAAAGTAAATACAGTTCCAAACATAAGTGAAGTAAGTAAATAAGGGTTGTGTGAAGATAAGAGAAGTAAAAAGTGAGAAAGAAAGAAAAGCAGGGGAGGGAAATAATAATACAGTTAGTTCCCAACTTACGTAAGCCGAAGTTAAGTAAATTCGGACTTACATAAATGGTAAAGGTACTTTCTGTATAATTTTTAAGAGTGAAGTTGAATGAAGGAACAATAAGTATTAAGTTTTTATTTTCGTTCCAACTATGTTGGATAATAATCTGCGGTGTAACTAGAATCTAGGTAAGTAAATTCCACTTTCTGCTTTAAAAATTCTGAAAAAATATTCGACAACATGTGTTTGAGACAGATGAATTAGGTTGAAGCACTCCAGAGAAATCCCTGCAATGTTTAAGCCATATGGACTGTGTCCCAACGGCTATTTATTCAGAGAATTATACTCTAGCCCTTTAACATCCTTGATGAAATACTCAACATTTGAAGAGCCTGGCATGATTTGACAACAACTTGTATGAGCGGAGTTTGGAAAAATTAACGAAGGTTTCAACAAAGATGAGCTAATGTCTTCTATTACCAAAGAAATTGTAAACTACACCCAGGAGTTGCAGCTGGTCCTGGAGAACGAAGATGTAGAACTTGTGGATGAACGAGGTGACAATTTAACAAGAGAAGACCTAGCCCAGTTGAATGTGCAAATAGTTGAGGAGCAAATCAGTTGAGGAATGGGAGCAACCCAAGAAGCAGTTCAAATTAAAGGAAATGGCAGCAGCGTTTTTTAAAATTCAGGAAGGTCTCTTATGTTTGATGAAATGAATGAAAACACTGAACGTTTCTTGAAAATAGAAAGAAATGTTCAAGATTGCCTATTGCAAAATTTATGAAGAGAAAAAAAACAACAACATACGAAACAAATGAAGATTGAAAGAGTTCATATCATATACTGCCTCCCTGACCTCTATTTAGCCTACAACACCCTGTGATTAATGTCTCATTAATGCTTCAGGTTTGTTTTAAGTTACCTTCAGTTCATCACACCTGAGGCGTACAGACTTGATTCATTGTGTGGTTTAGACCAATTTTCTTAAATACGTACACTTTGGTTTTGATTCCCTTAGTAGCCCTTATAAAGCCTACATGACGTACAAAATCAGTTTTTACAGTACAATAACATTTTTTTCCCTTCTTTTTATGTTTTCTTATGTGCCACTCCGGTTAATTCACTGCTGTCCCCAGTTAAGGTTTTTAATTGTTATGGTATATAACTATTTTTCTTCATTCTTCTCAGGATATTATGTAGTTTTTGTAATTTTGACATATCAGGGATATAGTAGCAATATTTTATTAAGTCATTCCCGAGTTACGTAAAAAACGTCTTGCGTAAGAACTGGAATGTATCAAACGTATCTTCAGTAATCTCGAAGACCTGGAAGGTCTTCGAGATTACTGAAGACCTGGAAGGTCTTCGAGATAACAGAAGAGGAGAAAAAGCAGTATGTACTGGAACTTAAGAACAAATTGAGTTTCTGCAGACCTTTCAGGACCAAGATAGCGATAAGGAATACAACTTTCTGAAAGTGATAAAGCCCGAAAAACCTATAGGTAAAAATAAATCCAAAGAAGAAAAAAAATTAGTCAAGAAACACTTGTCATGATGAACCGAATATGACAAATGAAGAGCAAGATAAACACTGACAAGAAGAAAATTGAGTATACTGAGTTATGCAAAGCCATTAAAAAGAGACTCGGAGAGGACATAAGAAGATTCAACACAAGAAAAGTAGAACAAGCATGAAGGGAAAACAAAGGACTGAAATCAGCAGTCATGAGCAGTAATACAGAAAGACAAACGATACTGAAACTGAAGAATAGAAATGGTGTACTTATAAATAGCAGAGAAGGCATAATTCAAATGGCAGAAGACTACTGTAAAGAATTTTATATAAAGAGCGAGGGAATGATGCCTGCAGTGGAGAAAATGGATCACAAATTAGCAACACATATGACATAACCAGATATCTTTCCTGATGAGGTAGAACATGAATTGAAGAAAATGAAAAATCAGAAAGCCCTGGGTGAAGATGAAGTTACTGTAGAGTTGTTAAAATAGGGAGGAAGAGACATGACACAGAAACTGGCAAGACTCTTCACAAAATACATTATGAAAGGTGCGACACTTAAGGAGTGGAATAATGCAATCATAATTTTGCTGCATGGGAAAGGAGATAAATCAGAAATTGGAAATTACAGACTAATTAGCTTGTTTTCCCACATCTACAAGTTGCCCACAAGGGTCATTACTAACAGTTAGAAAGAATACGCGATGAGAATCAACCAAAAGAGCAAACTGGCTTTAGGGCAGTATTCTCAACTATGGATCGCCACCTTCAAGTAATATCACAGCTAATGGAGAAAACAAATAAATATAAAACACCATTATGCCTAGCATTTGTGGATTATGAAAAGGCATTTGACTCCATACAGCATAAGGCAATGTTTTGGGCACTGGAAAGACAAGGCATAGCTACCCCATACATTATGATTTTGAAGAAAATATATCATCGGCACCATGCCAAAACTATGAAAGTGCAAATTTTGCACTTTTTACCTAAATGCATTCTTGAGGTTGTTTCTTAGTCAACTACATCCTGCCAAAGATGTGTACATGTATTTCAAAGCCAAGTGGTTGAAAATGTTATGTGCATTTTCACTTATCTATGAAAAAAAAAAAAAAAAAAAAAAAAGGTGCCAGGAGCAGCAGTGTAGCACATGCTTCTTGATTAGACCGGGGTTCGAACCCGTGCCCACCAAATACAGAGAATGCGGAAAGGTCAGGAAATGACCACCGCATATCCCCGGAGCAATATGGCCTTAGTTGCTAATGCTCCTAAAAACCAAATAATAACATAACATGAAAAAAAAAAAAAAAAAAACACTTCTTACCATGCAGATTCACGAATGTGGCACATTTGTTAGTTTGGCATGTTAAATACTGACAGTGTAAATCACGAAAGTACCACTTTTGTATTTTTGGCATGACAGTATGGCAGGGGGAAGCCAGCTCATGCACGCTGTTACATGTATGGCTTTGTTTTTCTCACTTTGCCAATCAGTATTACTGTTTAGTTGTTCTTTGTAACATCTCATTTTTGCGGTCAAAAGTAAAATTTGGAATAATGAGTACAAGAATGCGAATAATTCTTGCAATGTGTTCCTCACTCAAATGGAATCTGATTTAGATTAAGATTCCTTGAATGACTTTGAAGTTCCAGACGAAGATAAAAATTATGTACCCTCTGACGACAAATAGTGACTCACTATTCACTTATCACTATAATCACTTATGGCTTCAATGTGCATGTACTTGTTAAAAATTATACCCAGTTTAAAAATTGTTAGACATTTTTTGAACCAGGCCATTCAGAAACGGAGTGCGACTCAATGCACTCTAAAGTTGAGAGAAAAACCAACTATGTACCTGAGGGATGGGCTCAAATAATTAGAGGCACAAGATTAAAACCTACGCCATTCTGTGTAAATATCACACAATACGATGACTTTTACGATTTTACTTTTCTCACCAAAGAACATAAAGGCGCTGTTCCTTGGAGAAAAGTCTGCAAACCAAACTACAAAGGTGAATTTATAACAGTAAATCTAAAAAGACCTAAAGAAAGACCCAGCAATGAGCAACCTAACCTTCCCAAAGCCTACAATGAGGAACTTCGTATATCTCAAGCAAAGCTTAAAAGATTTAATGAAAATATGCGAAGATTTCACAAAACCGAAGGAGTATCACAAATTCTATTTAAATCTAAAAGCATCAGTAGAATTAGGGGATAATTTACCAGCACCAGATTTAAGTGAAGAATCTGAATATGAAGAAGATATAAGATATTGAAAATTAATTTATACCAACTTGTATGTTATTGTAATTAAACACTTGTTATTAATAATTTTTTTCATTTATTTTTATTTATATGTTATTCTAACCTCATTTTATTAATAAATTATTCATTTCTGACCAACAAAAACACGTTAAAAAAAATGTTTTTTTTTCACCTTTTCAATTCTTTATGAATCTGACAAAACTGCTTTTTAAGCCCCTACATAATTGGCAACCTTAAATTACCAATATGGATTAAAAACAGCATCTTTGAAAGGTACTTAGAAAACAACATTTAGTTAAAAAAAACTAAAACACTTGAATTTTCCAAAGTCAAAGAATCTTTAAATGCATTTTTTTCAAAACGTTTTGAAGATTCGTGGTTTTGGGGTGAGATCGACGATATGAGAACTCTATCTCCTTTATTAGACTAGACAAAGACAGTAGAAAATTTAAAATTGAGAAAGGAATTCGACAAGGAGGCACAATATCTCCGAAGTTTTTTACTGCTGCCCTTGAGGAAGCTTTCAGAAGATTAGACTGGTCGCAGAAAGGAGATAATCTGAATGGAGAGTATCTAAACCATTTACGATTTGCAGATGACATTGTGATCATAGGCCATGATCCCAAAGAATTAGAGAAAAATTTAATCAGTTATGCAGAGCTAGTAAGGATTTCAGACTAAAGATGAATATGCCTAAAACAAAAGTATTGTTTTAGGCATATTCATTTGTCCATTTATGTCAATATAATTGGAGATTCCTTCAGCTCCAGGTGCCTTGTTTACTTTTAGTTTCAATACTTTTCTCTTTCACTTTCTTCTCAATTATCACAAAATCATTAAGTTCCTAGTTATAACCTAGTATTGCAGTCCTTAAAAATTTCTTTAGAAGTGAGTGTAGATGCAAAATATTTATTTAGTTTGTTATTAACCTGAACAGGATCATCAATAGTTATGCCATTTATATTCAGTTTGCAAATCTGGTTCATCCCTTTACTTCTAGTGTCAAAATAAGAAAGAATTGTGTGCAATTTTTCTTTGTATTGTTAGCAAAAGACTTTTCATAATGTGCCTTAGGTTGCATAACTCTCTTAGTGAATTGATTGCAGACTAGTTTGCAGTAACTGTAGTTTCTCTGTCCCATGATAATTTATAATCAACCCATGCATTTTATTTCTCTGCCAACTTGTCTCAGTTAATCTGACACCTATTTAGGTCTAAACCTTGAACAATATCTCAGTTGATATAAAAAGCTTAGCAGCTTCTATGATTACTTCTCTGAATGTTTCCCATTTAGAATTTTCAGCTGGTGATATCATCAGCTGGTCCTACTGAAAAGAATTTAAAAACTATTGTAGTCACTTTAATGAAAGAAAAGACCCTTCTCTTTACCACTGACAATAGACTTAGACCATACGGTGCCATTGCATATGTCTGTACAATGGTTCACAGATCAATTGGTTTTTCACATTGAAAAACCCAGAATAATCATGGGGAAATTCCTAACTCCCTCCACCTAACCATCTCTGATTGAAGACGACTTTGGAAATTCCTTCACTCACTGACAGGAAATGAACCCAGACCTCTCCAAATGAGTGACAAGTGGCAAAACCACTACACTGTTAGGAAGGATACCAGCAGCAACAGAACATGCCTATGTAGTAACAGTGCCATTGTGATATACAGTACACAGCATATCATTCTTTACTGGGCATAAGGAAACAATTGTTTTTAGTATTTTTTATTTTTTATTTTTGGAAAAAAACTTGTCAAGAGCATAAAAAACTCTTGGTAGATATAGAGAACGGGAAGATTAAGGATCCTTATATACGTTTGAACCAAATTACTTTAAAAGTGCATGTGATATACTCGAAAATGAAAAATGTAGCAATTTAGGATGGCCATCCATATTCAAATCCAAATTTGCAATTTTTATTTAACTAAAGACACATCTTTAATTTAGTAAAAGAAGAAGTGTTATTTTAATGCAGGTAGTCAGTTTCAGAAAATAATGATAACCTGCATTGAGTTTTTCTGTCTTTACTTCCACATGAACCATCCTTCCAGTGATGACGCTTTGGCTTACACTTTAGAAATGACTATTTATCCACAAGTCACCCTAGAGTAACTAATTTAATTTTTAATCAAATAACATCATAATAAAGGTGAATCTGTTATTCATTAAAAACTGAAGGCACTATTATGATCCGTTTCATAATTATTTGGTTCCATCATCAGATAACAGGTAGACTCTTAGTGATTTTCTGTTGAGAGGTGAATAAATATATTAAATCTAAACACTGTGCCAAGTGGTGTGCAGGGGGAAACTTCCAACTGAAAACTTTTGATTACATGCATAATATAGCCCCTGTTACTGGGCTACTCAGCCTAATGTGGTGATTTAGTAAACACTTTTCCAACGAAAGTACTTTTAATTCAATAGCTAATGCTATTGAATTAAAAATAATATCAGTTATTTTGATTGACTAGTGGATAAACAATTGTTTCTAGAGAGTTCAAAGCCCAAGCTGTTAATTGAAGGTCAGTAGTGGACACCAGTGATAAAGACAGGGTGGGGAAAGTACAGTTAAATTATTTTCTCTAACATCTTTACTTTCAAAATTGTAATTATGGACAGAGATACCAATCTTCACTCAGAACATTTACAAATAAAATTACAAAAACTGTAGAATTTCAGAATAACGGCACCTTCGGGGATTCAAGGTGCTGTTATTTCGATTTTTCCATTATCTATTAAGTTTTATTTTTAATATATTTAATGCAGAAATAATGAAGCTAAATAACATACAGAGAGATTAGGAATGCAATTTTATTAATAGCACATAAAAACAAATATGTTGACGAGCCAATGTTATTCTGCATTTATTTATTTTGATGCATTCCTAGTCAAGATCCTTCGATTTGACTTGCTAATAGCACCCGGCCTCGAGACTGACTAACTAAAGATAATGAGGAGGAAATCCACGACTACCGACAGCTGGTCTCGAACCCTGCACACTCCACTCAGTAAAGGCTTGGCTCTTACTAACATGGCTACTGGTGCCCCATTCTGCCATTAATACACTCCTGCTTATGCCCCATTCTATTTTCTTTATTATATCAAGTTTTGTCTACACAGTAGTATCGTCACCATCCTCACCTCACGTCGATGACACGAGGAACTTTAATGGACTTTTTTCAGTCTGTGGCTGAGTGTCTCAGGCATAGACAGCAAGGTTTCCCGCCCAAAAACTGGGATTTTTCATCCAGAAAAATAGGCAAATTGACCAGAGAACACATGCAATTTACAGACACAATACATATGGGTATACAAATTAACTTTACGGGTGACCCTAATGTAATAGCTTGGATTAGATCAAGTTTGTCACTAAGCTTTAATGTTGTTGTTCTTTCCTTCTTTGTATGAGGTTTATTAACTTTAAGGGCCATAGTAAAAGCCTTTTTAGTTTAAAATAAATGTAAAACAGCGGTATAATCTGTGATATCAGTACAGAATTTAGTTTCAAAATAGTGAACGTAAACAATACAGTAATCACGTGACTTGCAGTTTTCTTTTTTTGGCACTGCAAGATATCTACACGGTATGAAAACATCCGATCTCAATGTGCCATTATTTCAACAGTCCACTGTATTTTTCTAATAGAATTTTTTGAAAAATCTCAAAAATGGTCAAAGGAGTGAACACATCACGGTCGTGTTACTCACCTAGCACAGGTACTATTTATTGTTTCAAACTGATATTTCATTAAATATTAGATTTTCTGATTGAAAACAGATTATTATATATCAAGTCACAAAAATAGTAATAACTGCAGTTTATGTTAATTTGGTTAACCCAAAAAGAAAAAAATAACATGAAAAATTGAAAGATGAAATTAAAAAAAAATTTGATTATTGGTTCCAAGTTTTATAATGCATTTTATGGCAAAAGCAGTCTGCCATTCAGAGATGAAGAAAAATTTGGTTCACCATTTAATGGCAATTTTATGAGCTATTTAGAATTCTTAGGAGAGTTTGGCCCTTTTATTAACCGTGGTGGTGGGGTTGACCTGTAAGGTTCCTCTAGAAAACCATGTTCCAGCATTAACCTTTGAAGTTAAAATATGTAATTTTCCACCTTCATAAATATGACAAAGTTTTACTTAGTAAGGAACTGAAGTGATTTTTAAAGGTTTTTGCAGAAATGTGTGTGTGTGTGTGTGTGTGTGTGTGAAAGAGAACCTGTCAGGTGCTGTGGAACAATATTGTCATTAGTTTTAACTCATTGTAGTGGGAGCTGACTAGTACTGATGCAATGAAACTCAGAATAATATGTTTGTTCCTAGTTCAAGTTTACTTGCTTTTAGATTGTCTGTAGTTATTATATCTACAGTTTTGGATGAATTGTTGAAAGATTCTTTTTTGCATAATAAACGTGAAAACATATTCATTGGGATAGGAAGTTAGCATTAGCAAGGGCACATGATGCAAGAAAGCAAGCTTATATAGCATCAGCCAAAAAAAAAAAAACACACACACACACACCCTTCTCATTTCACCCATCCACTCGCTCCAAATGTTTGTCTAGTTCTGCCTTGAATCTGTTTAAGCTATCAACTTCTACGACAGATGTAAGTTTGTTCAAGCAATCAACCGCACGCTGGCTAAAAGTAAACTTCCTCACATCTGCCCTACAACTGTCTTTCCTCAATTTGAATTTATGCCCTAGTTAGGGTTATACTCTACAAGGCCTCCGTAGCTGAGTGGTCAGGAGCCGGAGTGCAGAACCCGGGTCTGCTCTTTGAGTAGACCCGGGTTCAAGCCCCTGACTGCTGAATACGGTCGATCTGCCAACCCGCAATGGACAGCGTGGCAGATTATGGTCCATTTCCCTAAGCATGAATTGTTGAGGAGGCTTCCATCCTGCAGTGGGTTGATAATGGCTGCACTTTATTTTTTTATTTATTTTCTAGATTATGGGTACACCTGTGGGGGAAGTGACTTGTTTTGCTTGAATCTTAGTGTTTATCCCTGGCTTATTGCTGTTTTAAAATCAGGAACCCGTTTTCCAATTTTAAAACAGCGGCAATGGCAGCCAATCATTAAAATCGTGGGTTAGTCTTTACAATCGGGTACGCCTTCTGATTGATCGTTATGAGCACAAGTGATTGGCATGCCTAGCAAGCTATGGTTAGTCTTATGGTGTTTATCCCCACCTTGCCACTGTTTTAAAATTGGAAAACGAGTTCCCGATTTAAAAACAGCGGCAAGGTGGGGATAAACACCCTAACTAAGATTCAAGCAAAAGAGGCCACTTCCTCCGGAGGTGTACCTATAATCTGGAGTATAACCAGAGTTAGCAACATATATAACATTCAAATTTGACAGACCTCAACAATGCACCAAATATAAAATAAACTTTAAAATGGAAGTGAATGTTATCTGATATATATTTTTAAAAAAAATTAATACTACTCATACACATAATAAGCAGAAATATGCACATGTGCATGTTTGAAATTTCACGTTAGCATTTTTTTAAACCGGAAAACCCCAATTCACGTCTCAAGAATCTCCAGATAAAGGAACCACTAGGTGACAGTGATCATAATATATTGATGTGAAATTTACTTAAATATTTAAGTTACTACTGTCAATAGTAAAAAAAAAAAAAAAAAATTTGCTTTTCTAAAGGTGACTAAAATGGTCTTAGTAAGTTTTTAAATTCTTTTCAGAGACCAACAGATAATGTTATTAACTGTAAATTTTTAAATGGGAAACATTGAGGAAAAGTAAACATAGAAAATACTACTAAGCTTTTTATAATAAATAAGGAACAGTCCAAACGAAAAAGGTTACAATAAAAAAAACAGACAACAACAAACAAAATTAAAGTTCCCATGTCAAATTGTCTTCACACAATTTCATCTACATCGTGTGCTCCATTCCATACAAAATTTACCCCTTATATTTAATTAGTTCCCAAAATTTCAACTTACTCATGAGAAAATTCCAATAAATTTACTGATTTTTATGTACTAATTTCTTATGAATTACACAAACATCCGTTTTAATTTCATAGTCGCGATTAGAACACTAAAATAATCCCAGTCAACAAATATCAAATATGACAGAAACATTAGTTAACTGATAGTTCCAAACAACTGATAGTATCACACAAACCCTTCACCGTAAATTCAAGGTGGCGCTGTCGTTATGTGAAGAGCCGTCAGTTAAAACAATTTTGATCTTAATTAGCTAAAGAAACTAACAAATTTTTTATAATTAATTAATTTTGATAGAGAATATTTTTTTTCAAAAATTAAAATTCATTTACCTTTCATTTTCATCACTTACTAGTATTTGACTACGTTTAGTACACCTCAACCAATCAGAACGATTTCGACTGCGTTGCTTGAGGAGCCATGACAGAGGATACTTATGAAAGATTAAACTCTGAAGAAACGGCGGTAAGTTTATATATTTTGCAATATTTATATAAAAGTACACAGTTTTAGCAATACACGAGAGTTTAAGTCGCCTCTCTTAATCAATATTTGAAGCTTATTTGATTTCCTGTTGCTCTGTGTGTAACCTATTATTGAGATGACGTAATCATAACATCAGATCTCACTATGTGGCGCTTCTGTTGGTTTGTTTTCAAAGATGTTGCACGTGTTGGAAGATGATTTTTAAGTGTGAAAAACAGGGTCGGGTTCAGGGGCGATCGAGCGATGCGACGGCACAGGGCACAAAATTCCCCTCAAATTCACTGATTTGCTGTAAATCTCAAGTCGCGATATGAAGTCAATCTTACGTTCCGATTCAAGCAGTTCAGATTTCACTTATCGTGCATTCGAATGAATAAACGTGCCGCTCAACTCTCTAGAAAGGGGCCACTGGCGTTTCCCACGGAGATCGTGCGGTCCACGGCTTTAAGTTAATAGTAAAAATATAGTGCATAAGCAGTAGGAAGTTGGTGGGGGCCGGTTCTGGTGAAATATGTATGGAGAGTAGTAGTAGTGGCATGTGATGCAAGAAAGCAAGTGTATGAGCTTATGCAGCATCAGTCAAAAAAAAAAAAAAAAAAAATTACAAAACAATCCCCTCTAAATTTACACAAATTGGAGCAGAATGGTATTAAGGGTAAGTTGCTACAATGGATAAAAGGATGGTTAAGTGGGAGAAGACAGAGGGTGGTAATCAGTGGGTGCTGCTCTTCGTAGATTAATGTTATTAGTGGAGTCCCACAGGGTTCGGTGTTGGGTCCACCGTTGTTTTGTATATTTATCAATGATATTGATGAAGGTATATCAGGCTTAATGTCGAAGTTTGCAGATGATACAAAGGTCGGCAGGTTGGCAGGGTTGTTAATGACAGTAATGGCAGTGTGCTACTGCAACAGGATCTAGATAATTTGGGCAGATGGGCTAAGAAGTGGCAACTGAAGTTTAACCTTGATAAATGCAAAGTACTGCATATGGGTAGAAGTAACCCCAGAGAAACGTACCAACTGTGTAGTACTACGCTTAAGGTGGTAGAAAATGAAAAAGACTTGGAAGTAATTGTGAAGTCAGATTTGAAGTTTTCTGAGCAATGCAGACAGGCGGCCAGGGCAGGTCATGGGGTTTAGTATTAGTAAGGCTGCATGGTTTTGTCAATAATATATAGGAATTTTGCTAGCAGGGAAAAGGAGGTGATTGTCACTCTGTATAAGGCAATGGTCAGGCCACGCCTTGAGTACTGCGTACAGGTCTGGAGGCCTCATTTTAGGAAGGATGTAGATTTGCTTGAGCATGACAGTGAAGGGCAACAAGATTAGTGAGGGGAATGAAGGGATCCTCTTACCAAGAGAGGCTTAAGTTCTGCAAATTGCAGTGGCTGGAGACTAGGCACCTGCCAGGTGATCTGATTGAGGTGTATAAGGCCTTGAATGGGTTGAGCACGCTGAATTCTAATAGGATCCTTCCACTTGTTCAGATTACGAACCCAAGGGGGCACAAATTCAAATTAAGAAAGGACAGATCTAGAATAGATGTGCGGAAATTGCCTTTAGCCAGCGGGTGGTTAATTGCTGGAACAAACTTCCATCTGTCGTTGTGGAAGTTGATAGGTTGAATAAATTTAAGGAGGAACTAGACAGGCATTTGGAGGGAATGGTGTGATTTTTTTTTTTTTTTTTTTGGCTGATGCTGCATAAGCTCATACACACTTGCTTTCTTGCATCACATGCTACTACTACTGCTACTACGAAGAGCAGCACGCATTGATTACCACCCTCTGTCTTCTCCCACTCAACCATCCTTTTATCCATTGTAGAACCTTATTCTTAATACCATTCTGCTCCAATTTGTACAGTAGTCTTCCATGCGCAACAGTGTCAAAAGCTTTCCTGAAATCCAAATATATGATATCAAAATTATTTTTTGCATCCAGTTCCTTTGTAACCACATCATAATATCCTATCAGATTTGTCAGACAGGACTTTCCCTTAACAAACCCATGCTGTGTCTGAATTATTGCTGCAGTCTTGTCTAGATGATCCTGCAATGCATCTTCAACCAGTGACTCCATTATTTTACACGGAACAGAAGTTAAACTAACTGGTCTGTAATTACGCGTCACCCTTCGATCCCCCTTTGTGAATTGGGGACACATTTGCACATCTCCAGTCTGTGGGGACCTCCCCTGCGTCCAAAGATGCTCTCATAATTATGGCTAAGGGTTTGCTTACTTCCTTTGCCGCCTCCTTTAATATAACTGGATAGATCCCATCCACCCCCAGGTGCCTTTCTTATGTTTAACTTCAACAATTTCTCCTCCACTTTGTTCTCAGTTATTACAAAATCATTAAGCACCCTGTTACAATTTGATAACCTTGTGGCATTTTGAAACCCTAATAACTCATGTGGAATGTAGATGCAAAATACTCATTCAGTTTGTTTGCTATCTGAACAGGATCATCAACAGTCGGATCGTCGATATCAAGTGGACCAATCAGATTCATCCCCTTCCTTTTAGAGTTTATATAAGCAAAGAAATCCTTGCTGTTTTTCTTAGCATCCTTTGCCAAATATTTCTCGTAATCTGCCTTTGCCTCCCTAACCTCCTTTGTGACTTGATTACAGATTAGCTTATATATATCATAGGCTTCTGTGTCGCCTGATAATTTATATGCATCCCATGCATTTTTCTTCTCTGCCACGAATCTCATTAGTTCATTTGACAATCATTTTGGCATAAACCTTGAACAGTATTTCTTAATAGGTATGAAACATTTAGTAGCTTCCACTATTAATTCCCTGAATGCTTCCCACTTAGAATTTGCTGTTGGTAAAAACCTCAGTTGGTCCCACTGTACAGAATTTAAAAACTGTCTCAGACCACTGTAGTCACCTTTACGGAAGCAAAAACCTCCTCCTTTACCCCTAATGGTAATTATATCTTTAAGTAAATCCCACATGAGTACACTGTGATCACTGCCACCTAATGGTTCCTTTATCCGCAAATTCTTAATACACGAATGATCACTGCTGATAACCAGATCAAGAGTATTACCCTCTTTGGTTGCCTCTTGAACATGCTGCTGCAGAAAACAATCATCCAATAAATCTTACTAAAAACTTAAAAACTTAAATCTTACACAAAAGTCTTACTAGTGTGCAAGTGACCAACCCATAAGTTCCAGTCCATATCTGACAAGTTAAAATCCCCCATTATAAGACATTCTGATTTACTAGCCCACTCTATTTCTCTGTACAATTGTTCATTGTACTCACTCAAGTCATTAGGCCTATAACACACTCCTACTCTTAATTTTGCTTTCACAGTGCTTATGTCACACCAAACTGACTTAACAGTGCACTATTTATCTATATGAACAAGTTGTAAAGAGTGCAAATCTTTACAACTTCTAAAGCTAACTGATATAGATCTGACTAAATGAATTCAAAATTCGTTAGTAAGAGTATCTACAATAAGGGTGGCAAAATGATACTTTATTATTGAAATAATCCAGCAGTGCCAGAGTGCTACAGTTTTGCATTTCGTGTGATGTGTTGTACTTGAGCGAGATGCGGTCAAAGGATTTAGTAATGTATAATATAGTAGTATAATGTATAATTATGCACCAACATCGAGCCATGATGATGAAGAGGTTGAAGAAATGTATACCGAAATTGAGAGTCTTCTAGATGAGCAGAAAACCCACTACACTATTATTATGGGAGACTTCAATGCTAAGGTTGGAAAAAGACAAAACAGAAAGGGGAACAATAGGAAATTTTGGAATTGGTGAAAGAAATGAAAGAGGTGAAAGACTTGTGGAATTTGCAGAATCTCAAGGATTGTCAGTAATGAACACTTTTTTCAAGAAAAGGGTGAACAGAAAGTGGACATGGAAGAGTCCAAATGGATTAACTACTAATGAAATCGACTTCATCCTCACTAACAGAAGATATATTGTGAATGATGTTACCATCCTGAATAAGGTAAATGTTGGAAGTGATCACAGAATGGTAAGATGTACACTTAATATAGATGTAGGAAAGGAAAGGAAAAAACTGACTCGAGTAAATAATACAAAGGTCTTTGAGATAACAGAAGAGGAGAAAAAGCAGTATGTACTGGAACTTAAGAACAAGTTTGAGCTTCTGCAGACTGCTCAGGACCAAGGTATCGAAGAGGAATATTACAACTTTCTAAAAGTGATAAAGCCCAAGAAACCTGTAGGGAAAAAGAAATCCAAAGAAGAAAAAAATTAATCAAGAAACACTTGTCATGATGAACCGAAGATGACAAATGAAAAGCAAGAAAAACACTGACAGGGAGAAAATTGAGTATACTGAGTTATGCAAAGCCATTAGAAAGAGACTCAGAGAGGACATAAGAAGGTTTAACACAAGAAAAGTAGAACAAGCATTAAGGGAAAACAAAGGATTTAAATCAGCAGCCATGAGCAGTAATACAGAAAGACAAATGATACTGAAACTGAAGAATAGCGATGGTGTACTTATAAACAGCAGAGAAGGCATAATTCAAATAGCAGAAGACTACTATAGAGAATTATGCAAGGAGTGAGGGAACGATGCCAGCAGTAGGGAAGTTGGATCGCAGTTTTCTTGCAGTTCTCAAAACATGACTTTCATTGAGCTGCAGCTCCAAATTTCAATTAATAATATTCAGTTATGGATGGCACAGAATGGGTATCGACTCTCTTGTTCAAAATCTAAAGTAGTTCACTTTTGTAACAAACGGAAGATGCATCCAGATCCAGAGGTGCACTTAACAAATCAGCCTATCTCAGTTGTAAGCAGCATTTGTCTGCTCGGTCTGACTTTTGATAGTAAGTTGAACTTCATAGAGCATGTTAAACATCTAAAGACATCTTGCCAGAAAAAAATGAACATACTCAGAGTCATTTCTTCTACATCATGGGGTGCAGATCGGTACACGTTACTTCATCTGTATAGAGCCCTAATCAGATCTTGCCTTGACTACGGTGCCCTGGTGTATGATTCTGCTGGGGAGAGCGTGCTAGCGCGACTTGCACCAATTCAACACTCTGCCCTGAGAATTTCTATAGGCGCTTATAGAACTTCACCAGTTCAAAGTCTTTATATTGATGATGCTCATGAACTCCCTCTAAGCCTCAGGAGAATGATGTTACTTCTTAACTATACAACTAAAATCCAAAGCCTACCTACCCATCCCATTAGGCCGATACTTAATGACCCACAATTCACAACATTCTATAGAAATAAACCTAGAGCAATTCAGCCTTTTCCTCTCAGAGCTCAAGCATTATCACAAACTTGGAATATAGATCCTGATAAAGTTCTTCAAGATTTAAGTAGTACGGATCCCCCATGGACATCTATTAAACCACTCTGTGACAGTTATTTTCTAAACTGGGGAAAACACTCTCTTGCAAATGTTAATATACAACAACTCCATATTGCCCACGCACAAAATTATCTGCATTTTTCAAAAATATATACTGACAGATCAAAATCTGAGAGTGGAGTGGGTGCATCAGCCGTTTTCCCTCAAAACCTTCTCCGTATCACCTCCCAATGAATGCAGCAGCTATACAGCTGAATTATACGCCATCAAACTTGCAGTAGAAAATATCCTCCATCTGACCATCCATAAATGCATGATATATACGGACTCCCAGAGTGCGATTATAGCTTTACAGAACAATTCTTCTAAAACACATCCTTTAATAAAGCTCATAAAATCCAAACTGATGCATCTTCAAGAACTCCAACGAGTGGCCATTTTCTGCTGGATCCCAGGCCATGCTGGGATACCAGTAAATGAACGTGCAGACTATGCCGCTAAACATCCATCCGACAGAGAATTATCACAGTATTACGTTCCATATCTTGACTACAAAAGTAATATTCAAAGAATGTGTAAAGAACAATGGAGAATTCAATGGCAAGCCCAAACGCACAATAAACTCCACCAAATAAAACCTGAACCGCAACCGTGGACCTCCAGTTTCCGTATAAACAGGAGGGAGGAAGTAATTTTAACTAGAGCGCGAATTGGCCACAGTCATCTTACCCACCTTTATCTCCTCGCAGGTAATGATCCTCCACAATGCACACAGTGCAACTGTTCACTCACAATGGAGCATATTCTTATTGAGTGTACTTTATACACCACTGCCCGCCAAGTCTCTTTTAGCTTTCTGCCAAACCTTAAAGAACCCATGACACTCTGCCACATCATAGGTAATGACGCTAATCTGCTGGAGTTCTTTCACTTCACAAAAAAGATCGAATTATATGATCGTTTTTGAGTAATGCCATCACAATCACCATGCATATGTAACATTCATAACGGTGATAGGTGCAATATGGCCTAAGCAGCCCTTGCACCAAAAAACAACAACAAGAAACTAACTTAACTGCTTTTGTTACTACTTCACTTAACATTTATATTATCTACAGAAAAGATCAAATTTCTCATGTAACCAATTTGGCTCATGGAGGGGTTGCAATTGTAGCAGCTCCAACGATATTCCTTCCTGATCATTAATGTTACAAACCAAATCAGAAGCTGTAGCTGCTCAGGTATCCTCTTGTTTTGCTCTTACCATTGTTTCCTTATATCTCTCCCAACCAAGACATCTCTTACAGTGATCTTGAAACTCATATCTCAGCTCCCTCCTCCCTTTTGCATCATGGGGGATTTTAATACACATAATCCTTTATGGAGTGATAGGATGCATGATAAATAGGGGAAAAATTTTAAAAAAGTTTCTTGATAAGCTAAACCTGACACCATACCGAATACTGGATTTCCACGTATTTTCACCTGCTTTATGGGTCAAGTTCAGCTATTGACCTGTCCATATGCTCACCAGCTCTTTTTCCACTGTTTGACTTGTCTTCATTATAGTACCACTAAGTAATGATCACTACCCAATATTCTGTCATAAAGAAACAAATTTACCACCCTGCTATAATCAGAAGCCAAATGGAACTTTGCAAAAGCTGATTGGGAAAAAATATAGGCAGCTAACAATCCTAGACAAAACAGTTGTTTCAAATATATTGATTAATACTGCAGTTGCTTATATAACAAACCGAATATTGCAGGCCACTGAAGCAACAATACCAAGACTGTCCACAAGTCATTGAATAAGACCAACACCTTGGTGGAATAACAAATGCAACCAAGCCAAACGACAGAAAAATGAAGTCTGGAATAAGTTTTGCAAGAACCCTACCGCTGCAAATCTAGTGCAGTTTAAAAAAGCCAGTGCCAATGGCAGATGCATTCAGCAAAAAAGCAAAAGAGAGTCATGGAAATGTTTTGCTTCAATAATTATGAGTTCCACCAAAACACAAACCATCTGGAAAAATTATTAGTAAAATATATAACAAATATCCTCCTTCACATCTATCAGTACTGAATGTAAATGGGAATGATGTTTCGCTGCCTCAAGGCATAGCTAACACCTTGGAGAGTCTTTTTCTCAAATATCTACCATATTCCTATTCTCACCAGACGCCTAGAAATTAAAGTCCCTTGCTGAAACAGACCTAAATTTTGACACTGATTGCCATTAACCATATATCTGTCCATTTACCATAATTGAACTACTGCTTGCTCTTAATACCTCATGGAGTTCACTATTCCATGTTAAAAGAGCTGAACAAAGAATTGCTTCATGTCTTACTCCTTCTGTATAACTGGATTGATACAGAAAATGCTTTCCCTGATACCTTTTTTTTTTTTTTATGAGAACCCCAAACACGAAAGGTATCAAAACCTATAGTACTTAGTACCGTGCATGGGTTGAAGGAGAAGTATGGGGGGAGGGGGATGCCGGAAACTTTGCTCTAGAGGCTAAACATGGGTTTCACCACTTCAAGCCTCCAATAAGCAAAGTGGTGGTATTTCACCGGTTGATGAAAGTCATCTACCACCTGACAACATTCCTATATCATAGCATTATTAAAACCTGGCAAAGGCCCAATGAATCCATGTCACTTGGCTTATTGTCCTCTCCAGCTGTATGGGCAGAATAATGGAAGAAATGGTAAACTCTCGTCTCACCTTGTTTCTGAGCAAATGCAACCTTATCTATTCATCACAGTGTTGATTTCATACAGATAGATCAACTTTAGACCTTTTGATTCAAACAGAAACATAGATTTGCAATGCTTTCATAAGGAAGGAACATTTGACTACAGTTTATTTATACATTGAGAGAGCATTTGACACAGCTCAGCGATGTGGAATTCTTCATGATCTATACACATTAGGCTTCAGGGGCAATCTGCCAAAGTTTATACAGAACTTTCTGAAGCAGCGGTCTTTCCAGGTTCACATTGAATTTACCCTCTCTCGTAACTTCATCCAAGAAGGTGTTCCACAGGACCAAATTTTAAGTGGCACCCTATTCATTATAAAAACTAACTCAGTAACTAAGATCATTCCACACGCTGTTTTCACTACTTTATACGCAGATGTTTTTAGCATATCTTGCCACTCCCAAAACATGAGAATGATTGAGAGGCAACTTCAAAGTACTCTTAACAGGTTTCAATGTTGGCTGAAGATAATGGTTTTTGCATATTGCCTGAAAAAATGGTTGCATTTCATCTCTGTAGAAGATGTTATCTTCATCCTGACCCAGTTCTAAAGCTGGGTAACTACAAAATACCTGTTGTGCCTACTATCCAATTTCTTGGCTTAACCTTAGATAAAATATTGACTTCTCTTGACCATATCAAACAGCCTAGAACTCTGTTTCGAGAAATTAAACATTTTGAGCATATTATCAGCTACATCATAGGGTGCTGACAGTGGCGTAGCTACCATGTAGGCAGGCAAGGCAATTGCCTCCGGGCCTGGGGCCTTTAGGGGCCCGGCATCTTTGGCTGTCTCCTGTTTTTGCAATTTTCATTAAGTAGGGGCCCAAACATGTTCTTTGCCTCCGGGCCCGAAAAAAGGTAGCTATGTTACTGGGTGCTGACCATCTTTTTCACTTATATTATGATATTGTAAGATTAAGGTTAGATTATGAATTTCCAGTTTAAAACTCTGCCAAATGCAGCATTTTTGAATCCTAGAATTGAGATTTTTGGATCCTATCATAGTGGCCTACTCATTGTTCTTGGAGCCTACCACACATCTCATGTCCAGAGCCTTTACACTAAAGCTCATGATTGGGGAAGGAGCATTGCTGCTCCTTCCCATGTTTCTTGCAGCACGCTTCTTGATTAGACCGGGGTTCGAGCCTGTCACCACCAAATACGGAGGATGCGAAAAGGTCAGGGAATGACCAGCGCATATCCCAGAGCAATATGGCCTTAGTTGCTAATGCTCCTAAAAAAAAAAAAAAAAAAACCAAAACCAACCAAATAACTTGTTGACTGATCTAGCTAAGGACATGAAAGTAATAAAAATTTTGTTGAGTCCCTCGCCATGTTGGTGTACCTGGCAATGAGAGTGCTGACCATGCAGCCAAACTTACTGTGGAAGCAGTTAACGTTTCTTTCAAAATTCCTTTCACTAACTATAAAAGTCTTGTAATAAGTCAAAGTATAAATCACTGGCAAAACGAAGAAGGCAACAAACTCTTTCAAATTAAGCGAATTGCCAGTCTTGGCCATCTAGCTTCTGCTCAAATCGAAAAGAAGAAGTCACACTTGCAAGACTAAGAATAGGACATACACACCTTACTCACTTTTATCTTCTCTCTCCCTCAAATCTGCCTTTCTGTCTGAACTGCCATGCTTGTCACAGTCTAGTATATCATAGTTGACTGCACTTTTTATAATGGAGTGCAGCAAATTACTTTATTATCAAGGCATGCAACCCATATCACCCCTACTTTTCAAAAAAATTTAGACAACAGATCTGACATTAACGAAGTTTTCACTTTCCTGAAAAAGATACAGTGTTATGACAAAATATAATGCTTAAATCCCACATAATGTACATTATCTTACTTTTAATAACACATGTTATCTCCTGCCATTGTTTGGAACATAATGGCCTTTAGCTGCTGTTGCACTGTAAAACCTCCAATAACGGCAACAAATGTAGTCACCTTTATGAAAGCAAAAGCCCTTCCCTTCACCCTTGATGGTACACTCCGATCACTGCTACCTAGCGGCTCTTTTATCTGCAGGTTCTTAATGCATGAAGAATCACTCTAATAATCTGATCAAGAGTATTCTTCTCTTTTATTGCCTCTCTAATATGCTGCTGTAAAAAAACAAGTTATCCAGTAAATCCAGTAGTCTTGCTATTGTGCAAGTGACAATTCCGCAAGTTACATTCAGTATTTAGAAAGTTAAAATCACCCATTATAAGACATTCTTATTTAATGGCTCACCTTGTTTCTTTGTATAGTTGTTTATTATGCTCATTGCAGTCATTAGGCCTATAACACATTTTTGTGTTATAGGCCTAATCCCATTTTTGTTTTGGATTGCTGCTGTTTTGCCAGATGCACAAGTGAGGGCTCTGGTTTTGAGTTGGGCAGCTGAGAGCTTGGTGGATCCTCCATTTTAATTCCTTCATGAGCGTCCACTCTCTTCTTCATGTTCTCTTGTTCTTGTTGAATTTCTCTCTTAAATGCTCATCACAACGCTGAGTTCACTCCTAATTTCCTTGTACTCTTTGCACATAACCCACGCACAAAGATATTCCTCTTGACTGCATCATGTCCCATTCCAGATAGTCCTCAAACATCGATCCAGTAGCACATTTTTTAAGGCCGATGCTTAGGAGAACCACCCCTTCAGTTCTGCTCTGTATCATAGCAGTCCTGCTTCTTTGGCCCTTTGCTTTGCTTCTCTTGTCTAAGGCATGATTTCCATATAAATTCAATTTAATTTGAGAATCTACACTAAACTAATGGATACAGGGGATCCTCGTTATCTGAGGATAATTGGTTCCAGAAAATTCCACTTAAAATGAGGACCAATTTGCGTAATATTTATTATTTAAATAAAACTAAATGCAACAAGGCATAATATTTTAAAAGTTAAAGATACACCATAGACAACTCTTAAACAAAAAACTATATTAGTAGTGTGAAGGGCATCATTTTATCTGTATCTCATATTATGCTCTTCCTTCACAATGAATTGCCATGTATTGCACTACCTCGAATAAGTAACGCTTCACTAAAAGAGAAGACTATTGTTACTTATTCTCAGTGGGCACCACCACCACCCAGATGGCGCCATTTGCTTGTTTATATGTGTGTGGGATAATAACTCTACTATCCACTTGTCCCTATTAGACTTAGAAAAGCAAAAAGTAGAAGGAAAGTTGTTATAGTAGGAGTGGAAGAAGAAAAGAAATGGTGTAGAAGAATGAAAGGGACAGTAACTCCTTCAATTCACACCACTCAAAAACTCATAAATTCCTCCAATAGGCAATGCTTCCTCAGTAGAGAAGACTGTTGTTACTTATTCTTGGAAACTCCATGAATATCAGGCTCCCCCTGGGGACCGTTTCAAGGCTTGTTGGCCCACAGAGTGTCAACTCCCACAGACAATAATGTTAATTCCGGTTACACTTAAAATGCATAGAAAGTGGTGCCACCAATTTCGGACCTAAGAAACAGGCTTGAACATTGCAAAAAGTGTGTAGAGAATTTTCTACAGCTTTGTAATTGCGATGGACAATATATTGATTCACCGATTATTAGTATGAAATATTCACAATTATTGTTCCAATACAAAAAAAAAAAAAGACAGTGTAAAAGATGGAAAATAATGAAATATAAACATAAGTAAAGATTTTGCAAACTTAAGTAAACGGTTATGATAGCCGTGTGGTAACGCTAAAGGTAGTCATTTTCTTCCTCCTCAGTTTAAACCTCTGTTTTCACGCCACTAACTTTTTCTTCACCCCCCCCTTTTTTCCCTTATAATTTAAATTCAATTCTCAAGTATACATATGTAATTTATGTATGTTTTCAGATATTTAATTTTAATATAATTCTTTTCCTTTATTTATTTATTTCTCTTGCTATGATATGCTATGAAATGAACACTGCATCATATAGCTGCTAACCATAGCCACTAATAAATTTTTTTTTTTATATACTACACAAAAGTACAAAGAATCTGGAATCAATGAAAAATTTGGAATACAATTATGTGACTAAATTTTGCTGAGTTAGTTATATTCTTTTATTGCTGAGTTAGTTATATTCTTTAACAAAATTTAGCATTCTTTCATTTAGATCAATATTTATTTGAGTTAGCTTTACAACAAAAAAAAAAAAAAAGGACAAATTCACACTTTATTATTCAAATTCCTTTAATTTACGAAGTTTCTCATTACGTATGAAAAATTTGAATTATATGTTTTCTTCTGTAAATTGAAATAGTAATATAATCACATGAACTGTCCTGTAATATATATACAGGAACTCCCCGACTTATGTAAGGGTTGCATTCCGCGGAACGCTACGTAAGTGGGAATTGCCCCCATGCTTGTGCAGCACTCACACAACAACTGTGCTCGCTGAATTGATTGAATGAAAAAAAAAAAAAAAAAAAAGTTCAACAAACATGTGAATAGAATTATTTATTGTATTTATTCAATTTTTTATCTCATGTGTAGGAAAAATTACAAAAGCGTGGAATTTAAAAAATTTCAAAATTATAAAATTCCAAAAAATGAGAAGAGACAGGCATAACGTCAGCAAGTTTTACCCCTTGAGCATCGTTGTCAGAATCAACGTCTTCAGCTGATAAGTATGGTGCTGTGGAGGATGAGGGCTGTGTAGATTTAGAAGGGGTCAGCTGCTCAACATTACGAAAGAACATATTAATGGATGACCGGACTGTGGGGCGCCTCTGTAGCCAGGTGGGAAGGAGCAGAAGTGCGTAGCACACGCTTCTTGATTAAACCGGGGTTCGAGCCCGTCACTACCAAATACGGAGGATGCGGAAAGGTCAGAGAATGACCACCGCATATCCCGGAGCAATATGGCCTTAGTTGCTAATGCTCCTTAAAGAACCAACAAACAACCGGACTGTGGCTTTTTCTTTTCATCATAGATTTCTTTGTAGCAAGCAAGCATATCATTCACCCCTCTGTTAACTTTTAAGAATAGTTCACTGTCAGGATCCATCTTCTCAAACCTCGCCATTGCCATCTCTCTGGTGATGAAGCATCTCGGTTCCTCATTTGGTTCATCTTGAGTTTCTTCAGCATTTTCTTCTTTGATTGTTGCTGCCTGCAAGTCAATAAGTTCTTCATTAGATAATTCCTTCTTTTCTTCCTCTATTAACTCCTCCATGTCTTTGGTATCAACCAAATGAAGTAGCTCTGCAACCTTTACAATCTTATATGTAACCTCTTCATATGATTCGTCATTTTCAAATCCTTCGAAGCCTTTTATGTGCAGTGTGCATATTTTCTTCCATGCGCCATTTAAACAACTTTTAGTAATTTCCTCCCAGGCCTTATTCATGTTTAAGATGGCGTGGTAAATATCGTAAGATTTCCAAAAGTCTCTTAATGTAAAATTTTTCTCATCGTCTACTGAAGACAATGCCTGAGCAAATGTTGTGCGTAAATAGTATGCTTTTAAATTTGAAATAATATCTGATCCATAGGTTGGATGAGTGAAGTCGTGTTTGTCGGTAGAAATATGACTCTCATGTTTGAATTGAAATCATCTAGATGCGTAGAATGTCCAGGAGCATTATCTAATAGAAGCAAAATCTTGAAAGGAACGTCGTTGTCTTTACAATATTTTTCAACCTCAGGAATGAAGCAGCATTTAAACCAATCCTCAAAGAGAGATATTGTTATCCAAGCTTTCTGGTTTGATCAGAAATGCATGGGTGGGGGGGGGCACCTCCGTAGCCAGGTGGGCAGGAGCAGTGCGTAGCACACGCTTCTTGATTAGACGGGGGTTCAAGCCCGTGACCACCAAATACGGAGGAAGGTCAGGGAATGACCATCGCATATCCCTGGAGCAATATGCCCTTAGTTGCTAATGTTCCTAAAAACAAACAAACAAACAAACAAACAACAGCACAGGTAGGGTGACTTTATTGATGCCCTTAAATGCACGAGGATTTCCAGAATGGTACATAAGCAGTGGTTTTATCTGTAATCTCCTGCTGCATTAACCCCAAGCAAGAGCGTGGCCCTATCTTTCGACACCTTGAAACCTGGCATTGTATTTTCTTCTTCTTCTTTGGCAATGTATGTTTGATCCGCATTTTTTTCCAATACAAAGCAGTCTCATCAATGTTAAAAATTTGCTGCATTGAATAGCCGCCTTCATCAATAATATTTTCTAGCACATCACAAAATTTCTCTGCAGCTGCAGAATCGGCACTAGCGACTTCACTGCATACTTTAACGTTGTGGAAATCAGTGCAATACTTGAACCTATTAAACCACCCGTTGCTTGCCACGAATTTGGGTTGGGGTTTGCCATACTTATCCTTAATATCTTTATAAATACTTCTTGCTTTCGTTTGAATGGTCGTTAGACTTGCAGGCACTTGCTTCTGAATCTGATTTTCCATTCATATTATTAACAGCTGTTCCATCTTCGATATAGCACCTGAACGCTGTTCTGTGATCACTGTTGATCTTAAGTGCGTTGATCCTTTGACATGTTCTTTTATACGTGCACTGTCATTTAAAATAGTATTCACCATTGAAGCAGTGAGACCTAATTCCCTTGCAATAGATGACAAACTTTGTTCTGCTTCGTACTTCATTTTCATCTTCATTTCTAAATCAATTTTGTTTGGTTTCCTAGCACTGCCAGCACTTGCACTTTCCGTTGGTCCCTTTCCCTTCACCAGTGTTATAAGTAAATAGGAATGAAGAGAAGATTCTGAAAATTTATGTTTTTTTATATGATTGAAGATTTCAGTGAAGGCGAACCTTGAACACCATAATAGCGTAAAAACCCACACAATTGCAGTTATCAGTATTATCGCAAATGCAATAAGATCGAGTTTACTACCTGTTTATAATTAGATGCACTAACAGAAAAGCCCAATAAATCAGAAAGTGCAAATTGTTTTTTTGTTTTTTGGTCTTGACCTCCAGAAACGTGCTTTAGAAAAATATCACAAAGGCGTTCAAAATTGATTCTTATAACGGAACATATGATAATGATGAAAGAGTAATGCAATTTCCATTATAAATATGACCTTTTCAAGAGATAAATAGCTTAGTATAGCAAAATTTTCAACTTCCAAGGACTTGGAACGAATTACAAAAAAAAAAAAAAAAACAAGAAGAATAACAACAATGTGTTATTGGGTTCACATTACGATATTTTCACGATACCTCCATTTATTCCTACGGGATGCAAAATACGTTTCCCCGATTTTTTTTAAGTTTGCACCGGCCGGCAAAAACTTGTGTAAAGTCAAATTTCCGTAAGTCGAGTATTACTTAAGTCGGGAGTTGCTGTATATAAAAAGCATATTGATTTGTCATAAAATTAAAAGCAAGACTTATATGCCCAGTACAAGCAACATAAACAAACAAATTAATGATAATAAAGCATTGTGTCACAGTCTTCAATACAATCCTTGATTTCATAAACCGTAAAGATGCTATGATATGCTGTTACTGAGAGATAAACTTTGCTTCCTTTGCAAATATCAGTATCTTTCTTACAACTCCAGCATCAAAATTCAAATAATTTTGATACTGGCGTTGTGAGAAAGATACTGATACAGATGAAACATGCTTAAGACTTTCTTGTGGACAGTTCACTAGACTAAAACAAGTGGGACTAACTAAAAGCGGGCCAGTTCAACAATATCAGAACCTTTTTTTTAAACTATGATGCCAATTCTGAACTATTTTTTTTTTTTTAATAAAAAGGAACAGGTATTTCTCATATTTACAATAATCTTCAGGTCTGGCTTTCAGAGACATTCTGAAGATTACTTTGGAATGTTTCTGAAAACCAGAAGAAGACACTTCAGTGATTTGGAGTTTACCAGACAATAGAATTCCATCCAATTGAAATGAAATTGTATCTTATTTGTGGATTTGTCATATTTTATGTAGTTCAGAATAGTCAGTTAATCAGTTAATATTGCTTTGATACAACTGATCTCTAATAAAAAAAAATCATGACACAGTTTTTCCCTCTATCTTTCACAGCACATGTTTAACACTTCACAGTTACATGTGTTTAACATATTTCAATTTTTTTTTAAGGGATTTTCATGCTGCACTAGACCAGTAAGCCAAGTTCACATTTTTCACTTTTTGTTTTAACATAATTTTCAAGAAAGACTGAATAAGCACTTTTTTGCATATTATCTTTGTGCTTGTGGTTCCCAATCCACTCAAGGTCAATAAATCATGTTTTTTTCACAATGTTTTTTTTACAAAATTTTCCTTATGAAATACCAAATCAACTTCAGAAAAGAAGATATTTACACATATCATTGTATTCAACAATTCCTTTGATGGCCAATTCAATCCATACTCCTCACATTAAAATATTTAAAATACAACAACATTTTTTCAATATCAAGATCTTTTGGGCCTAATAGTAAATTTTTACATATTTCACAATTGTTGCTCTTTAAAATATTTCTGGCTAGGTAACCTGAGACATATGCCACTACATTTTCAACAGAAATATCCATATCCTCACTGTACCTGGTTGATTCTGACTCCTTCACTTTGTCAGTGAGACTTAAATTGGTTCAAGCAAAGTATCAGTACGGTTTAAGAGGCCAAGAAGAACAGCAGCAGCATCATTTTCACAATTAGATAATGCACTTTGTTTATTCATTGCATGCATAGTTTGTCTTTTTCCTGCATAGCTGTTATTTGCTTCCTTAAACAGTTCAGCAAAACAGGGCAGAATCCTGGCTTATTAGCAATGTTCAACATTAAATGCTTCAGGGTTTTTCTACTTGGTAAATTGAGCTTCCTTCTCAATAACTTATAAATACTTGGGCTTTGAAGGTAAACATTAAAAGCAAAAGCCTTGGGCATGGCTGAAAAACATGGATTGAACGCCTCACAGTCAGTTGAAGGAGAAACTCAGTATTTGGCCAAGCAAATTTGATAAGGTTTTCCCTTTCAGTGCTTGTAAAACACCAATCATAAAAATGAGATCCACACAGTCTAGCATTATTATATAATAATGATGCATAATTATCTTGATGTCAAATACTATCATACTTACCAACTGCTTTCAGCCAGTCAGTAACCCAGGAAAAAAAAAAAAAGTCAAAACCATGGATGATAATTAAAAAAAAAAGATTAATATGAGCAGGAATGGCATATATATAGAACAGCACATTTTATAAGGGAAGAGTAAACTCCCCAACCCAATTATGTCTTTACATCTATAAATTCAAATTATTTAATTATTTGATAAACTATTACTTTGATTAATATGAATGCACTATTCATATTAATGTAGCTGAGTGGTCAGAAGTGGGAGTGCAGTAGCACACTGAGTAGACTGCAGTTCAAGCCCCTGACTGCTAAATATGGTTGATTTGCTAACCAGTGCATAGCAGATTATGGTCCATTTCCCTCAATATGAATTGTTTGAGAAGGCATCCATCCTGCAGTGGATTGATAATGGCTGCTGCTTACCTCTTATTCATATTAATTAATGTAATAAGTTTGAATTAGTTAATAATTAGCTATTCAGTGGTGTTTTTTTACATTTCATTAAATATTTCCTGGTTCTATCAATTATGATAAATTACTTAAATGTTCTTTCGGAAATCAGTATAATCGCACTCCAGATTTATTACGCGAGAAGCACTTCTCTTCATAATGTCAGCAGACAAATACAAAAAATAAAAATAAATAATAATAATGCACAAAAATAATTATAATGATAGTAACCAAAATGCAATGAAAAATTAACTCGCTATGCTAATAATAATACAGAAATAATTAAAATAATAGTAACCAAAATGCAAAGGAAAATGAATTCGCTACACTCAACAAATTAATCTTTTCAAACCAGTACTAATTTTATTAGCAATGGGCATGCGCATTAGCACTCTGTGGATTTTATGGCCACATTAGTTTATAGGTCTGAAATTGGTGGTGCTGAAACTGGGAGTAATTCAGCAAGTGGACACTGTATCTTATTACTCTGTGTGTGTTGGCCTTTCATCAGTGGGTGGGCAGATACTCTGGTATTGCAGACATGACAATTCTGTTGTGAAGATAATCCCACAATATGAGAGATGCCAGAAGGTGTACGTGATAATATTTAAGTAAAACTAAATGCAACAAGGCATCATATCTTTAAGAGTATAATAATCTATATAATATTGGTGTAAACACACCACAGACAACCCTTAAACAAAAAATTACATTAGTAGTGTAGTGTGAAGGGCATAATTTTATGTGTATCTCATATTGTGCTCTTCTTTCACAATGAGTTCCCATGTATTGCACTAAATCTACTTGCACTACTTATAAATATTATCACATACACCTTCTGGCATCTCTCATATTGTGGGATTATCGTCACAACAGAATTGTCATGTATGCAATACCAGGGTACCTACCCACCGATGAAAGGCCAACAAGCCTTGAAACGGTGCCGTCTGGGTGGTGGTGGTGCTTACTGAGAATAAGTAACAATAGTCTTCTCTTTTAGTGAAGCGTTACTTATTCGAGGTAGTGCAATACATGGCATTTCGTTGTGAACCTGTAAATTTAAGTTAATTATTCCTACACATTAAAACTTACTTTGATATATTTAATTTCTGGGTTGCGGTTGGGTGTCATCGCTGCCGCTGCTAAACTGGTTGTACCAAGAAGAACATAAATTGCTCTGGGCCATGATTATATATCAGGTTCCTAAGATAACAGGCAATCAGGATAAAGCTGTACAAAAGTACGCACTTCCTAAAGCAGTAAACTTCTTTACTTCCCTCCGTACTAATGGAACATTTTTTAATTTATGTTGTCTGAAATTATTGCTAGTATTAAAGAGGTTGTTTGTGCATGGGTATGCACTTCCATCATTTCTACTACTCAGGTAGTATGAATACATCATTTATTCATATCTCATGTTGTGAACACCTTCACAACTAGTTGCCTAAGTATTGCTCTACTTCAAATAAGTAACACTTCTCTGGTAGAGAAGACTACTATTACTTATTCTCAGATGGGCACCAACACCCAGATGGCACTGTTTCAAAGTTAGTTGTGAATTTAATGTGGAAAAAAAAAAAAAAAAAAAAACATTGGACCAGATCTATCAAACCAAACAAATGAATTATAAAATTCAAAACTATATGATTAAAAATCTTAATTCAGACTTTGAACAGAACTGTTTTGGTGAGAATATAAGAGCCTATGAGATCTAGATTTTTATCAAGAAAAGTGAATTTTGTAATGAATGAAAAAAAAAACCAGGTGCTTCTTTTTTTTTTTTTTTTTTTAATAACTAAAACCAGTATTTTAGATGAACCTCATCTCCAACCAAACTGCACAGAAGAGGTGGCTCTCCCCACCTTTTCAGAAACTTATCAGACCTAAACGCCATTTTTCCAACTGTAAAAATCTTTGCATGGAAGCAGACATAGTTTGTTTCAAGTCCCACAAACATCCCCTAAAGGTCCCAAACCTTTTCTGTTTTCGAAGCTTCCGCACATTATATTTAGTCTCTGTAATTAAAAATATCGTGAACATTTTTTTTCTTGCCCAAGTGATGATTGAATTGCAAGTAAATTAACTCCACTTCAGATACTTATCAGACCTAAACGCCATTTTTCCAACTGTAAAAATCTTTGCATGGAAGCAGACATAGTTTGTTTCAAGTCCCACAAACATCCCCTAAAGGTCCCAGACCTTTTCTGTTTTCGAAGCTTCCACACATTATATTTAGTCTCTGTAATTAAAAATATCGTGAACATTTTTTTTCTTGCCCAAGTGATGATTGAATTGCAAGTAAATTAACTCCACCAGCACGAACTGTCTTATTCTCAAACACCTACAATTCTCTTCCAAACTTCCTCTGCGAATCGACAGTAATAAAATAAATGGTACACTGTTTCAATTTCAGTACAAAATTCGCATAATCTATACATGAATCGTTCACTGGTATATTTCCGTAACCAACCCTCCATGAAAAGTCAATACGTGATGGGTAGTTTCTGCCAATTTTTAGATTTTTAAAAAACAACTGTGCATTATGGTTTCCTAAATTTGGATTTTCTAAGTTAAACAGTGTACAGTAGAGTCATTTTAAACCACCCTTAAAGGGGTCTATATCTTTCTCCCTTAACTGCATGCACATATCCCAAATTTTTTTGTAATTATTTGTGAAGGAAGAGCACAATATGAGATACAGATAAAATGATGCTCTTCACACTACTAATGTAGTTTTTTGTTTAAGAGTTGTGTACAGTGTGTTTATCACGTACATATCATGTAAAGATATGACGCCTTGTTGCATTTAATTTTACTTAAATATCGGTGTAGATACACCATAGACAACTCTTAAAGAAAAACTATGATACATGTAGTGTGAAAAGCATCATTTCATCTGTATCTCATATTGTGCTCATCCTTCACAACAAATTGCCCATGTATTGCACTACCTTGAATAAGTAATGCTTCACTAACAGAGAAGACTATTTTTACTTATTCTCGGTGGGTGCCATCACCCAGACAGCACCGTTTCAAAGCTAGTTGGCTTTTCATCGGTGGGTGGGCAGGTACCGTGGTATCGCAAGTGAAGCATTTCTTATTCGAGGTAGTGCAATACACGGGCAACTCGTTGTAGGATGAGTAGATATGGAATATCTACAGATATTGTATAGTAATGTTTGTTATGTACTTGTACATACATAGTAAAAAATGGATGAAAAGACTGAAAAATGAGAAAATTATTTTATTAGACATTTTTTATTATAATATGTTACACAATGTAAGATTATGTAAAGTTTATTGATGTTACACTATTTTTCAGTTGTACGAATAAAGAATGAATCCAGAGTTGTCATGTCGGGTTTTTTTTTTTTTTTTTTTGGTCTTATTTTTTCCGATATAATTGTGTGTCATAGTATTTAGTTATGTCTTTAACTTCGCGCTTAACATTTGTTGCACGATCATGAAGATCGTTTTTACAAAAAATATTCTGATAAAAAAAAAAATTGGTCAATTTTCTCAAGGGGAAAAGCTTTAATTTTCAAATCCTCGTAACTCCGGGGACTCAGATAATGAATACTCGGATGCCGGGGACCCCCTGTACCTAAATGCAGTAATAGCACTACTGTA
The DNA here is from genome assembly GCF_048544385.1 of Mastigoproctus giganteus. Classification (NCBI taxonomy): domain Eukaryota; kingdom Metazoa; phylum Arthropoda; class Arachnida; order Uropygi; family Thelyphonidae; genus Mastigoproctus; species Mastigoproctus giganteus. The sequence continues at coordinate 145,885,984 of NC_143580.1, read as the reverse complement.
TTCACAGGTTTTGCAGCAATAATACTTATTATGCTAGCAAGTTTACTTTATATGTATTATGCTATACTGTTATTTCATAAATTTATAAATTAATTATAATAGTTGATAAAATTATCTATTAATTAAATTACCTTAGCTAACAGCAAAAAAATATATGCCAATCTATGTGATTAGAACTTTTGAGCTACCTATTTACCACAATTAAACACTACAATTCCACTACCATGCACTACACTAAGAGGTTAATAGTTACGAGATATGACTGGTTGCAGACCAAAAGTTTTCAGACTGGCTTGTGGAGCACAACCCTTGTGTAATAAAGCAGTGCACCATTAGATACCTCTGAACTAATTCATTGGGAGTTAGTGTCCAGTTTCATGCCAACAGGGCATTGTGCTTTTGTGCAATTGGTTTTTAAGTGTTTCTCTTGAGTGTATCTTCTGATTTTTGTAGCTGAGTAAGATGGCAGATGTTAACAAACAGTGAATTTGCATCACGTTTTGTCATAAACTTGGGAAAACAACTTCAGAGACTTTCAAAATGCTTAAACAAGCATTTTGTGATGATGCTATTAGTAGAACACAAACTTTTCTGTTCTTGTTTCAAAATCCCCTATGTATCTTAAAAATTTCTATTCTTGTTTCAAAATCCTCTATGTATCTTCAAAATTTTCTGTTCTTGTTTCAAAATTCTCAATGCAAGTTTCGTAAACTTTCATTGAGGATTTTGAGCTCTCAGGTCATTCCATTGTCAAATCAGACTGATGAAAATGTTAAAAAGTGCATCGTCAGCCATGAGGACAATGTATGGTTAATAATTTGTGACATTCTCTTCCTATTGTATATGCTAACACATTTTAACTGAAAATTTAAACATGAGGCGAACTGCTGCAAAATTTGTGCTCCATTTTCAGAGTGACAATCAGAAACAGAACTGGCTTTCCATGTGCAGGGACCGCCCAATCATGGGCTAGAAAGGACAGAAACTTCCTTTCCAAGCTCATAACAGGGGATGAAAGCTGGGTTTATGATTATGGCCTAGAAACAAAGCAGCAATCCTCTAGTACAGTGTTTCCCAAACTGGGGGCTGGGGACCATAGACCAGTTCTGGTGGTTCCCCAAAACCGATCCTCTGGAATGGTCAAATTATTCGTCCTATGTATAACAAATTGATGATAAATAAAGTTATTATTATATATTATGTAAAAATAAGAATAAAGTTTAGTTGTTTTAAACATAAAACTTCAGAAAACCAGTGTTCATACATACATATATATACACACACAGGGAAACATATATAGGGGTCTGCAAACTTTTTTTGATTTTTGAAAGTCTGTAGATCTCAGTAGTTCGGGAACTGCTGCACTCATAGAAGAAAAGGCCATTATCTCCATGGCCAAAAAAGACAAAGCAGGTCAGAGCAAACATCAAGACCATGCTGATTGTTATCTTTGACAATGAAGATTCAGCAGTTCCTTCTGCCAGGCCAAACTGTAAATCACCAATTCTGTGCTAGGATCCTAAAGCATTTGAGGAAGAATGTCAGCAGAAACCAGACAAATGGTGCACTGAACATTGGCTTCCACACCGTGACAGTGCGGCAGTCCCCACAGTTTTGTCAGTTCAGCAGTTTTTATCCAAGAACAAAATGGTGATTGCCCCATACCTTCCTGCTTTCCCGACCTGGCCCCCCATGACCTCTTTCTTCCTGTTCCCTAAAATGAAATTCCAATAAAGGATGAAGATTCAAAGGCATTGTACAGATTCAAGTTGAATTTCAGGAGGTGTTGGACAGTAACACAAAATAGGATTTCCAGAGATGCTTCAAATAGTGGGAGAATCACTGGAGTTGATGTATAAACTCACAGGGAGGGGACTACTTTGAAGGGGATATTGCTTTTGTTTGTATTAAATAATACAAGAAATTTATGTTGCTTCTTGATTTATTGCCCTCTATGGGCTCATATTACTTTATTTTCATTTTTTATAACTTCCATATCATTAAGAATTAAGTAGTTTGTGTAGTACTGTATACAGTTTTTGGTAATAAAATGGTGTCATAAAAATTTTAAAAAATATATTAAAAACAACAAGAAATGGCAAACTATAATTTTTGATGACAAAATTTGCCATTATAAACAAGGCAGAAAACTGAATTCATGACAGTCTTCAGTTAATGCAGTGGTGAAAAGCAAAGAATAATGATGCACAGTAAAGTAGGATTAACATTTAGCAGTTTGCATATACACAAAATTACATTGTTGTTAACAAGATTTTACTTTTAATGACATAAATTGATAACATATGAACAACATACGAATTTGATGATTAAGGTGAAATGTTAAAAGTGAAAATAACATATATCATTCAAATATCATCAGTTATGAGATTTATTTTATTAAAAGTACTACAGTATTGTTAAAAACATTGTCTTTTTTGTTATATGCAGATTGCTAAATGTTAATACCACCTTTAATGTACATCATCATTCTTTTTTTTTTTTTTTTTTTTCACCATTGATTCATCAGCTGCTATGGAGTCATACTTTTTTTGCCTTGTTTATAATGACAATTTTCTCCTCAAAAGTATATATATATATTTTTTTTTTATTTATTATTTTTTTTTGTGTCACCTTTATGATCAATTATTTAATTATTAATAATATGTGGTAACTACAGAAACTCTAGATAAAATAGTGAATATGTGGTGAAAAAGCTGGTACTTATGTGTTTTTATTTTATTTAAAGAATTCAGCCATCTGTTTTGTGTACCTCTCCATGTAACTCTCCACTAATGAGCAGATTACTGTTATTTCAATGCCAAACTAATTAAGTATATTTAATAACAAGAGTAATAATTTTCTAGGAATCACAATGTTTCTGATATCTTAAAATTAGCATTAGCTGAGTTGATTCTGTATATATTCCTTTGTTCAGAATTTTGTATGGTGGGGAATAGGAAGGAGGCTTGGTAAGTTAAATTACCATACAGTTGGATAACTACTTTTTTTTCCCATTTCTATCTCTCTTGAGCAAAAGTTCAGCATTTTGCCATATTGAGTTGCCATGATAGTATATAATGGTCCAGAAGTAATTTTTTAATCATATATTCATAGTTATAAAACTATGAATTTAATTAAGGTGTAAATGTTTGACTGGAAAATATTTCCATCTTTATTAATTTATTCATTTTTTAAATGCTTAGGTGACTGAAGGGTGTAGGATGCCTGTTCGAATGAGAAATAGTGAAGACTGGCGTAAGTAGCTCTTTTTTTTTTAATAAAATAAACACATTAGTAAAATGTACTAATTGCAAATTGCAATTATATAAAAATAATTATATTTTGCAAAAAAATAAAAAATAATAATAATTGTTATTAAAATTCACTTATGCATCATAGATAGATGCATTTCACGTGTCTGTGTGTGTATGGGCTTGGCACACCCAGGGTACTGAGCTGGATATCATCATTCTTCTCTTTCTTGATGATTCCCTTCTACTTCTCTCTCTTTCAGATTAACTCACTTTTTTTTTTTTTTTTTTTTGGCTGATGTAGCATAAACTGCAGGCTTCCTTACACCATATGGCTAATAATAATAATAATAATAATAATAATATATGTATATGGACAAATATATTTTATCAGTGTATTGGGTAGGGGTGTGACCTGTCAAGTGTAATTACAATGGAAAAAATTGAGAATTAAATGAAATTAAGATTAATATAAAAATAATAATGATAACAAAAATGGTACTTAATGCAGTGGGTCCCAGGACTTTAACTACTTCTTCACAGGGTCGGCAGCCAAAACCGTAGGAGCCACTGCAATAAGCAGGGTTTCTGTTTCTGTTAGATGTACACATACAAAATGTATACATCATAACTGACCTGACAGAGACCAAAAGGAAGAAAGGAATAAAATTCAAACATAAATAAAAATAAATAAAGTAAAGTTAAAAAGCTCAAATATTGCTGATTAAATCCTGTTAAAGGAAAATTGAATTAAAGTTTGAATTAAAAAATGAAGGCAAAAAGCCCAGTATGAAATTTAAACAAAGTAACTAAGATAAAGGAATAAAGTCAGGTTTTTGACAACTTATTGTATGCTTAGATCTGAATCGTTGAAATTGGCTGAGTGTGGTGAATACAGAGCTACATCGGAGACCAAAGATGAAAGCCGATAGTTCTCTGTACAGTATACAGGCACTCCCCGGTTTACATAACACTCGACTTATGGAAATTTGACTTTATGTAAGCTTTTGCCGGCTGGTGCAAACTTAAAAAAAATTGTGGTAATGTATTTTGCATCCCGTAGGAATAAATGGAGTTATCATGAAAATACTGTAATGTGAACCCAATAACACATTGGTTTTTTTTTTTTTTTTTTGGTAATACATTCGAAGACCTTGAAAGTCAAAATTTTTGCTATATAACTAAGCTATTTATCTCTCTAAAAGGTAATTTTTATAATGGAAATTGCACTACACTTTTATCATTATCATATGTTCTGTTATAAGAATCAATTTTGAACACCTTTGTGATATTTTTCTAAAACACAACCCAGTTGTGTGTGTTGGGTTGTCAAGTTTGCAATACCCGGGTACCTGCCCACCCGCCAACTAGCTTTGAGACGGTGCCATCTGGGTGGTGATGGTGCCCACTGAGAATAAGTAACAATAGTTACTTATTCTCAGTGGGCACCTCTATTAGTAAAACGTTACTTATTAGTAAAGTAAAGTCTCTATTAGTAAAGCGTTACTTATTCGAGGTAGTGCAATACATAGGCAACTCGTTGTGAAGGATGAGCACAATATGAGATACAGATGAAATGATGCCTTTCACACTACAACCAGTTTCACACTACAAAGTTTTTCTTTAAGAGTTATCTATTGTGTATTTACACCGATATTATATAGATAAATAAATAAGTGAAATGAGTTTTTTAAGCCTTTCTTTGATTCAATCCAGAAAAATAATATTTTCCCAAGTGATTACTTTTTCAGATTTCTGTGCGTATTATATGGTTGTATTTAAAAGTAACAAAATACAGATAATTCGTGCCACACTAGTATTTGCCAATGATATTCTAATCTTCTCACCACAAAGCGTAAACCCTCTATGCTTCTCACATAAATGGCGCTCGTGATGCATAGCTGTTGTTTATTTGATGGAGAACCTTTATGTTGTCCATAATTATGGATTGTATATTTAAAATTATATTAGTTAGTAAATTAAAGTATTCAAAATTATTATACAATTAATTGCATTGGACCAATTAAGAAGAGCACAGCTGTGCTGTGCACTCTTAAAACTTTCACATGTTGATAAAAATGCAATCATGCATTCAAATTAACACGTGAAATTTTGTAGCGCAGGTTGCATAAAAATTCCCCTCCCCAATAAAATCACACCCAACCTAAATGGACACACGACACCACTGACATATATATATATATATATATATAGATTGAATTTTATAAGAAATTGAAGAGATATATTAAAAAATCTTAATATGGTTTATGGACTAGGGACACTATTTTTTGGCAGAAGAAACAACCAGAATGGATATATAAGTTAATTGAGAGGATGAGAATAGAAAATGAACTACAAATGGGGATTGGAAAAATATGAGAAAATAATGAGGAACACATGACATTTTGTAGCATAGGTTGCATAAAACTATCCCCCCCCCCAGATAAAAGTACACTCAACTTAAATGGGCATGGACGCCACTGATATATATATATACAGTGGATTCTGGTTATTTGGGCCACCGGTTAATCGGGGCAGCCGTTTATTTGAGGCAAATCTTAAGAAACAGAAACCAATTAAGAAAATAGCCAGGGTTTACTTCGCTTAATTGGGACAGCATGCCGTTTAGTCGGGGCAGGAGACCGCAGCACTGGAGATCACCCTATGATTGTCTCCGACGGTACCACGTGGTTCAGTCGAAATTCTGGAGGTCACAACCATAAAACAATAAAAACAATTAGCAGTTACCTGTTTATTGGGCTTTTCTGTTAGTGAAATCCATCATAAACGGACAGTAAACTCGATCTTACTGAATTTGTGATAATACCAACAGCTGGAATTCTGTGGGTTATTATGGTGAAATGTGTTTACACTTCCATGAAATCTTTAATTATATAAAAAAACTAATTTTCAGATCTTCTCTTCATTCCTATTTTTAAACCTCTGTAACTCGTTACTCTGTTCTCACTTGCGCATATCGTGTTACTTGCAATTTGTGTGTGCTGTGTTCTTTGTTATTGATTGCTTATCTTTTTACTGTTTTAAATTTTAACCCCCACACATGAATGTCAGTGAACAGAAATGTCAACTAGTTCTTTTGTACATATTACAGTACGTATTAATTATTCTGATTATCACGTATATTCTTCCGATTTTCAGGTATCATTTAATTTTTTAATTGGTAAGGTAATAAAGGGTAAATTTGTGCTTAATATATCTTTGCTTTTATAGCCTGTGATAAATTCCTCCTATTTTCGCTAATTAGAATCGCTGTTTAATAGAATTAAAATTCAATTCACAAACGTGATCACAATGACTGGACGACGAACTCAACATAGTAAAGTACTGTTCACTATACGATGTGCTTACTGCACATCGTATAGTGAACAGTACTTTACTATGTTGAGTTCGTCGTAACGTGATTTGATTGTACAGTGAACCAATTGTAAAGGGGGGGTACATTGTATTTTTAACTATTACGTGAAACTTCGGATAATTGGGGCAGCCGCTTAATCGGGCCAAACTGAACTAGTCCCAACGTGTCCCAAATAACCGGAATGGACTGTATATATATATTAACAAGTCAATGCTGGAAAAAGGTCGCGAGTTAGGATTAAATTTGAAAGTGTTTGCAATTCTGCCCAGACACGATGGGAGGGAGTATATGATGAGAGCCTTGTCAATCAATTCTGCCCTGGAGAGATTGTGCAAGGCTCACAGGGTAGAATTTTTTTGCGTGGTCTGTACTTGTGAACAGGACAGACTATTTTTACAGAGATGGGATACACTTAAATAGAAAGGGCGCAAGAATATTTGCTAATGCTATCAAGGCATTGTTAGGTGGGTCGGAAAACTGCTAGATTGGGGGATTTACAGACTAAAAGATTAATGGTAGCCACAGGCAGAGCCGAAAGTGATTTTTGCACTGCTTCTATTGTAATGAGCAGCAACCTAGAGAGCAAGTTGGTGGGGATTTCAAGAGCTGCTCAGAGTCATCATGGAACACGTAAATACATGGGCTGTGTTAGGGTAACTAAGATTAAGTGCATTTATACTTGCATATACACTAATGCTAGAAGTATAGTAAATAAAATTGATGAATTTGAAGTGCTGATCAAGACATCAAAGGCAGATATTGTTGGGATATCAGAGACATGGTGTCACACAGATATAAGCAGTGCAGAACTGGAATTTGGAAAGTATAATGTGTACAGAAAGGACAGACAAGGTTGGAAGGGAGGAGGGGCTATGCTGTTAGTTAAGAAACACATAAAACCTAAGGAAGTGCATCCAGTTGACATGGTTGGACATTGCAATGTTGAGTCTGTTTGGTGTGACATAAACACTGGAAAAGGGAAAATGAGAGTAGCAGTATGTTATAGGCCTAATGACTCTGATAAACACATGAACAGTTGTGCAGAGAAATAGAATGGGCCAGTAAATCAGAATGTCTTGTAATGGGGGATTTTAACTTTCCCGATATTAACTGTGGGTTGGTCACTTGCATGCTAGCAACGCTTTTGTGGATTTATTGGAGAATTGTTTTCTACAGCAACATGTTCGAGGGGCAGCCAGAGGGAGTAATACCCTTGATCAGATTATCAGTAGTGATTATTCATGCATTAAGAATTTGCAGAAAAAGAAACCACTATTTGACAGTCATTATAGTGTACCGATGTAGGATTTACTTAAAGGTGTAACTACCATTAAGGGTAAAGGGAACGGTTCTTGTTTTCGTAAAGTTGACTACAGTGCTCTCAGACAGTATTTAAATTCTATACAGTGGAATCAACTGATGATGTTACCAACGGTGAATTAAAAATTGGGAAGCCTTCAGGGACTTAATCTTGGAGGCTACTAGGCTTTTCATACCAACTAAGAAATACTGTTCAAGGTTCGGGCCTAAATGGATGTCGGATGAATTAATGAGGCTTGTGACAGAAAACAAAAATGCAGATATAAGCTGATCTGTAATCATCACAAAGGATGTTAGGCAAGCGAAAGCAGATTACAAGAAATCTTTGACAAAGGACACAAAGAAAAACAGCAAAGAGCTCTTTACTTATGTAAACTCTAGAAGGAAGGGGTTGAATCAGATTGTTCCGCGTAACATAGATGGTTCGACTATTGATGATCCTGCTCAGGTAGCTAACAAACTAAATGAATATTTTCATCTACATTCACACATGAGAGTTATTCAAGGAGGGGAATGCCAGAAATTTATCAAACTGTAACAGGGAAATAAGTGAATTTGTAATAACTGAGAGCAAAGTGGAGGGAAAATTGTTGAAGTTAAACATGAAAAAAGGCACCTGGGGTAGATGGAATCTATCCAGTTATAATGAAGGAGGCAGCAAGTGAAGTAAGCAAACCCTTAGCCATAATTATGAGAGCATCTTAGAGTCGGGGGAGGCCCCCCATGGATTGGACATGTGCAAATGTATCCCCAATTCACAAAGGGGGTTCAAAGGGTTACACAAATAATTATAGACCTGTTAGTTTAACTTCTGTTCCAGGGAAAATAATGGAGTCACTGATTAAAGAGGTGATGCAGGATCACCTAAAGACAGCAGTAATAGTTCAGACACAGCATGGTTTTGTTAAGGGGAAGTCTTGTCTAACCAATTTGATCGGATACTACAATATGGTCAGAAAGGAACTGGATGTAAAAAAAAAAAATTTTGATAGTGTATTCTTGGATTTCAGGAAAGCTTTTGATACTGTTGCACATGGAAGACTGCTCTACAAATTGGAGCAGTATGGCATTAAGGACAAGTTACTGCAATGGATAAAGGGATGGTTGAGTGGGAGATGGCAGAGAGTGGTAATAAATGGACACTGCTCTATGTGGACTAATGTTATTAGTCCTGCAGGGTTCGGTGCTGGGCCCATTGTTGTTTATGTATTTATCAATGATATCGATGAAGGTATATCAGGCTTAATGTCCAAGTTAGCATTAGCATTAGCATTAGTAGAGGCATTTGATGCAAGAAAGGAAGCTTATGCAGCATCAGCCAAAAAAAAAAAATAAAGTAAAATAAATAAATAAAAAATAACCACTTCCACTTCACCCATCTGTTCGTTCGAAATACCTGTCCAGCTGAGCCTTAAACTTATTTAGGCTATCAACTTCCACGACAAGAGATGGAAGTCTGTTCCACCTACCAACCACCTGCTGGCTAAAGGCAAATTTCCCCACATCTATCCTACATCTGTCTTTCCTCAATTTGAATTTATGCCCTCTCAGGTGATTGTTCTGAGCAAGAGGAAGAATCCCATCAGCATTGAGCATGCTCAAACCATTCAAGGCTTTGTACACCTCTATCAGATCACCTCGCTGGTGCCTAGTCTCCAGACACTGTAATTTGCAAAACTTAATCCTTTCTTCGTAAGAGCACCCCTTTGTTCCATTCACTAATCTTGTTGCCCTTCTCTGTACTCTTTCCAGCAGCTCTACATCCTTCTTGAAATGAGGCCTCCAGGCCTGTATACAGTACTCTAGGTGTAGCCTGACCATTGCCTTATACAAGGGAATAATCACCTCCTTATCCCTGCTAGAAAAATTCCTATATATCATAGACAATACACCATGAGCTACTCTTGCAGCCCATCTGCACTGCTCAGAGAACTTCATATCTGCCTGCACAACCACCCCCAGGTCCCTTTCATTCTCTACCACTGTCAGTGTAGTACCACAGAGTTGATACGTTGCTCTGGGGTTGCTGTTTCCCATATGTAGTACTTTACATTTGTCAATGTTAAACTTCATTTGCCACCTCTCAGCCCATCTGCTCAACCTTTCCAGATCCTGTTGCAGCAGCATAGTGTCAGTCAGTGTCCTTGACAACCCTGCCAACCTTCGTATCGTCTGCAAACTTGGACAATAAGCTTGATATACCATCATCAATATCATTTATAAATACAGAAAACAATAAAGGACCCAGTACTGAACCCTGAGGGACTCCACTAATAACATTAGTCCACGATGAGCAGTGTCCATTAATTACCACTCTCTGTCTTCTCCCCCACAACCACCCCTTTATCCATAGCAGCAATTTGCCTCCAATGTCACACTGCTCCAATTTGTGTAGCAGTCTTCCATGTGCAACAGTATCAAAAGCCTTTCTAAGATCCAAGTATATAATATCAAAGTTATTCCCTGCATCCAGTTCTTTTGTGACTGCATCATAGTATCCAATCAAATTGGTCAGGCAAGACTTCCCCTTAACAAAACCATGCTGTGTCCGAGCTATAACTGAAGTCTTGTCTAGATGATCCTGCAGTGCTTCTTTAACCAGTGCCTCCATTAATTTTCCAGGAACAGAAGTTAAACTCACAGGTCTATAATTACTTGTGTCAGCCTTTGATCCTCCCTTGTGAATTGAGGTCACATTTGCACATCTCCAGTCCATGGGTACCTCCCCTGAGTCCAAGGAAGCTCTCATAATTATGGCTAAGGGTTTGCTTACTTCCTTTGCTGCCTCCTTTAATATAACTGGATAGATCCCATCCACCCCAGGTGCCTTTCTTGTGTTTATCTTCAACAATTTCTCCTCCACTTTACTCTCAGTTATTACAAGATTCTCTAGCTTACTGCTAGAGTTGAATACACCTCTGGCATTCCCCTCGCTGAATAACTCCTCATGTGTGAATGTCGATGCAAAATATTCATTTAGTTTGTTAGCTACCTGAGCAGGATCATCAAAAGTTGACCCATCGATATCAAGTGGACCAATCTGATTCATCCCCCTTTCTTCTAGAGTTTACATAAGTAAAGAACTCTTTGCTGTTTTTCTTCGCATCCCTTGCCAAGGATCTCTCGTAATCTGCCTTCGCCTGCCTAACCTCCTTTGTAACTTGGTTACAGATCAACTTGTATCTATCATAGGCTTCTGTGTCACGTGTTAATTTGTATGTATCCCATGCATTTTTCTTCTCTGCCATATGTCTCATTAGTTCATCAGACATCCATTTAGGCCTAAACCTTGAACAATATTTCTTAGTTGGTATGTACAGCCTAGTAGCTCCCAAGATAAGTTCTTTGAATGCTTCCCATTTTGAATTTGCTGTTGGTAACATCATCAGTTGGTCCCACTATACAGAATTTAAATACTGTCTCAGTCCATCGTAGTCGCCTTTACGAAAGCAATACCCCTTCCCTTTACCCCTAATGGTAGTTACCTCTTTGAGTAACTCCCACTTCAGAACACTGTGATCACTGCCACCTAGTGGTTCATTTATCTGCAGATTCTTAATGCATGAAGAATCACTACTGATAATCAAATCAAGAGTATTACTCCCTCTAGTTGCCTCCTGAACATGCTGATGTAGAAAACAATCATCCAATAAATCCACAAAAGCCTTGCTAGTGTGTGAGTGACCAGTCCCCAAATTCCAGTCAATATCTGGGAAATTAAAATCCCCCATTATAAGACTTTCTGATTTACTGGCCCACTCTATTTCTCTGTACAGTTTCTTATTATACTCATCAGAGTCATTAGGCCTATAGCACACTCCTACTCTCAATTTTGATCTCCCAATGCTTATGTCACACCAAACTGACTCGACACTGCACTGTCCAGCGATGTCGACTGGCTTCACTTCCTTGGATTTTATGTGTTTCTTAACTAATAGCATAACCCCTCCTCCCTTCCTATCCTGTCTATCCTTTCTGTAGACATTGTACTCCCCAAATTCCAGTTCTGCATTCCTTATATCTGTGTGACACCACGTCTCTGAAATCCCAACAATATCTGCCTTTGATGTTTTGAGCAATACCTCAAATTCATCAAATTTATTTACTAAACTCCTAGCATTGGTGTACATGCAAGTATACATGCACCTGCTCTACCTCTTAGCCACCCTAACACAACCCATGTGTTCACTTGTACCCCCATGATTCCCAGCAGTCTCTGAAATATCCTGCATCTTATTTTCCAGGCTGCTGCTCATTCCAATAGAAGGAGTGCAAGAATCACTTTCTCCTCTGCCAGTGGCTACTGTTAATCTATTAGTCCTTGTATCCCCCCAACCTAGCAGTTTTCTGACTCACCTAACACTGCCTCGATAGCATCAGCAAACATTCTTGCACCCTTTCTATTTAAGTGTATCCCATCCCTGTAGAAGCAGTCTCTCCTGTTAACAAGTACAGACCAGGCTGAAAAAAATTCTACCCCTTGAGCCCTGCACAATCTTTCCAGGGCCGAATTGATCTACAGGGCTGTCATCATATACTCCCTCCTATCGTGTCTGGGCAGAATTGCAGACACTTTCAAATTCAACCCTAATTCACGGCTTTTTTTCATCAGTGACCTGTACTTGTTAAGTAATTCTGCCGGTCTCCTACTCTTAATATCATTAGTGCCAACGTGTACAACTATATCACCTTTTGTGCCCTTAAAAGATGATATCCACTCTACAATGTCATCAACCTTTGCCCCTGGCAGACATACCCTGGTCCTATTCCACCTGTCCTTTTTACAAAGCATGTTTCCCGTTTCCCTGACAATAGAGTCACCAACAACTACTAGTTCCTTTGGGACCAGCGCATTCTGCCTTGGGGGTTGCCGCTGTGTTGTGCGATGACCAAGTGCAAGCTCTGGCATTGGTGTGGGCAGCTGAGAGCTTGATGGGCCCCTCATTTGTAATCCTTCGAGGGCATCCACCCTGTCCTTCAAGCTCTCATATAGGCCCATAACAACGCTGAGTTGTCGCCTGATTTCCTTACACTCCTTGCATCGCGCACATACAAAGACATCCCCATGGCAGTATCATGTCCCATACCTGACTGCTCCGCAAACATCAAGCAATTAGTGCATCTTAAAAGGCTGTGAATCAGAGGGCAACTGCCCCCCTCAGTTCTCCCCTGAGCCACAGCATTCCCATTAGCTTGAGCCTTTTGCTTTGCTGCTCTGGTTTGAGTAATGATTTCGATTTACTTTCAATAAAATTTCAATTTCAGTACAAAATTAAATCCTAAACTTGTATCCCAACACAGTTATAACGCTATATTTATGTTTCAGTAATGAGTGTTATATACGAAATCTACGAGTGTTATCTACGAAATATTTACGTTTCAGTAACGAGTGTTATCTACGAAATCTACGAGTGTTATCTACGAAATATTTATGTAGTAGTAGTAGTAGTAGTGGCACATGATGCAAGAAAGCAAGTGTAGGAGCTTATGCAGCATCAGCCAAAAAAAAAAAAAAAAAATATCACACCATTCCCTCCAAATGCCTGTCCAGTTCCTCCTTAAATTTATTTAACCTATCAACTTCCACAACGACAGATGGAAGTTTGTTCCAGCAATTAACCACCCGCTGGCTAAAGGCAAATTTCCGCACATCTATTCTACATCTGTCCTTTCTTAATTTGAACTTATGTCCCCGTAGGTTCTTAATCTGAACAAGTGGAAGGATCCCATCAGAATTCAGCGTGCTCAACCCATTCAAGGCCTTATAGACCTCAATCAGATCACCGCGCAGGTGCCTAGTCTCCAGCCACTGCAATTTGCAGAACTTAAGCCTCTCTTGGTAAGAGAATCCCTTCATTCCCCTCACCAATCGTGTTGCTCTTCTCTGTACATGCTCAAGCAAATCTACATCCTTCCTAAAATGAGGCCTCCAGACCTGTACGCAGTACTCAAGGCGTGGCCTGACCATTGCCTTATACAGAGGGACAATCACCTCCTTTTCCCTGCTAGCAAAATTCCTATATATCATTGACAAAACCCCATGACCTGCCCTAGCAGCCTGTCTGCATTGCTCAGAAAACTTCATATCTGACTGCACAATTACTCCCAGGTCTTTTTCATTTTCTACCACCTTAAGTGTAGTACCACACAGTTGGTACGTTTCTCTGGGGTTACTTCTACCCATATGCAGTACTTTGCATTTGTCAAGGTTGAACTTCAGTTGCCACTTCTTAGCCCATCTACCCAAATTATCTAGATCCTGTTGCAGTAGCACACTGCCATTACTGTCATTAACAACCCTGCCAACCTTTGTGTCATCTGCAAACTTCGACATTAAGCCTGATATACCTTCATCAATATCATTGATAAATACACAAAACAACAGTGGACCCAACACCGAACCCTGTGGGACTCCACTAATAACATTAGTCCACGAAGAGCAGCACCCATTGATTACCACCCTCTGTCTTCTCCCACTTAACCATCCTTTTATCCATTGTAGCAACTTACCCTTAATACCATTCTGCTCCAATTTGTACAGTAGTCTTCCATCCGCAACAGTGTCAAAAGCTTTCCTGAAATCCAAGTATATGATATCAAAATTATTTTTTGCAACCAGTTCCTTTGTGACCACATCATAATAACCAATCAAATTTGTCAGACAAGACTTTCCCTTAACAAACCCATGCTGTGTTTGAATTATTGCTGCAGTCTTGTCTAGATGATCCTGCAATGCATCTTTAACCAGTGACTCCATGTTTCAGTAACGAGTGTTATCTACGAAATATTTATGTTTCAGTAACGAGTGTTATCTACGAAATCCCTTTATATAACTTCCGTATAAAGTTATGTATTAATTATTTATTGTTACTAATTATTTATGTTACGTAACCTAAGTGGTTATATGTATAGTTAAAAGTACAATTTAATTGCCAATGAAGTTCGACAAGATTAATAGATTTTACTGATTAATTTTCCTGTAACAATGGTGTCTATTTACGAACGGTAAACACGTGGATTTGATACCCTTTCCGATACTAAGTAATACCTACAAAATCTCTATCTAAGTTACTTTAAACTTAAGTACCGTAAATAGGAATATAAAGCTACTCTAGAAAATAAGTTAATATGTCAATTTAAACTAATAAAGCAGAAAATAAATCAGAAAAAACTTCTCTGTTCCAAGAGCAGCAGAAAGGCACGTCCGCACCGGCAACCCTCGTCCTCAAATTTCCAGATGATACAAAGGTTGGCAGGGTTGTTAATGACAGTAAAGACAGTATGCTACTGTAACAGGATTTAGAAAAGTTAGGGAGATGGGCTGAGAAGTGGCAACTGAAGTTTAACTTTGACAAATGCAAAGTACTCCATATGGGTAGCAGACCCAAGAGAAACATGCCAACTGTGTGGTACTACACTCAGAGAAGTGGAGAATGAAAAAGACCTGGGGGTAATTGTGCAGTGAGATATGAAATTCACTGAGCAGTGCAGACAGGCTGCCAGAATAGATCATGGAGTTTTGTCGATGATATATAGGAATTTTGCTAGCAGAGACAAGGAGGTGATTATCTCTTTGTATAAGGCAATGGTCAGGCCACACCTTGAGTACTGTATACATGGGAGGCCTCATTTTATGAAGGATGTAGAGTTCCTAGAACAAGTACAGAGAATGGCAACAAGATTGGTGAGAGGAACAAAGGGGATGCACTTACAAAGAAAGGCTTAAGTTCTACAAGTTCAGCATCTGTATACTAGGCACTTGTGAGGTGATCTGATCGAGGTGTATATATCTGGTGAATTTGTTTGCCAATGTAGTACCTGGAAGTCACTTTTGGGTTCAGTGAACCACTCTCTAACAAAATGGCAGGAATACACCTGTGCCGTCTGGGAAGATAGTCACCACCACCACCACCACCATGAAGGGTGGAGGGTTGCCTGATCAGTTACAATGAATAGGCAGTTTTTAGGTCTAGGGATATGAGGACTCCAAGAGATTCCCAGGTAAACATCCATTATAACAAAACACTGCTGCAACCTTCCTGTTTCTTTGTACCAGAACATCATAGTGAATCTTTACTGCAGTTTTCCACCATACCCTCCACCTACCATCCATGTGGCATATCAGGAAATGTGAATCACTTGAAAAAGCAACTGTTTTCTTGTTGTCAATGGTCCAATGATGATGTTCAGATGCAAACTTTAGGTGTCATCAACAATGGGTGGCCATAAGCATGGGGAACCTTGATCGGGTGCCTATTTTGGTGGCACATGAGCATACTGGTTGTCTCCTGATTAAAGTCCATGTTCAGCCATTCCACTGTTTTCTGTCCATCTGCTTGCACATGGTGGAACAGCCTTCATTTACAACAACCGTTGATGAGGCATGGGTGCCTCATCAATGGTTGTTGATGAGGCATGGGTGCCTGCCTTTGACCTGTTCACTGTTTCTCTGCCCACTATCCATCCAGTCTTGAAACACGTTAACTTACCTCCATGGAAAACCCACACAATTCGCAGTTACATAATGCTGCTATCCTCCAACCAGTACCCAACAGTCACTTTTTTGAAGTCCATCAGATCACATCCCTTTCCCATATTGATCAAGTACTTCATATGGACTGCATGCTATTAATCTGCAGTATTACATTTACTGGTTCTCACCACAACATTTGTGCTATCAGGCTGTTAGGAACAGCTGATTGATAAAACACAGGTATGATCATGTTTTGACTGGATGGTATAATCAAAGGCTGAATGATAGACACATGAAAGCTAATTGAAAATTTGATTTTTATATACATAACCTGTATCTTTTTATAATTGATTATATTCATTGCCTTAAAAAAATGATACTGAAGATAAGTCAATGAAAATAGGTTGCTAATTAGCTTAGAATAAAACCTTTTAATATTGGCAACTGCAATTTTGGTATCACTTTAAATCATATTAATCCTGATACATTGTGAAATGATAACATCAGAATGTACACTTTTGGAAAAATCAGATAACCAATGTGAAAAATTGACCACACATGAAAATTAAAAACACAAAAGTAATTTTATTATAGAGATTAATAATTATATCACCACTGTCAATATTTATATACAAGTCTAAATAATGTGCTTTTTTGGTTGTTACTCTTAGTTTTATCCAAAACAATGTCTGTGGATATAAAGGTCAAACTTGTAAAGAAAATTTGGATCATTACACACACACACACACACACACACACACACACACACACACACACACACACACACACACACACACACACACACACACACACACACACACACACCCCTAAAGATAAGAATATTCTGTTGTAAAGAGCCTTGAGACTAGTGGGGATATAGATTAGCATAATACAGGACTGCCCATACGTGTACCTTTGATCTGCTCATAAATCACTACATCATCAAAAACAAAGTTATTAAAAATATATAGATTAAGAAGATTGTTCCAATATGGTGCATTGCATGTAATTACATGCTTATATTTGCGATACATTTCATTAAGGACAGATTTCAAATTATTAAGATTAATACTAATGAAAAGACGTTGGAAATCAAAGGTTTGTATTTGTGAAATATTGCAACAGATATATAGATGAAGCACTTCAATATACAGTAAAATCTCATTAATACAAACTTAGTTTATACAAAGTGCTCATTTATATGAAGCACCCACCATTCCCGTGCAAAAGGATAGGCTTTTCTATGTAAACATATTCGTTTATTACAAAATTCGGTTAATATGTATTACAAAGTTCTTTTTCACCCCGTGAGAAATAAATATTGTCATTTTGTTTGTTTATATGAAGTGCTCATTTATATGAAGCACACACCATTCCCCTGCGAAAGGATAGGCTTTTCTATGTAAACATATTCGTTTATTACAAAATTCGGTTAATATGTATTACAAAGTTCTTTTTCACCCCGTGAGAAATAAATATTGTCATTTTGTTTGTTTAATACAAATCTTGGCAGTGCAATCCAATTATTGCTCCCTGCTTCCCGAAGGATGGCACTGACTTGTTAGAAATTAGCTTTGTGTAAACAAAAGCAGTTTATGGTAGTTTATGTCAAGTGCACTCTGAGAAACATCTTTCTGAAGGATGAGTTGTTAAATTAACAAAATAATAAAAAGTTTTTCTATTTGTTTACATGTACTCCCTTTCCCTCCACGGGAATAAGGTCAGTTGCAACCCCAGTTCAAAGAGTCTTTTGCTATCGTATACAGCAATCTATTTTTTGTGCATTTTATCTGAGCTGATGTCTTTTATACTATGATTTTTTAGCATTTCTCACCAACCATTGAAGTAAAAATGAAAACCAAAATCTTAATAACTTTGTATTTAAATTTATAATAGATTTACAGTAGATCAAACAAAACAAGTACAATTAAATTTACAGTGGATATACAAATAAAATACTGATAATACAATAAAATATTCTAGATTAAAAGTGCTAAAATAACTGAAAACAAGTATAATTACGTTTACAGTGAATATACAAATAAAATGATAAAATACTGATAATAAAATACTGAATTAAAATACAATAAAATATACTAGATTAAAAGTGCTAAAATAACTGTAGCTTTCGAAGGCTTCCGCCTTCTTCCTCAACAGTATACTTCTGTTCTGCGGTACTTCTTTAAATACCAGCAGGTTCATGGTACATCTCACATGATTCTATTGTTTGTTTGTTTGTTCGTTATTTGGTTTTTAGGAGCATTAGCAACTAAGGCCATATTGCTCTGGGATATGCGGTGGTCATTCCCTGACCTTTCCGCAACCTCCGTATTTGGTGGTGATGGGCTCGAACCCCGGTCTAATCAAGAAGCTTGTGCTACACACTGCTGCTCCTTCCCAGCTGGCTACGGAGGTGCCCATGATTCTATAGCACGTGTGCTGTTCCCATGCGTGTTGGAACCGAAAGCAGCTCGGGAGCGCTCCAGGTGGAAACATTCATCCCCTCCAAGGATTACCGCCTCAAAGAGGGAATGAATGCGTATACCCGTCTCTATTTATATTATTCTCAATAGAACTAATTCGTAGGCTTTCGAGCCACTTGCGGTCCCAAAACCTATGCGCCCGATCCATGATGACAGCTTCGTCCGGTGAGATCTGATGCTGCTTCTCCCAAAAATGTTCTGCTACGGCGGATTTACCATAATCCGCATTTCTTATCGCGTTTGTGTGCTCCCCCAGACAATCCTTGAGGCACCGTTTCGTTTCCCCCACATAACATTCCCCACACTCCGGGCACTTGATGCTATATACGACCCCACTTGTATATTTGTTTAAGATGGGGTCTTTCACCTGTGACACGACCGTGTGCAGTTTCCGACCTGGGAGCTGCACACAGCGCGTCTGGTAATTCCTTAGTATACGAGCTATACGTTCGGTTAATCGGGCGCATAGGTTTTGGGACCGCAAGTGGCTCGAGAGCCTACGAATTAGTTCTATTGAAAATAATATAAATAGAGACAGGGGTATACGTATTCATCCCCTCTTTGAGGTGGTAATCCTTGGAGGGGATGAACGTTTCTGCCTGGAGCGCGCCCGAGCCGCTTCCGGTTCCAACTCACATGGGAACAGTACACGTGCTATAGAATCATGTGAGATGTACTGTGAACCTGCTGGTATTTACAGGGGCACCGCAGAACAGAAGTGTACTGTTGAGGAAGAAGGCAGAAGCCTTCGAAAGCTACAGTTATTTTAGCACTTTTAATCTAGTATATTTTATTGTATTTTAATTCAGTATTTTATTATCAGTATTTTATCATTTTATTTGTATATTCACTGTAAATGTAATTATACTTGTTTTCAGTTATTTTAGCGCTTTTAATCTAATATATTTTATTGTATTTTAATTCAGTATTTTATTATCAGTATTTTATCATTTTATTTGTATATTCACTGTAAATGTAATTATACTTGTTTTCAGTTATTTTAGCGCTTTTAATCTAGCATATTTTATTGTATTATCAGTATTTTATTTGTATATCCGCTGTAAATTTAATTGTACTTGTTTTGTTTGATCTACTGTAAATCTATTATAAATTTAAATACAAAGTTATTAAGATTTTGGTTTTCGTTTTTACTTCAATGGTTGGTGAGAAACGCTAAAAAATCATAGTATGAATATACTCAACCCCAGAGGCCTATTTGAAGAACTGATGTCTTTTGTTTATATTAAATCTTATCTTACAGTGTTATGGCAACAAAACGTAGAAGGACAAAATTAAGCCTGGAAATTAAACTAAAAATTATTATATAAGAGGCTGATAGGATGGAAAGAAGCAAAACGGACATTGCATAGGAATGCAACATCCCTTTACCTACTTTATCTGCAATACTGAAAAACCGAAAAAGACTTGAAGTGCATGAATTCATGGTGCAAAACATGAGTAGATTGAAACAAAACTTTTCGACTGGTATCAAAAAATGCGTGCATCTAATTTGCCAATATCAGGTCCAATTTTGCAAGAAAAGGCAAATTATCTAGCTCAGCAACATGAGATTAGTGACTTCAAATGCAGCAGTGGCTGGCTCCAAAGATTTAAAGATAGGAATGACTTGGTTTCGCGAAACGTTTGCAGCGAGTCTGGATTAGTCGAAAAGGAAAAGGCTACAGACTGGTTGTGTTCCGTACGGTCCATCCTTGAAAAATATGAGGCAAAGGATATTTTTAATCTTGATGAGACAGGTTTATTTTATAATTTCCTGTCAAACAAAACATTTGCTGTTCGAAGAGAGTCTTGTCATGGTGGAAAATTAAGTAAACAAAGACTCACTGTTCTGTTATTCTGCAATTCAGATGGCAGTACAAAACGACACCCACTTGTGATTGGTAAGTTTTCCAAGCCAAGATGTTTTAAAGCAGTTAACCAACTTCCCTGTGATTATGAGGCCAATAGAAGTGCTTGGCTTACGGTCAAAATTTTTCGGTCTTGGTTATCAAAAATTGGACAGAAGAATGGCTTCAGGAAAAAAAAAAAGGAACATTTTGATGATTCTAGACCATTGTACAGCACATTCTGCCGAGACACTTAAGTTGACAAATATATGGCTGTTGTTTTTAACCCCCCCATACCACCAGTTTAATGCAACCACTGGATCAAGGCATTATTTATAATCTCAAGACAGCATATAGAGCCCACCTGATAAGGTACTTGATCCACAACATAGGAGGAGGGAACAATTTTCGGCCAAATTGGAATGTCTTGGATGCTATCCGTAATCTTGTTATTGCTTGGGAAAGTATTATATCAAGTATAATAATCAACTGCTTCAGAAAGAGTGGCTTTGGAGAGAACATCATCGAAAAACATGGTCCAGCAGACGAATGTGATAGCAACAGTGAGGAATGGAGGAATTTGAAGGAGCATATGGATTTTGTTGGCAAATTTGAGGAGTTTGTGAAGGTGGAAGGTGGCTACCACTGCAACACCAACAACAGAAGAGCTACTGAGCACCAAACAAAATGATGATGTTTTTGTTACCAGCACCAGCGAAAGTGAAGAAGTGCACATACTGCCATCTAAAAAAGATGCCCAGAATGCATTGAACATAATAGAGAATGTGTTGGCTTGCAGTAACATTGATAAAGAAACAACTATTGCATTTGATAATGTCTGTGTTGTAGTTAAAAATGCATATAGGACAAAAATTGTGCAAACAACATTGGATTCTTTCTCTAAATTAGATTAATTTATTAAAAAGTTAATGGTTTCATACGTCTTCTTTTATATTAAGATTGTAATTCTTTTTACTGTGATACTAAAATATTGTATACATCAAACTATATACTGTACAATATTTTTATTTCTGTTAATATTGCTTTTCTCTTAGTTTATCTTACAAATAAAATAAAATCTTTAAAAAATATGTTATTCCTATTACTGTATGTTCGACAAGGCTTTTGTTTTTATATTATTTTTATTATTTTATTTTATTAATTTATTTTTGATATTATTATTTATTATTATTCTTGGATATACGGTAGGTACCAAAAAAAAAAAAAAAACGGTAAAATTTTGACACCTTTGGGGGACCGCGTTATTACAAAACGTGAAAATTTAGGTCCCTTGAACTTTGTATTAACGAGATTCCACTGTATATCATATATTGAAGTACTGGATGGCATAATATCCAGTGCTTCAATATATGAATAGCCTATGTAATATGTATGAAAAAATAAATAATAATAATTGCTGGATATGTATTTTGGTCTGATTTTAATGAAATTTGGGAAATTTATTTTATGAAAATCCATCTACTGAGAGTTGATTGTCACATGCAGACAGACAAACAGACAGGGTGAAGATAATAGACATATTGTGCATATATGCTAATTGTGCCTTGAAAAAAATCTAAAATTTCAATCACAAATCATACAACATGGAACATGAAGCTTAAAAGAATTACATGATTTATTTAATATTGAAAGAGAAGAATGTGAACAGTTGCCTGCCTTACACTGCAAAAAAATTACTGTATTTAATATTAGTATTGGCAACGTGATGCAAAGAAGCAAAGCTTATACTGCACCAGTAAAAACAATTAATTTCCATATTCCTTCCTTAAATTTGTTTAGTCACAACATTGGATGTTTACACTGTGTAAAATCTGCATCAACAAAAAGTTGAACACTTTCAAAGTCTGAAACAGTTTTTTAACTTGTGGTCTGTGCATTGATCAGAGATTGTAAGCTGATCTAGTTTTTTTAAAATTTGAAGGCTTGCTATATTTCCTTGGGCAATACTTGTTTGAATTCATGTTAATAATACGAGGTGCTACCCAAAAGTTCCCAAAATGTATTTATAAAATAAATTAGATTTGCCATTGTTACCTTCGAAGTAGTCCCCTTGAGAGCAGAAACACTGATCCCAGCGCTTCTCCCATGATTTGAATGTGTCCTGAAAGCCCTTCTTTGTCATAATGTTCAGCACCACCTGCGATTTGATTTGGGTATCCTCTGTGCTGACAAATCTTCGACCCTTCAGCATGATTTTCATTCTTGGGAAGAGGAAGAAGTCGCAGGGGGTAAGTCTGGAGAATAAGGGGAGTGGGGAACAACTGCCATGTTGTTGGGCTGTTGAGATGTGTGGGCATTCTCATGATAAAGGACCCAGTTCTTTGTGTGCCACTTCTGTGGATGTTTTCTCCTGATGACTTCCCTTAATCGTCGCAGTAGAACTTTGCATTGACAGTCTGGCCAGAATGAATGAATTCCTTATGGATAATCCTGTCAATGTCCAAAAAACAGATCAGCATGGACTTCACATTGCTTCTCACTTGTCGGGCTTTCTTCGGTCGAGGCGAAGATGGGCTGTTCCACGGGATGATTGTTGCTTGGTTTCTGGATCATACCCATATACCCAACTCTCGTCACCAGCAACGACCATAGAAAGGAAGTTTTGATTACCCCTGGTGTGTTCTTGAAGAGCTCTGCTAACTTCCATGCGATGCTGCTTTTGGTCTTCACTCAGTAAACTTGGCTGCAGTCCTTCTCATGTTCAACTCATCTGACAAAATCTGCTGACACCTGCAATGCCACAAATGTTGTGGATGGTCCACCTGCGGTCTTCACAGATTGCCACTCAAACTTTTGTGACATTTTCCAGGGTGGTGATCAATGATGGACGCCCAGAGCGCTCATCGTCATAAACCGATATTCGACCGTTTTTGAAACAGTTAAACCAATAGTAGGTCTGCGTCTGGCCTAAAGCATTGTCACGAAAAGCTTGTTTCAACTTCTTATGGGTTTCTGCTGCTCTATTGTTAAGAAGGAAACAAATTTTGATGCAAGCACGTTGCTCTCTCACATCAGCCATTGCAACAATCTCAAACTACGCATAACACACTGCCAAAGAACTGTGCATAAATATTCAGTGACTCTATCCAGCCCGACACCACGTGGCACACTGATTCACAAAGAATGCATGCAGTGTTACCTATCACCACAAGTCTGTACTAGATGTAGTTCCTGCTTTCTATATTTTTTATTCAATTTTATTTTATTAATTTTTTTCTGTTTGGTCCTTGAGGCTTGCTGAGTCAAATGCTGATGGAACTGATATTCAGGTGACACTTTCAGTGGATTTGGTTGTCATAGAACAACTGGTGAATTCCGGTCGTTCTGTGACTGCCAAATCCTCTGTTGTGCCTTTATATTGGTGGTATTGTTAGTAACCCTGGGTATAACCCCTTTGTGCAACTCCCAAAATACTACACCTGGTATACTGGAGGTGATCACCCAGGTGTAAACCAGTGTAAGCTGGGTTTAAGGTATGGTATCTACACCACACCACACCACAGAGGAATGCCATCCCTCTATGTTATCAAGCAATTATAGGTGGTAGATGACTCATTACCTAGTGCAGTACCACTACTTTGTTTATTGGAGGCTTGAAGAGTGTGAAACCCATGTTTAGTCTCCAGAACAAAGCTCTGGCAACCCCCATCTTTTCAATCATTCAATATGATTGATGTCTTTTGAGGTTATGGTGGACATCATGGAGAGATCTAATCTTCCTTATGTTTCAGGGTTACGGTTCTAAATAATATTTGCAGGCTGGCTGCTAGATAGTTTGCCAGACCAAATGTGTTGGTAACTTTCTGTGAGGCATCCAGAGCAGCTGGCATATAATCTCACTGCCTCTACTCTGCCAGATATGACTGGGATGAGTATGAGTAGTGTGTGTGTATGCAGGTGGAGGCATTGTTAATTATTGTTTGTCATTATTAATTTTGATAACCTTCAAAATAGTGGACATTTATAGTATTTTATCCCATTATTGACTAACTATTATTTGACGGTTTCACTTGTATAGGCAAAAATAAGATGAGCAGAATAATAAATATTTCTATCTGTTGAGATTTTATGTATTACTGATTTCTATTTCTCTTTTTCTTTTTCCTATAGCATTGGCTGAAGTCCTAAGTGTCAAAGAGTCACAAGATACTGAAACTCTTTATTACGTTCATTACATTGATTGTAAGTATATCTGTTCTAATGTTGTATTAATTTAGTAGCTACAGTTGTATATTGTTGTCCTAGAATACCCATTTGAAAGCTCAGGGTGCATTCCTAGAGAAGATATTTTTGTGACCCATCACAATTTGAATAAATCAGGTTCAGTCTACAGCATGCATATGTATGTTTCGGTTGAAGCAGCATAGGCCATTTCTGATTGGTGGTAATGCACTGGTTTTTTGTAGCAGTCTGACTAAAGCATGTCATTCAATGCATTCATTCATTTGAATTCGTAATAGAACTTAATAGCAAATGAGTTTTTAGCTGGGTATAAATATATGAACAGTTTTTGCAACTAATCTATAAAAAAAAAAGTAATTTGCTGGTTTCAGTCATAATTTCATTTTTCAATGTAAAGTCTTTGTAATTCATTACTTTCTTGTTCCATTTTTCTTACAGGCTTATTAAAACCTGTTAAATATAATTCTTGTTTACTGATGCTATGGATCAAATATAAAATGTGTTTACTTATTTGTACGTATCTGGTGAGTATCAAAGTAACACTTTCATACATCTCAAGGGTTCTTGTATGAGACTACAAAAGCCAAAGAGTCTTCTAATATTGGAAAGGTGTTTTAAATGAATGGGTAGCTGAGCTAGAGCAACAAATTTAAATAACTTGAAGGAATGTGTCAGGATAGGGAACAATACAAAAACACTTAATTTGAACTGTGTCTATAGCAGTGTCAGGAGTATTATCAGTTTGAACTTCTGGTTAGGAAAACTATTGTTGTTGTTGTTATTGAGCTAACAGAAACTTGATATCTGCTAGAAAAGGAGACATATTTTGCCATTGGGAGAAGGGTTGTGTTCATTTAAACCAGGGGGGTGGAGAACCTTTTTAGTACCAGGGCAAATTGCAAGTGCATAAGAACCCCTGGAGGTGCATCTTTGCTGAGAAAAAAAAATTAATCTTAAATTTTACAAATTCGTAGGTATGCCCGCGATCACAATAAGTAATGTTAATTAAAATGTTATAATGCATTAATTAACCACGCAGTTATAATGCCTTAAATACCAAAACACCAAAGACAAACTTTGTAGCAGTGAATTAACTGATTGACAGTTATAATGTTTTAATTTTAATGAATCTTCTTACCTTACACCTCAATGAGAAGGTTGGCCCTGCTTTTCTTTGGAAAGCTCAGAGATGATGCAGCAATCCTGGGTTGATTTGCAAGATTATCGTCCGTAAGTTTAGCACGCAAGTAGTTCTTGTCTAAATTTAATGTTGAGAAAAACTGTTCACATCAGTAAGTGGTAGAAAACAGTGAGGCAATTTTCAATGCATGATTCCTCAAAAGTGGATATTTTTCAGTATCTACATAGGATTTATAAAATTCCAAAATAGATACACTATTAAATTTGGATTTCACGATATTATCCAATTGTAAATGAATTAACTGTAGTTGCAAAAAATCAGGAGCTTCATTTGGCATCACATCAAAAGGAGTTTCGCACATTTTTAGTTTGAGTTCATGATTTCGTAAATTTTGAAACCTGTTTTGACATTTATTCAAAACATTGGAATGCTCTATGGCATACTCCACTATCAATTCTGATTTCAGTTCTTTCAGTGTTGGAAAATGTACCATGAAGTGTTTTTTCAGTTGAGTTAAGAACAATTGCAGCATTGATTCAAAGCTCCTGATATTGACTAGAAGATAGGTAATAAGCTGATTTGCATTTGTAATTTGAAATTTAGGTCATTTAAGTGTGGCTGGTGATATCGACCAAAAATGCAAAATCACATGACCACTTTTGGTCCTCTAATTCCATAATGGTGGAGCTTTTAATATCCAGTGAGAGTTTCACTTCATTTTTCAGCTCATAGAAGCTCTTGAGAATGTGCCCTTTGCTTACCCAGCAAACCTCACAAATGGTACAATAAATTACCATATTCTGCTTCAAGATCCTTTAACATTTCTTTAAATCCTCTGTTGTTCAATCCCTCATTTTTTATGAAGTTAATACATTTTGTTACCACTTTCATTATATTGGTCATTCTTAGAGAACATGCACATAAATTTTGTTGGTTGGACAGACAACTTGAATTAACAAAAAGCCCCCCCCCCCCATCAGGCTTCAGGACATCATCTCCCTTTATGCCTACAATTACTCCCCATGCAAGGATTTAGGACAAAAGCTGGCTTTTTTCTTTGTCTTCCTTCCATATGATTGCAATTCAACACCTTCTGAACACCTTCTCCTGTATGCAGCCGTCCCTGAAGAAAACCCCAGGTAAGAGTATTCTTCTGCCTTAAAATAAAATATATAATATTCCTAAAATTTAATATTCCTTTAAAATTTCCAAAATAGTCTATACTACCCTTTTCAAAAAATCCACTGTTTATTTTAAATCCATAATGAGATCGCAGATCCTCTACAAGGAAAAATTACAATAAATTATTAGCATTTGTCCGATTTTACGAAAATTAGTGGGTCTCGACTACTCAAGTTGTCTGTCCAACAGTCTAATAAAGTTTCGAGACTTTAGGACCTCCACATAATTTTTTACTCTATGTCATAAATTTTGTTGGTGAATAAGACAGTGACACACTATGAACACTTTAGATTCCAATTGACGGCTCTCCAATTCTTTCTTAATTAAAGCAACAAGTCTTTTTTAAGATTCTTCCATAAATGACGCACTGTCTGTAACTACACTGCTCAGTTTTTCTTAGGGTAAATTGAAATCACTTATTGCTGATGATTTGACTTATGAAAAGAGATGTTCACCTGTAGTAGTCCTGTGCATTGATTTTAAAGCAAGTAAATCTAGTATTGTAAAGTTTGCCGTTATCTCACTTACAAATATAAGCAAATGTGCCGTATTTGTGCTCTGTCTGTTGTACGATCTACAGCTATGGAATAAAACACGAATTCTGATGCTGCTTGTTTCAAGGATTCTTGGATATTGTTAGCCATGTCTTTTATACAGTCAGAAACTGTCCTCCGTGATAAAATAATATTCTCAAACAATCTGACTTTTTCTGGAGTTAAAATTGAAGCAACTGCAACTCTACACTCTTTAACAAACTCATCTTCGACATGTGGTTTCAGTTTCTTTGCAATTAGCTCACACACTTCATAACTTGCTTGCATTACGGATGTATTTTCATGAATAATATGTCTTTTGAAAATAGATTGCTGTTTGCATAAAGATTCTTTTAAAAATGTTAGCTTGTCTAAATGCAGAGTCTCTTTCAGTTTTTCGTATTCCTTATGCTTGGTCAAATAGTGGCATTCAAGATTGTACTTTTTGTAAACTGCAACCGATTCTTTACAAATGAGACACACACACCTTCCATTCACTTCCATGAAAAAATAATTATTTGTCCATTTTTCATCAAACAAAGAACTTTCGCCTGCAATTCTTCTATTATTATTACTAATCACCGTAGAAAGGGGTTACTTTTATGCACTTTACAATATTGATTAAATAGAACTAAGCAAATGAACTATAAATGTTGCAGCATTCAAAATTATTGCACTTAATTTGTAATGATGCAACCAACAACCATTGAAGACAAAACTTAAATCGACACTGACTATCCATCACCAATAACAAGACCTAATAACACAGAGCCAATGTATGCAAGCATGGTTTTGGGGGAATGCTAAATGCTAATTGGCTATAATAAAGGTGTAACTATTACATCATCAGTTCGTACTTATTCCGACTCAAGATTCCGTCACAAGACAAGCATTACGGCTAACAGAAATTTGTTTATGGAGTGCTTAAAACACTCCATAAACAAATTTCAGTCAACAGGCAAAATTTATGTTTTGCCCATAAGGCTTATGCCGTTTTTTCATATGGCATTTTAGAGGACTTCGTCAGTAGGCAATTTTAAATTTGACTGGGGGCTAAATTTTGCCTGCGGGCGAGAGATTCCCCACCCCTGATTTAAACAGTAGCTTATGTGCAATAAAAGCATTTCTAAATTTGAAATCTAGCTTTCAAATCTTCAAAGCTAGATTTGAAGCTAGTTGTGTGCTGTGAGAAAGCAGGAAACAAAGATCCACTTTCTTCTGAGTTATGACAAAATCATATAGCTCCTGTTAGAATTTGATTAACTTCTCACATCTGCTTCTCTAAAGAATTCTTCATGTGTGAATGTAGATGTAATATTGCTATTCTGTTTGTCTTTTGCTACAGATCAGAAGACTGTAAAGAGTCTCTATAAACAGATGGGAAAGTAAATGTTCCTTATGGGAGATTTCAGTTTGTTCATTATTCACTGGAACAGTCAATAATGAACATTTATAGACTGACGCCAAACAATTTAAATTCCAAAATAACATATACGAACAAATTTTTGGCCTTCCCATGGGCCTCGGTATCTCTGCCCCCTTATCCGAAATCTACCTCGCTTCTATTGAAGAAAAAATACTCCAACCCTTTCCACCAGAAATTAAACTATACATGAGATATGCAGATGACGTCCTGTCAATAGGCAACAGAACCACCATCGATACTTTACTGAACACGTTTAATACAACACATGAAAGACTCAAATTTATCCTCGAAGTAGAAACCAATGATAAAATTAATTTTCTAAATCTCTTTATACATCAAAAAAGCAGTTCTATACAACCAAATATACAATGCTGTAAAATATAGTCACACACAAACAGACCTATCTGTAGAATTGCAATACCTCACCAAAAAATTCATTGACAGAAAATACCCATTACAACTAATAAAAGAAACCATCGCCAGAGTCCATAATAACACTAATAACCCAAGCAAAATTAATAACCACGTGAATAAGAATAAGATACATGAACCCCTTATCGCCCTCCCATATCATCAACAATATGCTAGAAGACTTCAACAGATTTTTAAGAATACAGATATCAAATTAATATTCACGTCTTATAACAAGTTAAGTTCCAAATTCAATTAATACAAGACAACACACGAGTATGGGAGATGCCACTCAGATTGCCAAGCATGTTACATAGGCAGTACAACAGCAAAATTCAGAACATCAAAAATTTCCAACACGTGTGCATACTACCACTTTAATAGCTTCAAATCTAATTTAGCGAGTACAGAACTAACACAACACGTCCAATTTTATAATCATAACCCACTCATCGATTCAGCCATCACAGTAGTCAAATTAAATTCCAGCTATAAAATCCTTCAAAACGAAGCCCTCATCATTGAGTGGTTTAAGTGCCATACATCACTTAACGTATTAAACAAAAAGATTCCCACCAACTTCTCCCCCATTTGGGATTTAGCACGTATTAAGTTTCCATGTGCACTGAAATGCATTTCGTGAACCTAACCTGTATATAACACACTCGCGCGCTCTCTTCCCCCCACTATAGCTAATTGAAGACGATTTCGAAAGTCGCTCGTGCATGGCTATTAGCTTTTATCTTTCTTCATTTAATTTAATTTAATTAGGCAACCATAGAATGGAAGGTGCACTTTCCTTTCTTACCAAAAAATTTAAAACCCATAACTTAGTTCTTAAATCCATAATCCCCATAAGTTATTAGAATCCTATAACCACTATGTATGTGGTAAAACTTTCCACCAACTAAGCGGATTACTATGAGGTGAGTGCTGAAAAATTAAGCTAAGCTATATATACGATCTAGTTATTACATTACAGCACATAAGGGCTCCTTAAAAATCAAGAAACAACAACCTTCATACGTATTTCCTGAAAATTATAGTCTACAGAAGTTCAAGTCTAACGTCAACAAATATCTTCTTTCGTCTTCTCACCTCCAACCCAAGCACGGTACTAAGTACTATAGGTTCTAATTCTTGTGTTTGGGGTTTTCATATCAAAAAAAAAAAATAAAAAAAAAATGATTAACTGAAGCAAATTGAGGACTTCTGATAACATTTCAGCCATAATTGTCATGTTTACCAAAACTGTTGTATAAAGATTGCAAATGCTCATTTTGAAATATTTTGAGAGCACATGTCAAATATTACTTAGCTTTGCCTTAACTATTAATAAATATCTTTTGTTTATATTTCTATTTGTGATGCTAGTCGTCAATGTAACATACCATCGTGAAAAAGGGGTTAGAAATGTGAAATTTCTAGGTGATGCACTTTCTTTGAACACCAGTGTATATTTGATACTTAAATGATAAATGAAAATTTTCATGACTAAAAGTCAGTTTGAATTTTATTGATTAACGAGTAACAAATACCAACATTCATTCATAATGTCCGCACAAAGAGAATAATTGTTACTAACCAAATATTGATGGAGTAAATATACTGATTACTAACCATAATCAAATAAATTGATTATTACTGCTCAGTTATTGCTATCACTAACAACTACTTAATCATCCAAATGATATATAATGATAATTGGCTTAAGTTGCCTTGTGTGCCCCCTAAACATTTATACCGCTGACTGACTCACTCACTCACTCTGGCATCAAATAGCCATTGTTGCTAATGTGCCAGAAAAATCTTATACTCACTCTAGCCTGGAAAAAAATTTTTAAAATTATGTTAAAAATACACTGTTTATAACCATAAATAAAAACAGCTGTATATTGTACAATCTGTTTAAAAATGCCATCCAGTTGCAAAAGATCTAGCTTGAGAATAGATTACAGTTGCTATTTTTCCATTGATTTTATGATGAACTGAACTTTTTCCTCAAAAATGAGAAGTGGAATTTAAGAATTCATCAACATCAATGAAAGATGTTGGTTTCTGTAGGTCATATTCATATTTCATGGGGCTAATGGCTCAAGAAACAAAATGGTGGAATGAATTCATTAAAAATGTTGTTTGTTGCAGGAAATTTAACTTTATTGTGTATTAAAATATGGATTAATAAAAAAGAGTTCTTTTAATTTTATTTATTATTTTTATTTAATGTTTTCTTGTGTTAGTTAACAAGCGTTTAGATGAATGGGTAACAAAAGAAAGGCTTAATCTACGAAAAATTCAGTTGCCAAAGAAAGAAGCTAGGACGCCTATTAAAGATGGAAAAAATGGTTCCCGTTCTTCCTCTCCAGATAAAGATAATGGTGCTGTTTCTACTAATGCCATTAACGTTGTTACCCCACCTGTTGCTTCTCTTATTACTCCTCCTATTACTGTGATTCCTACAGTTGCTACCATTCCTATTGCTACAGTTACACCAACTACGTGTACAGCCATTGCTGTTGTAAGTATAATATTTGAATTTGTAAATTTTATTAATACAGGTAGAACATCTAAAAATCTGTGTGCCCAAAAAACCAGGCTGTTTAAGTTTCAGAACCTTCCCCCTCCCCCCCCCACACACAAACACCAACCCCGGGTAGTGCAAAACGTGTTCTCCTAATAGCGTTGTTGCAGGAAATGTATTTAAATTAAAGTTAAATAAAAATTTTTATTACTTAAGTGGCTAGCAATCTTTGACTGCCTTAACTGAATGCATAGTGGAGAAGTGAGCCACAATTACCAAATTTATTTCTAAAGCCAGTACAATATTGTGTGAGGATAAGGAAATATTTATTTCTAAATAAATAACTTCATCCTTGATCTTCAGTGGTGAAGCAACATTACAATTAAGCACTAAAAAGAATAACCATAATGTGTGCATCTGGGGCACTGAAAATCTGCATCACATTGTAGAGCATGAACAGGAATTGCCAAAGGTGAACATCTTTCATACCATTTCATACCTGCTGACGAACTGGCTTTTTCCCTCACTTAGAGGAAGACCCTCATGACTAAATTTTCCAGCAAGATAGTACCCCACCTCATTTTCTTTGCAAAATCTAATGTTACCCTCTTCTACAATATATTAACAACATTATTTCCAAAAAGTATTCTAGGGTTCCTTTCCTATTAAATAAGCTGATTTTACTGCATCTGATTATTAGCAAAAAAAAAGCATTGCTGTAATGCAAGTTCTGATGCAGTATAAATACTGCATTCAAGTTAATGGGATACATCTCAAGTCTATAATTTTCCATAAATGATTTCACTGAGCAAATAATTTCTAAATATTTTTAAAAAATAATTTCTAAATATCAAGTATATGATATCAATAATTTTGATATCATATACTTGGATTTCAGGAAAGCTTTTGATACTGTTGCACATGGAAGACTGCTGTACAAATTGGAGAGGTATGGCATTAAGGGTCAGTTGCTACAATGGATAAAGGGATGGTTGAGTGGGAGACAGAGAGTGGTAATCAATGGACACTGCTCTTCGTAGACAAATGTTATTAGTGGAGTTCCCCAGGGTTTGGTGTTGTGCCCATTGTTGTTTTGTATATTCATCAATGATATTGATGAAGGTATATTAGGACTAATGTCCAAGTTTGCAGATGACACAATGGTTGGCAGGGTTGTTAACGATAGTAAAGACAGTATGCTACTTCAATTGGATCTAGATAAGTTGGGCAAATGGGCTGAGAACTAGCAACTGAAGTTTAACATTGACAAGTGCAAAATACTGCACTTGTCAATGTTAAATACTGCTTACTTTCTTGCATATGGGTTGCAATAACCCAAGAGAAACGTACCAACTGTGTGGTACTACACTCAAGGAAGTAGAAAGTGAAAAAACACCTGGGGGTAATTGTGCAGTCAAATATGAAGTTCGCTGAGCAGGGCAGGTCATGGAGTCTTGTCAATGATATATAGAAATTTTTCTAGCAGTGACAGGGAGGTGATTATATTGTTATACAAGGCAATGGTCAGGCCACACCTAGAGTACTGTGTACAGCTGTGGAGGCCTCATTTTAGGAAGGATGTAGAGTTGCTAGAACGAGAAGGGCAACAAGATTGGTGAGGGGAACGAAGGGGTTCTCTTACCAAGAAAGGCTTAAGTTCTGCAAATTGCAGTGCCTGGAGAGTAGGCACCTGCGAGGCCTTGAATTGGTTGAGCAAGCTGAATGCTGATGGGATTCTTCCTCTTGCTCAGACTAAGAACCTGAGGGGGCACAGTTTCAAATTGAGGAAAGATAATTGTACAATAGATGTGAAGAAATTTGCCTTTAGCTAGCAGGTAGTTGATTGGTGGAACAGACTTCCATCTTTTGTTGTGGAAGCTAATAGCCTAAATAAATTTAAGGTTGAGCTGAACAGGCATTTGGAAAGAATAGAGGGGTGAAATGGGAGGGGTTTTTTTTGGCTGATGCTGCATAAGCTTACTTTCTTGCATTGTATGCTAATGCTAAATAAATCTCCAATTTCTTTTGTTGTTTTTGATATATGATTTTAATCTTGATCTTATGAGCTGTGATATATGTAAAAATACTAGCCGACACGAGTTTTACCTTGAAGAACTTAAATGCTGTTTTTAACCAATTCTTATGTGTTCTCTTACCAAGAAAGGCTTAAGTTCTGCAAATTGCAGTGCCTGGTGCAAGGCACCTGCGAGGCCTTGAATTCCGAAAACTGTGATAGTTTCATGATAGTTTCACATCACGTCACAGCTATTAAATATAGAGTGAGTTACATTTTACCAAAATATGCCAATTTTGTATAATCTAGCCAGTAATGTATGACATACTGATTTATTTTAAGAGATATAAGCTAATTCTCTTAATTTTAGCAAGCAATTCTGCCCTCAGTTTTCTTGTGATTAACAATCAAACTTCAACCTATGCAGAAATTCCAATGCAGAAATTTACAATTTGAAGAGAGCACACAGCGTTAGTGAGGCGTTTTGTAGGCTGTGCCAAGGTTTTCCAAGTATTAATTGATTGTGACATGTTATCAATGTTGTAAATCTATCCTCCAAACAGTAGTGGGGAAGATAATAGTGATCAAGTTCATTCCCTGGAAGCCTCCGCTTCACAAGATGTTGACTATCAGCCAGGTAGTTCAGGTAGTGAGGTACATTTAATCAAACAAGATGAGTTGAATGATTTGGTTCGAGACTTAAATTTGCTGAAAGAACAAGCTGAACTGTTAGGTTCTAGGTAACAGCAGTGGAATATACTCGCAGCAGGAACAAAGATTTCAGTGTTTTGAAAAAGTTATGAAAAGTTTTCGAAATATTCTGAAATGGTAGACAGTATGTGTTTTTGCAAAGACATTATTGGACTTCTGAAAGAACTAGGTGGTGTGCATAAGTCAGATGAATGCCATTTATTCATAGATGCCTCAAAATTAAGTTTAAATGCAGTGTTTCTTTATAATGGCAATGAATTTCCATCAGTTCCTGTGTTTCATTCAGTTGCACTTAAAGAAAGTCATGAAAGCATGTCTAAGTTTCTACATGCTATAAAACAGGATTATGGTTGGAACATATGCAGTGATCTTAAGATTATTGGTTTGCTTTTTTGGTTTGTGGGGGGGGGGGGTTCACAAAATATTGTTGTTTTTTGTGTTTGTGGAACAGCCATGCAACAGAAGAACATTATGTTGGGCAACATTGGGACAAGCTCATATCAGGACATGCGATGTAAAATATATTCCTTTAGTGCAATCAAACAAGGTTCATCTTCCACCCCTGCACATCAGACTTGAATTAGTATTAGTATTAGTAATGGCCGCATCATGGTGCAAGAAAGCCTATGGCTTATGCTGCACCAGCCTAAAAAAAAAAAAAAAAACCCAAATAAAACAATGGTAAAAAAAAAAAAAAATAATAATAATAAATAATAATAATTAATAAAAGAAAAGGAAATTAAACCTATCATTCCATGCGCTTCCCTCACCCAAAGGTACTATCCAGATGACCTTTGAATTTCCCCAAACTATCAGCCTCTACCACCCATGTAGGCAACTTATTCCAGTAATTTATAACTCGCTGGCTAAAATAAAACTTCCTACAGTCCAATCTAAACATTTCCCCCTGTAACTTGAATTTATGTCCCCTAGTTCTAGCATCATTTATAATCTTGAAAATTTTGTCCTCATTCATTTTACTGATGCCTCTCAGAGCCTTAAACACCTCAGTCAAATCTCCTCTAAATTTGCAGGTAGTCTAGTTTGGAAACTAGACTCTAAGGTGTCTAGTTTCCAAACTCTGTAACCGACATAGTCGAAGTCTTTCTTCATATGGATGCCCTTTTGCCGATCTCACCAGGTGAGTTACCCATCTTTGCACCCTTTCAAGAAGCTCGATGTCTTTCTTTAGGTGCGGTCTCCATACTTGAACATAGTATTCCAAGTGTGGTCTAATAAAAGCCTTATATAATGGGATTATCACATCCCTATCTCTACTTGCAAAAGTTCGATAGATCATCGATAGGACACCATGGGCCTTCCTTGCAACCTGTTTACAATGCTCAGAGAATTTCATGTCTGACCATATCGTAACACCCAAGTCCCTTTCCTCCAGTACTGGATTTAGTTGAACTCCACCAAGTGAATAAGTTATTTTGGGATTACTGTTTCCCAGGTGTAATACCTTAACTTTGTTGGATTAAAGCATAGCTGCCATTTTTCTGACCATTCCTGAAGTCTATCTAGGTCCCTCTGAAGAAGCTCAGCTTGACAGTGATCATTAACTACTCTACCAATTTTAACATCATCTGCAAATTTAGTTATCACACCCTCTATCCCTTCATCGATGTCATTTATGAAAATTAAAAACAACAGTGGTCCTAATACTGATCCTTGGGGAACCCCACTTCTTACATCAACCCAATCTGAGGAATAGCCATTTATCACAACCCTCTGCCTCCTGCCCTGAAGCCATCCTGCTATCCATCTAAGGATTTTCCCAGTGATTCCAACCTGTCCCAGCTTATAAAGCAACCGCTCATGTGGGACTGAGTCAAAAGCTTTGCTGAAATCTAAATAAACAATGTTGAAATTATTCCCTAAATCCAGCTCGTGAGTGACCCTTTCAAAATAGCGAACCAGATTTATTAAACATGATTTTCCCTTTACAAAACCATGCTGAGTATCCTTGAGAATTTCAGTTTGATCCAAATGATCCTGAATTCCACCCTTGATCATTGCCTCCATGATTTTCCCTACCACTGAATGATTTTCCATGATTTTCCCTACCACTGAATGATTTTCCATGATTTTCCCTACGACTGACAGGTCGATAATTTCCCACTTCACTCTTAGAGCCACTCTTTTGTATGTGAGATACATTGGCACTTTTCCAATCCAAGGGAATCTCCCCAGAGTCTAGTGATGCTTGCATAATTAGCCTCAATGGTTCAGTGCACTCACTTGCCGTCTCCCTTAAGATTATAGGGTATATTCCATCAACTCCAGGAGCCTTATTGGCCTGTAGGCTCGAAAGTGTTTTCATTAAATAATCTTGCAAAATTTAAATATCATTAATTACATATTTTTCAACTTCTCTCCCACAATTTCCCATTGCCACAAAAGGTTTTTCATTTGTAAATATCGATGCAAAATAACTGTTGAGTTCATCTGCAATGGCAGCTGGTGTATTTAATACTATCCCCTTTCCCTTACGTAAAGGTCTGATCTGGTTTGTTCTGCTCTTCTTGGCATTTATATATGTTAAGAATTCCTTATCCCCTCTCTTTGCTCTGTTTGCTAGTGATTTCTCATAAACTGCCTTTGCCTGTCGAACCTTTTCTGTGGCTCTATTACAGATCATCTTGTAGCTGTTATAGGCTTCAGTACTTTTTATTGCTCTGTAACCTTTCCATGCCACCTTTTTCTGCTCAAGTAATGTGGCAACTTCACTATTCATCCAACGTGGAACCCTCCTCGTGGAGTATTTTTTTAATGGTAAATACGCATTCAAGGTATCTGTGATTAATGTTTTAAAAGCATACCACAGTTCAATTGTATTCATTCTCTCTGCGATATCTACCCAGTTAATAGAGGCCATGTAGTACAGTAAGGCATCATAATTTCCTTTTCTGAAATTAAAACCCATTCCTTTGCCTTTTACTACTGCTACCTCTCTCATCATCATCCACCGTAGAACTCTGTGATCACTTCCTGCTATTGGTTCCTCTACTGTCAGCCCTGTTATGTCATCTGATTCATGGGTGATGCCCCTCGACGTGGGCACCTGTACGTGGTGAAGGGGATCTCCCAGTGATGCTGCTGGTTTTCCAGATTAGCATCACTGGGATCTAACGCCCATACCTTGGTTCCAGGGTTACATCGTTGGAATCCGGCATATGCAGCCATGCGCCAGACCCATGGAATTCGGAAAGGGGGATCCTGGTGGTTGAGGGGCCCGGCCTTAATACACCACTTTGGCCCCTGCTTCGACAAGACGGATGGTCCCGGACCGGCCCAGCTGGGATCAATCGGCGGGTGGTTCTTACTGCTAGGGTCAACTGTGTTCCTATAAGTCTCCCTCCCTCCCTTTGGTCCTGGGATGGGATCAAGGCTTATTGGAAAAGTGGGTATGGTGCCTCTAAACTAACTTGGCGTCCCATTCATGTATGCAGTACCTGCTAGTTCACGAGTGGGCATCCCCTCTTAGGGCGCCGTGGTGGGTGAGGTACTTAGGGCATCGGAAATTTTTATTTTACTCCTATGAGTATTATAAATTCAAATTCTTCTGGGGCCCCAACAAGGCCCCTACCTAATCAAGATGTTGACGCAGAAAACACCTCTGCAAAAAGAGCCAGGACTGAGGATACACCACCACCATTAGTGACCCCGCTTTTCGTCATTCTCCATTCCACCGGAGAGCAGTCAATTGGAAAGATGTCACCCTTCTTTATCCAGAAAGGATTAGAAGGGCTGGCAGGTTCACCAAAATCCGTTAAACGACTGCGTTCTGGTGACCTTTTGGTTGAAGCTTCCAACAGAAAACAAGCTGAAAAAAACCTTGACCTCTACATCCATAGGCGGAATACCTATCACTGTAACCCCCCACAAAACTCTGAATTCTTCACGAGGTGTTATATCAGAGTGGGACCTTCTTCATGTTTCTGAAGAAGAGATCTTCTCTGAATTAAAAGACCAAGGAGTGACAGCTGTCAAGAGAATATCGATACGGAAGGATGGGAATCTTGTCCCTACCCGAGTTCTTATCCTCACGTTTAACACCCCATGGCCTCCATGTTCCATCAAGGCAGACTATCTAAACTGCCCAGTGAGGATTTATATCCCAAACCTACTGCGGTGTTTTAGATGCCAAAAATACGGCCACTACAAACATCTTGTCGTGGTAACCCTGCCTGTGCTCGATGTGGTGTTAAAGACCACGAGAACAAGGAATGTTCATCTCCAAAACCGATCTGTGTCAATTGCCAAGGAGAGCACCCCGCCTACTCTAGATCATGCCAGCGGTGGAAGGATGAAAAAGAAATCCAAAAACTGAAAACAGAGTTGAATATCTCCTACCCAGAGGCCAGAAAACGTATCGAACCAATAAATAGCGGGAAACCTTCATATGCCCAGAAGGTTTCTGCTAAGTGCACTATCGGGACACAAACTGAGATGACTATACCACCAAGAGAGTCATTCACTCCAATTGCATGCTATTTATTGAGTTCACAAAAGCCCACCAAAAAAACACAATCAGTTGCCACTCCTATATCCGTACCTCCTAGTGCTCCACCACTACCAAAACCAAGTGGTAAAGAAAAGCCAAAAAGTTCAGAAGAATCACCTGTGATACCAGAAACAATGGATGTAGAGAATAAGGAGGTACTGGATGAATCAGTCTTGAAACTCTTTGCGGAGGAAGAAATGGACACGGGACAGCGTCCATTCTTCCCCCAAAAAGATAAATCCAACACTGACAAAAGTAAGCCCTCAGCACCTCGGAAGCTGCCTGATGGACCTACCAAGCCAAAATAATGGCTAAATTCCTACAATGGAATTGTCGTGGATTCCGGCAAAATACTGATGACATCAAGGCCCTCCTGCAAAAGCACGAGCCAGTTTGCTTTTGCTTGCAGGAGACTTATCTAAAGGCAAATGATGATCCCACCATGCATAACATCACAATTTTTCATAAGGATAGAATTGCGGATGGTCCTGCTCATGGAGGAGTGGCTATCCTTGTGGGAAACCAGACCCCAGTTCAGCCCTTGCTAGTTACAACCATCATAGAGGCTGTTGCAATTCACCTTTCAGTGGGATTTTTATTAACCGCCTGCTCTATTTATTTGCCACCTGGGACTGACATCTCCCAGGAAGACCTTGATGATCTGGTAATGCAGTGCCTCCCCCTTTCTTACTTCTTGGGGATTTTAATGGACATAACACCCTGTGGAGTAGTGCTAACATCACTGGAAGGGGACGAGTCATAGAGCGTATGCTAAATGACAATGACCTTTCCCTTCTAAATACTGGAACAAACACCTTTTTCCACATGCCTACCCTTACTTTTTCTGTCATTGATCTCTCTATCTGCCCTTCTCTACTCCCTTCACTCACTTGGGAAGTGGAGGATAACCCATAAGGAAGTGATCACTTCCCTGTGATAACCTCGTTACACAGTGGGAGACCATGTCTTCCTTTCAGGTTACCACGGTGGAAGATTGATCAGGCTGACTGGACTGCCTTCCAACATCAGGCAAATTTTGACCTCAGTACCGTCAGTCAGGAGCCTATCAATGATGCAGTAACGTACATCACAGAAATTATGGTCCAAGCAGCTGTGAATGCTGTTCCAAAAACATCTGCCTGGTTTCCACCATTTCCCAAACCTTGGTGGAATTCACAATGCACAGCAGCAAAAAAGGCTCAAAACAAAGCGTGGGGGATATTCCGCCGATATCCTACCACAATCAACCTTATAGCCTTTAAACGCGCACGAGCCAAAGCACGCTACATTCGCCGTCAGAGTCAAAAGGAATGGTGGATCCGTTTTACTTCATCAATTACTCAGTCCACTAGTACTAAGTTGGTCTGGGATAAAATCCGGAAAATGAAGGGAAAATATTTATCCCACCCTTCTTCAATCCTAGATTATAATGGATGCACTATTGCAGATCCAACTGCAATAGCCAATTCTCTTGGGGAAACATTCTCTAACATCTCTGCAACATCTTCGTATTCCCCAGAGTTCCTGGTCCTGAAACACAAAATCAAAAAACAGGCACTTAATTTTTTAAGTCTAAGAGCGTCTATCCATACAACAGGTCATTCACTATACAGGAACTGAAAAGAGCTCTTATTCTTTCCAAAGCAAGTGCTGTTGGACCAGATGGCATCCATTATGATGA
This sequence comes from Mastigoproctus giganteus, assembly GCF_048544385.1. Lineage (NCBI taxonomy): Eukaryota > Metazoa > Arthropoda > Arachnida > Uropygi > Thelyphonidae > Mastigoproctus > Mastigoproctus giganteus. The sequence continues at coordinate 145,844,901 of NC_143580.1, read as the reverse complement.
TTAAGCATCTTTCACCAAAATCTATGGATTATCTGCTCCTTCTTTATAACAAAATCTTTATTGAAGGGCAGTTTCCGGATTCCTGGCGCACGGCAATCGTTCTTGCCTTTGCTAAGCCAGGAAAGGATCCAAAAGTCACTACTAATTATTGTCCTATTGCTCTGACTAGCTGTCTGTGCAAAATCCTGGAGAGAATGGTTAATTTTCGTTTAATGTGGTATTTAGAATCAAATGACCTCTCCAACATCCAGTGCGGCTTCCGAAGGAATCTGTCCACGTTGGACCATCTTATTAGACTGGAAACATCCATCTGGGATGCTTTCCTAAAATTTGAACGTTTGGTGTCTGTTTTCTTTGACATGGAGAAAGCGTATGACACAACTTGGAGATATGGCATTTTAAAAGATTTGCATAGCCTAGGTCTTAGAGGGCATCTCCCCATTTTTATTAAAAACTTTTTAGCCAATTGATCTTTCCAAGTTCGTGTGGGATCCTCACTCTCTCGTTCCTTTAGCCAAGAGGAGGGAGTACCACAAGGATCGGTATTAAGTGTCACGCTTTTCGCCATCAAAGTAAATTCCATCACAGAACAACTTCCTCCAACTGTAAACAGTGCCCTCTATGTTGATGACTTTAGCATATTTTGTCAATCATGCAACATGAGGATTATTGAAAGACAACTGCAAAAGCCATTGATCGCCTTAATTCCTGGGCACTTGCTAATGGCTTCAGGTTCTCGCTGGAGAAGACCGTTTGCATACACTTTTGTCGTAAGCGTAATCTTCATCCTGAACCTGAATTAAGGCTCGGACAAAATGTTATTCCAGTAGTGGCGGACACAAAATTCTTGGGACTCGTATTTGATAAAAAGCTGACCTTTCTGGATCACATCCGTCAACTCCGCACAAAGTGCACAAGAGGCCTGAATATTCTGCGCTCTCTTTCCTCTACATCTTGGGGTGCAGATCGATGCACCCTACTACGCATCTACCGTGCACTTGTACGATCCAGACTAGATACGGGTCCCTGGTATACAATTCAGCCAGAGACAGTGTAGATGGCTGGATCCTGTCCATCATCAGGTTCTCCGTATCGCTATTGGAGCATATCGAACATTTCCTGTCCAGAGCTTATACGTCGAAGCAAACGAACCACTGTTATCGCTTCAGCGTAAGCAGTTGTCTCTAATGTACGCTTTAAAACTGAAATCCCTCCCGGATCATCCTACATGGCCATTCGTTTTGAGCCATGATGGGAAATTTTGTACAACACCCGTAAGACTGCCAATTGTCCGTTTGGTATTCGTCTCCAAGAGCTACTCAAAGAACTTAATATCAAGGTAGACAAGGTTGCCAAACACCAAAGCAACACCTTCCACCCTGGCATGCTCATGTCCCGCCATGTGACTTGTCCCTTAGAAATTGGGGAAAGTCGGACACTCCATCATCTGTCTACCTGCAGCTTGATTCAGCACACCGAGCTGAACATTCTGACTTCGCGCCAGTTTACACAGACAGCTCGAAGTCGGAATCATATGTGGGGATCTGCTGCTGTCTTTACAGACACCACTACATCGGAGCAGATTCCCTCTGAATGCAGCATATTTACTGCAGAGCTGCATGCTATAGAGTTAGCCTTGGATCACATTAGTAAATGCCAATACCAACGGTTCATTTTATATTCCGACTCACTCAGTGTGTTACAGGCTTTAATAATTGTGAGATGTAATTCTCATCCAGTTCTGTCTTACATTCAGCAGAAGATTCACTTTCTCCATGAACATGAATATGATATCCGCTTCTGTTGGATTCCCAGCCACATTGGGATTAGGGGAAATGATTTGGCTGACACCGCAGCCAAATCAGCAACTCCCAATAATAATCGCTGCCTGTCAGTCCCCTATACAGACTATAGGCAAATAATACACCAAAAGATATACTCCCAATGGCAGGATTCGTGGAATAGACAGACTACGAATAAATTATATCGTATGAAGCCTGTAATTGAACCGTGGCAGTCTAGTCTGCGCAGGAATCGCAAGGAGGAAGTTGTTCTTGCCTGGACCCGCATAGGACATAGTCATTTGACTCATTCGTTTTTGCTGAGGGCTGATGATCCTCCTATGTGTGATTCCTGTGGCACAGTTTTATCAATCAGACACATTTCAATTGACTGTCCAGTTTTTATCCAAATACGTTTTACCGCTTTTAACCATCTGACTTTTCTGTATACACTCAGTCAGATTTTATCTGACAATGACCATGTGTCTGCTATTTTTAGCTTTTTGAAATCAGTAAACCTTTTTACTGATATTTAAAAAATTGTTACTTGTTTATTGATATTTGTCTTTTACAGTTTATACTTGCTTTTATACCTTGACTTAGTGACCTAATTCATTAGGCCACTGAAAGTTTTATCTTTTTTATGACCAGGTTTTGGCACATTATAGCCTTAGTTGCTAATGCACCAATAAAACCCAACCAACCAATCATGGGTGATGATGAGGTCTAGGATATTCTTTTCTCTAGTACTTTCCCTGATGAGAAATTTTGTGAAAGGATTAGATAAACAAGGTAACGCATTTGCATACTTGAGTAGTGCATTTCCTAATTTAACATTTTCCAAACTTAAGGAAGGAATTTTTGTAGGCCCCCCAAATTAGGAAACTCCTAACTCTTGAAAGACGATGGGTTTGAAAGCCAGTTAAAGGAGATTGATGTGGCAGCTTGGTGGTCATTTAAGGTGTCAGTACGTGGTTTTTTGGGTAATAGGAAAAAAGAACTATGAAATGTTGATGTCTAATTTATTCGAATGCTACAAAAAAAAAAGGCTGTTGAATGTCATTAAAAATTCATTTTCTTCATTTCCATCTCGAATTTTTCCCTGAAAATCTGTGAGATGTGAGTGATGAACAAGGGGAGTGGTTTCGTCAAGATATTTCCACAACGGAAAAGTGGTACCAAGATTGCTGAGATCCTGTAATGATTTTTCCAATCAGCATGTTTGTTTCCTCCAGAATCACATATTTCCCTTGCGAGGTCTATACAAAAAATATTTTTTGTTGGCTAGTGAAAATTTAATATTTAGTCTGATTATGATCACTCCAGAAATGATTATGATCATTTCTGCTTTCCATGTATTGTTCCAGACTTTGTAGTGGACAGATTTATTGGAAGAATTAGATCTACCTAAGCAATATTAGACTATATGTATTGTGTAGGCTTATTTTATTTATTTATTTTTTAAGGTCATAATTACTATTTTTAGTTTGTTCACCATCTGGATCTCAATTAAATGATATTCTTTTTTCTTTTTTGTTTTTTGGTTAGAAAACAGCAGTTTGAGTAGTTTGACTTCTGTTCCAGGGTAAATAATGGAGTCACTGCTTAAAGAAACATTACAGGTTCATCTAGACAAGAATGCAGTAATAATTCAGACACAGCATGGGTTTGTTAAAGGGAAGTCATGTCTGACCAATTAGGTTGGATAATATGACGTGGTCACAAAGGAACTGAAGGCAAAAAAGGGGCGCCTCCGTAGCCAGGTGGGAAGGAGCTGCAGTGCGTAGCACACGCTTCTTGATTAGACCGGGGTTCGAGCCCATCACCACCAAATACGGAGGATGCAGAAAGATCAGGGAATGACCACCGCATATCCTGGAGCAATATGGCCTTAGTTGCTAATGCTCCTAAAAACCAAACAAACAAGAAGGCAAAAAATAATTATGATATCATATACCTGGATTTCAGGAAAGCTTTTGACACTGTTGGGCAGGGAAGACTGTTGTACAAATTGGAGCAGAATGATATTAAGGGTAAGTTGCTACAATGGATAAAAGGATGGTTGAGTGGGAGAAGACAGAGGGTGATAATCAATGGGTGCTGCTCTTCGTGGACTAATTATTAGTGGAGTCCCACAGGATTCGGTGTTGGGTCCACTGTTGTTTTGTATATTTATCAATGATATTGACGAAGGTATATCAGGCTTAGTGTCAAAGTTTGCAGATGATACAAAGGTTGGCATGGTTGTTAATAACAGTAATGACAATATGCTGTTGCAACAGGATCTGGAAAAGTTGGGCAGATGGGCTGAGAAGGGCGCCTCCGTAGCCAGGTGGGAAGGAGCAGCAGTGCGTAGCACATGCTTCTTGATTAGACCGGGGTTCGAGCCCGTCACCACCAAATACGGAGTATGCGGAAAGGTCAAGGAATGACCACCGCATATCCCGGAGCAATATGGCCTTGGTTGCTAATGCTCCTAAAAACCAAATAACAAACAAACAAACAAACAATGGGCTGAGAAGTGGCAACTGAAGTTTAACATTGACAAATGTAAAGTACTGCATATGGGTGGTGTTACACTTAGGTTAGTGGAGAATTAAACCGTTGGGCCCTTTGTTGTTTTGTATATTTATCAATGATATTGATGAAGGTATATGAAACTTAATGTCAAAGTTTGCAGATGATACAAAGGTTGGCAGGGTTGTTAATAACAGTATGCTGTTGCAACGGGATTTGGAAAAGTTGGGCAGATGGGCTGAGAAGTGGCAACTGAAGTTTAACATTGACAAATGTTAAACTTCAGTTGCCACTTCTGCCATTTCATTCTCCACTAACCGTGTTACACTTAGGTTAGTGGAGAATGAAAGAGACCTTGGGGTAGTAGTAGTAGTAGTAGTAGTGGCGGCGTGTGATGCAAGAAAGCAAATGTATGAGCTTATGCAGCATCAGCCAAAAAAAAAAAAAAAAAATCACACCATTCCCTCCAAATGCCTGTCCAGTTCCTCCTTAAATTTATTCAACCTATCAACTTCCACAACGACAGATGGAAGTTTCTTCCAGCAATTAACCACCCACTGGCTAAAGGCAAATTTCCGCACATCTAATCTACATCTGTCTTTTCTTAATTTGAATTTATGCCCCCTTAGGTTCGTAATCTGAACAAGTGGAAGGATCCCATCAGAATTCAGCGTGCTGAACCCATTCAAGGCCTTATACACCTCAATCAGATCACCGCGCAGGTGCCTAGTCTCCAGCCACTGCAATTTGCAGAACTTAAGCCTCTCTTGATAAGAGGATCCCTTCATTCACCTCACCAATCTTGTTGCCCATCTCTGTACACGCTCAAGTAAATCTACATCCTTCCTAAAATGAGGCCTCCAGACCTGTACGCAGTACTCAAGACGTGGCCTGACCATTGCCTTATACAGAGTGACAATCACCTCCTTTTCCCTGCTAGCAAAATTCCTATATATCATTGACAAAACCCCATGACCTGCCCTGGCAGCCTGTCTGCATTGCTCAGAAAACTTCATATCTGCCTGCACAATTACTCCCAGGTCTTTTTCATTTTCTACCAACTTAAGTGTAGTACCACACAGTTGGTACGTTTCTCTGGGGTTACTTCTACCCATATGCAGTACTTTGCATTTGTCAAGGTTAAACTTCAGTTGCCACTTCTTAGCCCATCTGCCCAAATTATCGAGATCCTGTTGCAGTAGCACACTGCCATTACTGTCATTAACAACCCTGCCAACCTTTGTATCATCTGCAAACTTCGACACTAAGCCTGATATACCTTCATCAATATCATTGATAAATATACAAAACAACAGTGGACCTAACACCGAACCCTGTGGGACTCCACTAATAACATTAGTCCAAGAAGAGCAGCACCCATTGATTACCACCCTCTGTCTTCTCGCACTTAACCATCCTTTTATCCATTGTAGCAACTTACCCTTAATACCATTCTGCTCCAATTTGTACAATAGTCTTCCTTGCGCAACAGTGTCAAAAGCTTTCCTGAAATCCAAATATATGATATCAAAATTATTTTTTGCATCCAGTTCCTTTGTAACCACATCATAATATCCTATCAAATTTGTCAGACAAGACTTTCCCTTAACAAATCCATGCTGTGTCTGAATTATTGCTGCAGTCCTGTCTAGATGATCCTGCAATGCATATTTAACCAGTGACTCCATTATTTTACCTGGAACAGAAGTTAAACTAACTGGTCTGTAATTACTCGTGTCACCCTTCAATCCCCCTTTGTGAATTGGGGATACATTTGCACATCTCCAGTCCGTGGGAACCTCCCCTGAGTCCAAGGATGCTCTCATAATTATGGCTAAGGGTTTGCTTAGTTGCTTTGCCGCCTCCTTTAATATAACTGGATAGATCCCATCCACCCCCAGGTGCTTTTCTTACGTTTAACTTCAACAATTTCTCTTCCACTTTGCTCTCAGTTATTACAAAATCATTAAGTATCCTGCTACAATTAGATAACCTTCTGCCATTTTCAAACCTTAATAATTCCTCACGTGTGAATATAGAGGCAAAATACTCATTCAGTTTGTTTGCTATCTGAGCAGGATCATCAACAGTCGAACCATCGATGTCAAGTGGACCGATCAGATTCATCCCCTTCCTTTTAGAGTTTATATAAGAAAAGAAATCCTTGCTGTTTTTCTTAGCATCTTTTGCCAAGGATTTCTCGTAATCTGCCTTCGCCTGCCAAACCTCCTTTGTGACCTGATTACAGATTAACTTATATCTGCCATAGGCTTCTGAGTCGCTTGATAATTTATACGCATCCCATGCATTTTTCTTCTCTGTTAGGAGTCTCATTACTTCATTTAACAACCATTTAGGCCTAAACCTTGAACAATATTTCTTAATGTTGCATGATGACCAAGTGCAAGCTCTGGCGTTGATGTGGGCAGCTGAGAGCCTGATGAGCCCCTCAATTTAGATCTTTCGAGGGCACCCTGTCCTTCAAACTCTCATATAGGCGCATAACAACGCTGAGTTGTCGCCTGATTTCCTTACACTCCTTACATCGTGCACACACAAGACATCCCCCATGGCAATATGATGTTTCGTTCCAGATAGTTCGGCAAACATTTCACAAGCTGCTCATTTTTTTAGGCCGTGATGCGTTGGAGAATCGCCCCCCCCCCTCAGTTCTCCCCCGAGTCACAGCACTCCTGCCACTTTGTGCCCGTTGCTTTGCTGCTCTAGTTTGGGGCATGATATTTTAAATTAATAAGATCAATAAATTAAATTAATTAAATGTCAATACTATGCTATCTAATAGAAACAGTGAAGCGTATTACTGTTTCTATAATTATACGTTAGAGCTACCTAGCTACCTCAATTAAAAATTTGAATTCCCTATCACTATATACAAAAACAATGCCTGCAATATTCGAACGAAATAACGGTTTTATAAAGTATTACGTATATCTACAAAAACTGTTTATATAAATTAAAATAAAAATAACCAGCGTAATTATAACTATAAGACTACGTATTAAGTACAATATAAAATAACAATTATGTAAATAAAAAGCAAACACTTATCGTTTTTTTCGGAGCCTGTAACTCGCAGCTGTATTTTCTAAAGAGAGTCAGCGCCCTCAGGTAATTGTGGAGTCAGATATGAAGTTTTCTGAGCAGTGCAGACAAGCTGCCAGAGCAGGTCATGAGGTCTTGTCAGTGATATACAGGAATTTTGCTAGCAGGGATAAGGAGGTGATTATCCCCTTGTATAAGGAAATGGTCAGGCCACACCTTGAGTACTGTGTACAGATCTGGAAGCCTCATTTTAGGAAGGATGTAGTTGCTGGAACGAGTACAGAGAAAGGCAACAAGACTGGTGAGCGGAACAAAGGGTTGCTCTTACGAAAAAAAGGCTTAAGTTCTGCAAATTGCAGTATCTGGAGACTAGGCACCTGCAAGGTGATCTAATTGATGTGTATAAGGCCTTGAATGGATTGAAGCTCAATGCTGATGGAATTCTTCCTCTTGCTCAGATTACAAATGTGAGGGGGCATAAACTGAAATTGAGGAAAGACAGTTGTTGAATAGGTGTGCAAAAATTTGCCTTTAGCTAGCGGATAGTTGTTTGCTAGAACAAACTTCCATCTGTCATTGTGGAAGTTGATAGCTTAAATAAATCCAAGGAGGAAGTGGAGAAATTTTTGCAGAAAAGGGATGGATGAAGTGGGAAGGTTTTTTTTTTTTTTTTTTTTTTGGTTGATGTTGTATAAGCTTGCTTTCATCATATGCTTTGCATCATATGCCTCTGCTAATGCTAAATGCTAATCTTGTCATAACTGTTATAACCCCCAAATATTCTTTCTTTTGGTATAAATTTTCATTTAATGCATATTATTTATATTCTTGTGGGATTAATTCTGCATTGATATCACTTTGATTTCTTCCAGAATGGTAATGTTCCTCCTAAAAAGACAAACGTTGGGAGGAAAAGAAAATTTGCTGCTATTGATGAGGTATTGCAATTTATCAAATGTTAATAATTATTAATTAATTATTCATAAATGAATGATATTATTGTTATTTTTATTATTATTAATAATAATAACTCTGATTATAACCAGATTCTTTTATGTCTCTTTTTCATTCTTACCAGCCATTCTTAAACATGTTTGTTAAATATAATTAGGTCAAAAATTAGCCTGATTTTGTTTAATAAAGTTACTTTTACTTTATTATTAAATTTTGTGTTTGAAATAGTCCTGAAACAACATTTTTCTGCAGTAGGTTTTTTTTTTTTTCATTTGACCATCAGGAAGAATGCTGTTGTCTCTCCAGTGACGGAAACAACATTGGGGCTTTGGCTTGTAAGAAATGACAACATTTGTCCATATTTGCAACCTAAAGTAACTAATATCTGTTTTTTTTAATTGGATAATATCATTGTGGTGAAAATGTTATTCATTAAAAAACCAAAGTCACTGATGTGACCAGTTTCAAAATTATTTGGTTCCATTATCAGACAGTAGGTAGGCCTATTATTAAATAATTAAACTTCACACCAACCAGTACTTGAAAATATTTTAATACTATAACTAAAAACACTGTATTTACAATAAAATGATTAAAACTAGTTTAAAATATATAAATAAAAACAATTAAAATATGACTGAAAACAGATATTAAAGAATATTAAAAATTAAAATATACTGTAACAACTGTAGCTTTTGTAGACGGCAGTCTCATTTCTCAACAGCCTACATTTTGCTGTATGCCACATCCTTAAATAGCAGGTCCACAGCATTCATCACATGGTTCCCCAGGAATGTGATTGGTATTTCCCATTTGTGCACCAGAACCGGAAATGGCTCAGGAGCGCGCTACCCGAAACCTTTCATCGTGTCCCAAGACAACCATTTCAAAGAGAGGGTGTAAATGTACACCCTTGTCTCTATTAATGGCATTACTGGCTGCCCCAATGTGTAAGCTCTCAAGCCATTTACGGTTCCAGAACCCCAGTGCATGATCTGTGATGACAGCATCCTCTGGGGAGATCTGATGTTGCTTCTCCCAGAAATGCTCTGCCACAGCAGACTTCTGGTAATTTGCAGTCTTTATTGCATTCATGTGTTCCCCCAGCCAGTCCTTAAGTTGCCGCCCCGTCTCTCCCACATAACATACCTCACAATCCGGCCATTTAATTTCATAAACTACCCCGCTGCTGGCTTTTGGATCCAGATGCACAACATCCTTTTCTGGAACCTATTAGTAGCTCTAACTAAGCGGTCATCATCAAAGGGTATCTTAATATGAAATCCCCACGGCACCAAGCCATGTGCTTTACATCGATATGCAAATCGTAAATGCTGTTGCTGTTTGGCCTCCGTCATGCTATACTTCTCAAGTTCACGAATGCGACGTACCACTGAATGGCCATAACTATTAAGGATATCTCTAAATAGGCCTACGAGGCTGGGAAAACTCATATTAAATAATTAAACTTCACACCAACCAGTACTTGAAAATATTTTAATACTGTAACTAAAAACACTGTATTTACAATAAAATGATTAAAACTAGTTTAAAATATTTAAAATATATAAATAAAAACAATTAAAATATGACTAAAAACAGATATTAAAGAATATTAAAAATTAAAATATACCGTAACAACTGTAGATTTCGGAGACGGCAATCTCCTTTCTCAACAGTGTACATTTTGCTGTATTCCACATCCTTAAATAGCAGGTCCACGGCATTCGTCACATGGTTCCCCAGGAATGTGATTGGTATTTCCCACTTGCGTACCAGAACCGGAAATGGCTCGGGAGTGTGCTACCCGAAACCGTTCATCGTGTCCTAAGACAACCGTTTCAAAGAGAGGGTGTAAATGTACACCCTTATCTCTATTAATGGTATTACTGGATGCCCCAATGTGTAAGCTCTCAAGCCATTTATGATTCCAGAACCCTTGTGCATGATCTGTAACGAAAGCATCCTCCGGGGAGATCTGATGTTGCTTCTCCCAGAAATGCTCTGCCACAGCAGACTTCCGGTAATTTGCAGTCTTTATTGGATTCGTGTGTTCCCCCAGCCGTTCCTTAAGTCGCTGCCCTTCTCTCCCACATAACATACCTCACAATCCGGGCATTTAATTTCATAAACTACCCCGCTGCTAGCTTCCTTCAGTATGGGGTCTTTAACTCTTGATATCACTGTGTGCAACCTCTGTCCTCGTAGTTGCACACAGCGTATTTGACACCCTCCGAACTATTCGCGCAATGCGTTCCGTAAGGCCTGGATAGTAATGAATGTATGCAGTGCCCACAGGGGTAGACAGTTCACTACGGGTAGACATCACTCCCCTAATGAATCTGTCTAAGACACTCTGGGGTAACCACATTTCTTAAGGTCTGCTGTGACTGATAATCTCATTATCTTTATCCTCTGAGGTGGTACAGTTGAATCCCACCCTATCAATTAAAGCCTTGACTACACTGTTTTTGTGTTGGCTGGTCTGTGCCGAGTTGTAATGGGTATACTGACCCCGGTACATAGGCTTCCTGAAAACATTTGTCAGAAGCCTAAATCATTCTCTGACCACCAACATCAAGAAATGGTAGGGTTCCTTCTGTCTCCACCTCTGAGGTGAATTGGATAAACAGGGAGAAGCTGTTAAGCACATTGAGTATTTGATCTTCTCTCCCCCCTTCTGAATAATGGTGAATGTGTCATCAACAACAGGGGTTCTGGAACCGTAATCTTTTCCATTTATGTATGGGAAATTCCAAATCCTTAAAGATCCTCGATTCCAATTCTTCCATGGCCAAATTGGCCACAACGGCACTATAAAGCCTTGGAACTCTTACGGAACACTACTACGTATAAAGTAACTCGAAGGAACCCGTTGGTTAGTTTAGAGTGGCAAGTAAATAATCTTATACAGTGTTGGCAAAAGGCAGGATGGATATCGAAGGAGGTTTATTGGTCCTTGCATGCTTCTGGATGCCTTTTTACCTAGATTTTACTGTCTCCCAAAGATACATAAAGTAGGTATACCACTTAGACGAATTGTATCGTTCATCAAGATACTTAGCCAAGCTTGATTGCACCCATAGTAGGACTTTCCACTTTTGTGATTAAGAATAGTAAGGAATTCGTGAGTTTTAAGAAAGATCAGACTATACGAGAAGATGAGATTATGATCTCCTTTGATGTTACATCTTTGTTTACCTGTATTCCGATTAAGTTTGGAGTTCAATGTGTTAGAACAGCATTAGAAAAGGATACATCTTTAAGTACTAGGTCGCTTTTAAGTGTTAATGATATTTGTGATGGTGTGGAATTTTGTTTGTCTAGTACCACCATGGTCTTTCAAGACGTCATGCACAGCAGGTCCATGGCACAGCCATGGGTTCCCCTATTAGCGCCATTGTGGATCTTTAAGGATTTGGAATTTCCCATATATAAATGGAAAAGATATGTTGATGACACATTCACCATTATTCAGAAGGGGAGAGAAGATCAAATACTCAATGTGCTTAACAGCTTCTCCCCGTTTATCCAATTCACCTCAGAGGGGAGGCAGAGGCTCCTACCATTTCTTGACGTGTTGGTGGTCAGAGAAGGATTTAGGCTTAAGACCAATGTTTTTAGGAAGCCTATGTGCCGGGGTCAGTATACCCATTACAACTCGGCACAGACCAGCCAACACAAAAACAGTGTAGTCAAGGCTTTAATTGATAGGGTGGGGTCCCACTGTACCACCTCAGAGGATAAAGATAATGAGATTATCAGAGTCACAGCAGATCTTAAGAAATGTGGTTACCCCCAGAGTGTCTTTGACAGGTTCATTAGGGGAGTGACTACCCGTATTGAACTGTCTACCCCTGTGGGCACTGCATACATTCCTTACTATCCGGGCCTTACGGAATGCATTGTGCGAATAGTTCGGGGGTGTCAAATACGTTGTGTGCAACTACAGGGACGGAGGTTGCACACAGTGATATCAAGAGTTAAAGACCCCATACCGAAGGAAGCCAGCAGCGGGGTGGTTTATGAAATTAAATACCCGGATTATGAGGTATGTTATGTGGGAGAGACGGGGCGGCGACTTAAGGACCGGCTGGGGGAACACATGAAAGCAATAAAGACTGCAAATTACCAGAAGTCTGCTGTGGCAGAGCATTTCTGGGAGAAGCAACAGCAGATCTCCCCGGGGGATGCTGTTATCACAGATAATGCACAGGGGTTCTGGAACCGTAAATGGCTTGAGAGCTTACGCATTGAGACAGCCAGTAATACCATTAATAGAGATAAGGGTGTACATTTACACCCTCTCTTTGAAACGGTTGTCTCGGTACGCGATGAACGGTTTCGGGTAACATGCTCCCGAGCCATTTCTGGTTCTGGTGTGCAAATGGGAAATACCAATCACATTCCTGGGGAACCATGTGACGAATGCCGTGGACCTGCTATTTAAGGATGTAGCATACGGCAAAATGTACGCTGTTGAGAAAGGAGACTGCTGTCTCCGAAAGCTACAGTTGTTACGGTATATTTTAATTTTTAATATTCTTTAATATCTGTTTTCAGTCATATTTTAATTGTTTTTATTTATATATTTTAAATATTTTAAACTAATTTTAATCATTTTATTCTAAATACAGTGTTTTTAGTTACAGTATTAAAATATTTTCAAGTACTGGTTGATGTGAAGTTTAATTATTTAATATGAGTTTTCCCAGCCTCGTAGGCCTATTACCATCGTTCTGTTGAGTGCTGAATGAATGAATTGAATTTAGACAATCAGTTATGTGGTAGATCAGAAGAAAACCTCCAATTGAAAACATAATTTACGTTAATGAGTATCAAACTGCTATTAGGCAAGCCGCATGAGCCCACTATTACAATATGTACTATGTTAACACAGGTCAATCAAGAAAATTGAAAATTTCGTAATACCACACTTTTCTGCATTAGGTTTTTTTAGTTAACCTTCTGGGGGATGCTGTAGTCCCTCCAGTGATGGAGACAGCATTTGGGCTTTGGCTCATTTCTAATGTCTCAACAGTGTCTTGGCACAATATAGCCAAAGCAGCTTTTGCGCCATAAAACCACAAACAACAACAACAGTGTCTTGAGTTTTTAATGGATAACAAACTCACTTAATACATACACCTGATGTTATCCAGTTAAAAACAATATTAGTTACTTTAAGTTGACTGTGTGGACAAATGTAGACAGCACCTCCAGATAGTTGGCTTCAAAAACTTAATACAGAGAAGTGTTGTTTTATGAGGCTATTTCATTTCTGAAATAAACTCTTTCAAAAGAAAATACAACAAAACCAAAATTAGATATAACAGGCGTTGTATTTGAGATATGATATTTATATCATACAAGAGCTGATCAGAAAGTATCAGGACCGAATGCATATTTCTGATAAATTGTCTGTGGGAGTGTTGCTTTGATGAATGTTGCCTGATATATTCTACATATCCAGGTGAATTTACAGTTTTTTCCATTGCCTCAGTTTTGTCATCAGTATTTGAAATTAGTGTATTTTTTGTGATGTGTAACATTTAGTTAACAGATTTGTTAAAGCAAAGTCTAGTAGATAGAATATGTATCTAAGTTTGTTAATTTTTTATTTGTTATTTAAGACTATAATAAGATACAAGTGTAACAATAAAATACCCAGACTGGTGCTGTGGTGGTCATGTTCAATGAGTCTGAAAATAAACAGAAGTGGTATATGTTGCAGTTCAAACTTCCTACAGACATTGTCTAGTAGGCTGACAGGTTGCAAGTAACAACCAGTTTCACTAGTAGTGTTAACATTCTGTGTCACGATTTTGCAATGGGGCAGCGAACAAATATCAAATTTTGCTTTAAACTGGGAAAATCTGCAACAGAAACATGAAATGCTAAATATTTATGGTGATGAAACATTAAGTCATTTTGAATGGTATAAGCAGTTCAAAGACAGACGCAAGGATGTTTGCAATGACCCAAGAAGTAAGCGTCGGTCAACCTCTCAAAATGAGGACAGTTGCAAAAGTTCTGGAAATTGTGGTAAGAGATTGTCATTTGATCCTCAGAATGATGGCTGATGAGTTGGATATGAATAAGGAGTGCATTTGCCAAATTCTATAGGATGATTTGGAAAAAAGGAAGGTCTGTGCAAAATTTGTGCCACAAAGCTTTACGGATGACTAGAAGCAATGAAGAGTGTCATCATATGAAGACTTCACCAGACTTGTGAAGACAATCCTAATTTCCTTGACTTTTGTCACTAGAGATGAGTGTTGGATGTTTCAGTATAACCCAGAGACGAAACATCAGAGCATGCCGTGGACTTCAAAATCATCACCAAGGTCTGAGATGAGGCTGGGTGTGATTCATAAGAAATTTACCTGAAGGGGCGAGAGAGAGTGCCAGGTGCTACATTGCATATATACAGGTGCTTCAAAAACTATTGAAGTGCATTTCCCAAGTGAGGCCACAGTTTCCAGGAGAAAGTTCATTAGCTAGTTCTTGTTGCACAACAATGCCGCTGCCCATTCTGTTCTTGTGAAGACATTTCTGATGAAACATGAAATTATACAGATCAGTCATTCACTCTGTTCTCCCAGTCTAGCACCAGTGGACTTCCTTCTCTTTCCTGCCCTCAAAAGAAAGTGATTTCAGAATGTTAGGACATAAAGAAAAATTAACTGCCGAACTAAACAATTTTTTTGGATACATTTTCTGGCTCTCTGTCATTGCTGTCATTGCTATACTTTGTGTAGTCTTAAATTGTGGGAAATCCATAACAAGTTGTACCTAGGCAGCATAATTACCACCCTAAAAAAGTACCTATGTTGTTATGAATTATAAGTTTCTGTAGATTGTATGCAACTACCAAACTTTTAGGGTACACAAAGGCTGGTTCAGACTGTCTTCTTTACATATCTCTTGCACAGGCAAAATATAGCTTGCGTATTAAGTGTTTATGAATCTATAGCCATAAATTGTTTTAAGAATCAATCTGTCATAGCATTTTTCATTAGAATTGTCTTGCATTCAACATATCTGTTTCTCACATGATCTCCCCCCCCCTGCCTTTAATAGGTTAACCATAATGTACTGCTTTTTAGTGTTTTTTTCTGAGCTTCTACATCCTATTTTACAACTGGATATGAAGAGTGTATTGCAATTGTTTTTATACCCTGGCTAATCTTTTTTTTTTTTTTTTTGGTTTATTATAAGGTTTAGATAAGATTTGATAAAATAAATTATTTGTTCATAAATCTTGGAGGTTTATCTGTAAATTACTACTTGGACACAGCTCTAATTTACAATTGTGCCACATTTTGTCTACCATGTCTGCCATAACAAGTCTTGTTAGTTTCTGGCTCAACTCACATCTTTAATGCAGCAACCGACACATTTATTATTGAAAGTGCATGAATGATGTAATTTTCCCCCCAAAATTTAAGCCTTATATGTGACAATTATTAATAAAGTATGATGTGCTTTTCTACATGTTGTAGTTAGATCAGAACCACCACAAGCTGTGGGCTGGCTGTGGTCTTGGGGAAATATGCATTTACCCCAGACCACAATTTTCCTGTTGCGCGATTGAGCCTGTACACTGCCACAAAAAGTGTACAGTCCATTTTTAGCTGCAGTGCTGTTATGCTGAATGCAATAAAAAAGTTACAGTGAAATTGTGAACTCTTCTGGCTTCAGCCATTCAGAGTGTAAACAGACATTTATTCATGTCATTTTATTGGTAGAGTGCTTATCTTATAAATTAATTGTTATTAATTTCGTCTCTATACTCTACAGTTTTATATATTTATGTAAAAAAATAATAGCAAAATATAAAATAAACATAGCATAAAGATACAGCAAAAATTTTGAATTACGGCAGACTCTTGATTAACCGGGACACTTCAAGACTCCAAATTAAAAAAAAAAAAAAAAAAAATCAACCATAAATCAAAAAATTCAAGTAATAACTAGAATAGGTATAAACAGATATTTTGCAAGTCGTAAATAAGTGACAAGCAGCATTATAAGTCGTCATTGGGAGATTAGTGTACCTATTATCTTGCAATCCTCGCTGTCTTCACACCGCCGCTCAAAAAAAAGCAACCAAATGTTTAGTTTGATTTAGTGTGTCGCATCGATTGTTGTGTTCCGTTGCAAAAGGAAAAATTTTGTTTTAGTTTGTTAAAAGTTCAAGAGGATATAACAAAATATTTCCTTTAAAAAAAAAAAAAAGAAAAAGAAAATATGAAATCCACACAAATATGGATTGGCATTTAAGTATGAGTTGTTAATATAACTAGAATTGGTCCAGTCCTTGATGACTAAATTATTTTTGGGGTGCATTGAACTTGTTGAAATTATTCAAAAGTTTGAAAACGGTGCATCTGTTAAATCTCTAATGAACCATTATAATGTTGGTGACCAAACCATAGGCAACATCGAAAAAATAAAGGGAAGCTATTAGACTTAAAATCGACATCGCAAAAAATAAAAGAAAGCATCGTATTGGACACGCGAGTAAGTTTTTTATCTATCGCCATATTTTTTACGTAGGTTGCCGAACATTTTTCGATACAGTAAAGTCCCCGACTTACGCAAGTACGGTTTTATGTAAATTTTTTTTCACTCAAATTTTTATTTTTTATTTTAGGATTGTAAAATTTAAAACAAACAAAAATAATAAATAAATAAAATAAGCAATCAATAATGACGATCATGGCACGCACAAGTTGCACAAGTGAGATATGGAGTAACAAGCAAAAAAATAGGAAAGAAGAGAAGATTCTTACAATTTATTTATGTTTTTTTTTTATATATATGACTGAAGATTTCAGTGAAGGGGACACTACAATAACGTAAAAACCCACACAATTCCAGCTATCAGTATTATCGCATATGCAATAAGATTGAGTTTACTACCCGTTTATAATTAAATGCACGAACAGAAAAGCCCAGTAACCTGGAAAGTGCAAATTGTTTAATGGCAGTGATGTGTGCTTTAGTAAAATGTGAGTTCGCGTGAGGTGATAATAGTGTGTTTCCCCCTTAACCCCCGAGTGGGTAAAGTACCTGCCCGGCAACCCAAAGGTCGCGGGTTCGATTCCCGCCTCGGGCTTGGATCAAAGTACTGCAAAAACCTTGGGAGGTGCAATATGGCCACAGAAGCCGATGCGCCAACAACTACCAAATCAATCAACCCCCTTAACCCTGTGAAGTTCTTTTCAGAAAATTTTAGTTTCACCATTATCATGGTGCCGACTAAGAGAATAAGTGACAGTGCTACTAGTAAATAAATCAACAAAAGGAAAGCCATCGATTTGGATCAGAAAATTAAACTAATAAGGATGTATGAAAATGGCCAAACATTAACAAGTATCGCGCGGAATTCAGATTTGTCAATAATAATATAGTAGCAATATCTTATTAGTCATTCCCAAATTACGTAAAACTCTACGAAGTAAGAAGTCCTGGAACGTATCTCTTACGTATGTCGGGGACTTTTGTATTTTTGGATTAACTGGGAAATTGATTATCCAGGATTTGTTTTTTACCATCTATCCCGGAAATTCGAGAGTCTACTGTACTTAAACACTATATATATTTTTAGAAAATGTCTAATAATCTGTAGTTGGAATATCAGATAATCCAACACTGCCAGTTTCCTTTGTGTTCTAGAACATTAGACCTCTATGGTTACATAACAGTTAGTCAAATTGATTAATTGATATTGTGTTTTTAATGTGATGTACTGTAAACCCTTGATTTAATGGACTAAAAAAATTTGAATTGTGCTAGAGTGTATTTTGATTGTACCCTTGAGATAGAAAATTGAGAATCGTAAGTTACTGCAGCCAATATAAAGAATCCCAGTTAGCTTATGGATATCTTCATCATCATATCATCAAGTGCTTGTCTGTGCTCTGTTTTTTTATTATAATCTCACAGTGCATCATCATGTTCTCTAAAAAACTGGTAAAAAGAGAAAATATGGGCAGCTGAGTGTTGTGCAGAAATTAAAGTCCTTAGATAAGTTAGATTCTGGTGAGTCTCTTTTCCATGTTTGTGAGAAATGTGGTATTAAAACAAACCTTGTCAGATGTAAAAATCACAGCTAAGGAGTCTGAATAAAGATTTTTCATGATAAATTATATTCTGCTGTGTAACTCATACTGTCAATCAACCAATAAAGTCAAGATAAATAAAAGCTTGTTTTTTATTGTTCTAATGTATACATATGCAGAGTAACTGGTTAAATTTTAAATTATGTGGGATAGAAATAATCTCCGGGAGAACTTTCAATTTTATGGTATTCAGCAGTAACCAGTATCCAGCAGACACCCCTTCCCCAATTAGTCTGTAAAATCAAGCGTTTACTGTATCTTAAATTTTTAATGATTTTTTTTTTTAATATTGGATTATTAGGATTCACAGGACGCTTCTCCCGGTCCACGTACAACAGGTAGTCTAGTATCTCATCATGATGACCTTATAACTCGAATGAAGAACATTGAAATGTTGGAGTTGGGTCGACATAGAATAAGGCCTTGGTACTTTTCTCCATATCCTCAGGTGATCAGTGCATAATATTATTTGCTGTTTAAGTAATTGAAACGTATAAATTACAATAATTGTAACATGTAATTGCATCAACTACATTTTTACATTTTGTAACATGTAATTGCATCAACTACATTCACTTGTTTAGCTGATGCTATACAATTTCAAAAGATATTACCAACTTAGGCAGAACCATCCTAATAATAATTATTGCAGTTATGGTAAGTCTGATGAATTAGTTTGTTAAAAGTTCAAGAGGATACAACAAAATATTTCCTTTAAAAAAAAAAAAAGAAAAAGAAAATATGAAATCCACACAAATATGGATTGGCATTTAAGTATGATTTGTTAATATAACTAGAATTGGTCCAGTCCTTGATGACTAAATTATTTTTGGGGTGCATTGAACTTGTTGCTTTTGAACTGTAAAACCCATAAACATTATATACAAAGCCAGTGGTATCCTTTGATTTAGACTTTCAGCTTCTCATCTTTGAGATCCAGACTGAATTTCTAACAGTAACTTAATCAGAGAATTTTGCTGCAAAATATTGCAGTTAAGTTCTTGGTTTGTATGTACAAGAGAGATAGTTGTTAATATTTTAGATGTGATTCTCTCTCTTCATATTGTTGTGTATCATATTTTTTAATATGTTGTTTATTTGCTTTAATGTTATGCTTCAATTTTGTAGCTCGGAACAATTCTTTACTCTCAGTGCAATGTTCTTCTTGTTATGCCCCAATACAATTCTAGGCTTGTTGCAGCACTTTGGTATGATTCTTATTTTTACTGAAGATAGCTGCACAGTATAGAAAACATTTTCTGTAATTTTTCATTTATAATAATAAAGTTTTCATATATTATACTGTGGTCCTGTAGCTCCAGAAAATTGTACCACTCTCATGGCTGACGGAACAGTGGAAAAAAAAAAAAAAAAAAAATTCTGCGTGAAACAAATGTGGCAATTTTTAGAGATTGAAAATGATCAGATACTGATTTTAGTAGCAGTGCAGAAGAAGTTAGTAAAATTTGCAGAATATCAGTGAGTGAGTAATTTTGCCACTAGAAATGGGAGGGGATTTCAGAAGGTGTGCATATAGATATACAGTAAACCCCTGCTATTCACAGTATCTGTATTCGTGGTTTCGCGTATTCGCGGTCGCTGATTTAATATAAAATGAAACCTAAAAAAATGTGAATTTTAAAGTGCCGTGAACATTTTCCGCCATAAAAAAACATGGGCTTGGCTAAAATTATCTTTCCCAGTCAAAACAGTGCCCAGTGGGTGGTGTGTGGGGGGGGGGGGTTGACAAAATCGCGGCTTGGATGTTTCTCGCTAATCCTTGTTCAGTATGTGTTATGCGCTTGTCATGGAAGGTTTCATCGTTTGCTTTTAATTTATATGCTTAAATTGAATAAATTTATCAATTTATAAATTGATATGCTTACAAAAGTGATAAATCTACCATTTTGTATTGTAAAACAGACCTTTTCGAGTGTGTTAACGGAAGAAAGTGACTTTATTGTGGACAAGTTCTTTCTAACCCATACAAAAATATGGCTACGAATAACAAGGGAAATGTGAAAAGATTGAAGGTGATGACATTAGCGAATAAAATTGAGTTATTAGACAAAATTTCTAATGGTGAAAGTGTCTCCTCAGTGGCAAAACATTATAAAATCAATGAGTCAACGGTACGATCAATCAAAAAACCGGAAGAAAAAATCCGCCGTGTCCGTGAAAACACGCTAATTGCTTCAAAAATTTGCTCTGTAACTCGTGATGTTAAATTAGAAAAAATGGAAAAAGCTTTAAATCTGTGGATAGAAGACCGAACTCAAAATAAAATTCCCTTAAGTTCACTCATCATTCGTGAAAAGGCAAAACTCCTTTATCAACACTTTAGCGAAACTGGTGATAACACTGGTGGGATAAGTTTTTTAGCTAGCAAAGGCACTGGTTTGAAAGATTTGTTTGAAATTTCTAATAAATATTACATTTAATATTAAATTGTTTCTTA
This sequence comes from Mastigoproctus giganteus, assembly GCF_048544385.1. Lineage (NCBI taxonomy): Eukaryota > Metazoa > Arthropoda > Arachnida > Uropygi > Thelyphonidae > Mastigoproctus > Mastigoproctus giganteus. The sequence continues at coordinate 145,823,998 of NC_143580.1, read as the reverse complement.
TTTTTATTTCGATGCCATATGCTTGCATTTCACTATGTGCTGTCTATGTACATAGTCATATTATGAAAGTACATATAATACATATATAGACAAAATTTTAGAATAGTTTTTTTTATATATTTCATACTTCGGAATGGAACCCCTTTATTACTATGGGAGCCATAACTCAGTATTCACGGCATTTCTCAGGAATGTAACCCCCGCGAATAGCAGGGGTTTACTGTATGTTGCATAGTTTGTTTTTAAAAGCATAATTAAAAAAAAAAAAAAAAGAAGAATTAAAGCATCTGAAAAATATAATGCAGTTATAATTTTTAAAATTTGCCCAGAGAGAACAAATAAGGCCCCACAAACTTTATACACTAGCTGGACAGGTTGTCTTTAAATATTGATTCAAGTCTGTTTTAGGAAAAACAGATACAAATATCTGTTTTTTCTTAAAACAAACAAAAACAGCTATTTTTTAACTTGAAACACAAAACAAAACAAAACAGCTGCTTATTTGAAGCATTGAATTATTCAGGAAATATTTTATTCTTTTTAATATTGAACCATGCCTGAGGAAAGATGTACTCTTCTTTTTTAAGCATGGTTGAGAGGAGAGAGAGTAAGTTTACAATAGCTGTAAAGGTAATAATTTGTTCCATTTCCTCAAAAGAAGTGATTGGTGTCAAAAACTTCCATTTGAATCAATTTAAATACTGATTCTCATAAGACTGCTAAGGTGAATAAAGGTGGAATGGTTCAGTATTTCAAATAAAATCCAAGTGCTTTACTGTATTAGATTTCAATCATGGGGATCGTTCTGCTCTACTGAAGACTGGCAGATTGCTCACTGCTTAGACTTGCGCTTATATTCAACTTAGAGAGAAATATTGTTATCCACGGGTTGTCCTAAGTTGTTAATATCTTTTTAAATAGAACAGGTGAATCCATTACACATTTAAAAATTAGAGCACCACCAAGACATTGGTTTTGAAGGTATGGACTTCTCATCAGCTGGCAGGTGGTCTCTATTAGTAAAAATATGACAAACTGTGAATAATATATTTTGTCTAAGTGAACAGCCAAGTGGTGTACAGAAGTTTTGCTTCTGTACATAATAGACACACACAATACATAAAAACCATTATGTGTGTCTATAAGCCCTAGAATTGGGCTTTATTTATCCTTTGCAGGTCAGTGCTTGTTAAAGCATACAAATTTTATTTTATTTCAACTTTTGCATTGAAATATTTGCATTGAATGCAGTCTAGTTCTAGGATTTATAGGTATACATAATGGTTTTAATGCAGTCTAATTCTAGGATTTATATATGACTGCACAAATGCAGTGTAGTTCTAGGATTTATAGGTATACATAATGGTTTTAATGAAGGTTTTACTTCCATACTCCATTGGATTATTCACCTTGACCAAATACATTATTCAAAGTGTGGCATATGTTTGTTAATAGAGAGTACCCATTGGGGTGATACTATACAATTTATAAAGATATTGCCAGCTGGGACAGAACTATGGATAATGGTATTTGTCTTTAAGTTGAACATAAGTCCAAGCCTTAGTACCAAGTACTTGGCCTTGATCTTCAGTGGGACCTGAGTAATCTCACTTTGATTTTTGAACTTCATGATCAAAAATCAAAGTGAGAATTTCTAGGTTTTATAACATTGCAAGGGGGATATTTCATTGAAAATATCCTGCATTGAAATATCTCCCTGAATTTCTATAGTACAACACTTCATAGGACAAACAATTTCTAGGTTTTATAGACAAACATAATGGTTATGTGTTTAAATGTAAGTTACTTCCATACACTACTTGTATGTTCATTTAGACAAAACTCATTATTCACAGTTTGGCATGTGTTTCCTAATAGAGACCACTCATCAGCTGATGAGAAGTTGATAGTTTCAAAACAGGTCTCCTATTAGTGTTTCAGATTTTTAAATGTATGGTGATTCACTTGTTTAGCTGATGCTATACAATTTTAAAAGATATTACCAACTTAGGCAGAACCATCCTAATAATAATAATATTTTCTCTAAGTTGAACATAAGCCGAAGCCGTGGCCCAAATACTTGGTCTCTGTCGTTCAGTGGAGTAGAATGATTCCACTAATCCATGGTCAAAAATCAAAAGCATACAAATTTTATTTGATTTCTACTTCAGCAGTGAAATATCTCCCTGTAATCATTTTGCACAGATCAGTCTCTGTTGACACAGGTTAAGCCTAATCATTGTAAAGTTCTAATTTGTAGAAATGTACCATTGGAAAAAACTATTTAATCCTTTTGTTCATTACAAGTGAAATACCATTTAATAAATAAATCCCTTATGAAAGCTACCCAATGCAGTTGTTACGTCAGTTTGATTTATAATTCAGCAGTGCAATTTGTTCATTAAGACAGAGCTGAAATTTTTTTTTATTTCTAGCAGCAGTTGAATCTACCAGCACGTGTTGACAAATTGGTAGCAAACAAGACTGAGGAAATTGTATGGTGAAGAAGCGGTTAAACCTCTGCTTCTAGTGTGAGAAATGTTAGAAAGAGTCACATTTGCTTGATTTGTGAATGATTCTCAAGGTTTTATGGTTTACAGATAGAAATAATGAAAAAGTTTTTGTGTTGGTATCTGTTGCTACTCTGCCACTCTCTACGTGGTGAAGGTAGCAAAAGCACTGACCCTCAAAACGTTTTTCATGTGCCCTACATCATGTTGTAGAGAAGATAAGGTGTATGTTAGCTGATGTGATTAATTTCATTTTTCTGTCATAAAAGTGTTTCTGAAGTTGCTTTTCCATATGGAATAGTATAAAAACTCGGGATAATGTTGCTATCACCCTCTCCATTTGTCCAGATGGAGTACTTGGCTTGAAGCTGCTACATTCCACCAGCACTGATGTAGTCACTTTTATATTTTCATTTTGATGTGAGTGATGTTCCTTTTACTGCAAGTGCTCAGAATGCAATATCAACTTTAAACATGTTTAAAAATCTAGCTATTGTTCACACTTATTTATCCTTTTAAGCCAGTGATGTAAAAATTCTTGAGATTTGATGAGGCTGATGCTTCTTTCCATGATTCTTGGTTGCTTGGAAACTATTTACAGTAGTCTACAATCAGCAATAGGTGAATGTGGAAATAAATTGCAAGGAAAGATGAAGCAGGCAATTCAATTTCTAATAATCCTTGATTGCAGGAAATATATGGTTGGTCCCAGCAGTTTTCCTTCTAGCCAGTTTCCATTGTCAGCATCATATTACAGACATCTAGTCATATCAGTTCATGTCAATCAAAAATATCTTTCTCTGCTTATAAACTAATTCTCTTGGCTAAAAGACTCAGTTTCACTCTGACAGCTTAAAAATCCATGGTCTGTTATTGTAATGGAAAGATGCAAGTTCATTTTAATTATATGATAAAAGCACACTACTGTTTTTTCATAATTTAGGTTAAATAGCATTTAATTGTTTTCCCTTGCATTCACCATTATGTTCTTCAACTTCTGTTTTAAACATTTTAGTTATCTTTATAAAAATATTTCATTTTTATTATAAGAAAAGATGGAATGGGTAATTTCCAAAAATATAGTTGGTAAAAATTCACTAAGTTATTAAAGCATGTTTTGACAATTTTAAAAAATGCATATAAATCTACTCTACTTATCCCCATGTATATCTGCAAGTAATATGCCACCAACCAGTATTTTCATTGCACAAATTGGAGCAGTATTTTTATGGGTAAGATCTCCATTTACTGGTGATGCAGGTACACAGCCACCAATTCTCCAAATATACAACCAAGAATCTGCTTTTTGTTTGATTTGACTCTTCTCCATCTCACTGTTGTAATATAGTTGGCGACAAAGAGTTTGCCTTTTTATTTTCACAGAAAAAAACGTAATGATACTATGTTAAATTTGGAATTAAAAAAATTTTTTTTTTATTTGGTGAATTTCTGCTTATTTTCATTAATGAATTGGCTGTCGGGTGTGCTGTTGTACTCAGTGCTGCAGAATAGAAACGTACAGTAATTATGTATTTCTGAAGTGCAAAGCTCTTTCAGTAAGATGCCAAAGAAATACAATGTAAAATTTCGTATACACAAGATTTTCCATGTATTGTAAAATCTGAAAAAGTAATACTTGCTTTGTATACCATGTGTAATTGTAATTTTTCAATTTCAAGCAGGGGGAAACACATGTAATGAGACATTTGCAAACAAATAAGCATAATGACAGTGTGCAGTGCATAGAAAGAAATGCAAAAATAAATGTTGCATTTCATGCTGATTATGGTGTCACATATGTCAAATGTTTATTTCCATCATTTGTCATGGAATGTAATCATCCTCTGCGATGTGCTAATCATGCAAGTGCATTTTTCAGAAATGTTTCCAATAGCAAAATAGTGAAAAAATACAGTTGTAGAAGAACAAAATCAACAAGCATTGTTATTGAGTATAGATTAGGAAAGAAGAGGTGATGACTCTGAAAAATGGGCCATTTTTGGCCAATCGAAAGCACCTTGTTCTCAATGCCAGTATTGGAAGATGACTCTGCAGTGTTGCACCCTGCATCAATGCAGGGTGCAACACTGGGCATCTTCTGAACGAGCAAGTGAAATGTCTTCAAAAAACTCATTTGCATTTAGTGCTGATAATTCAGCTGTTAAAAGAGGAGATTGAGCACTTGGTGATAATAGGCTGTCCTTATCATCTTATTAATGTGTATGGTGTAAAGAGAGCTGCATGCCTTCCTGTGAAAGTGGATGAATATTTAGTGAAATTTATTACTATCTAGAAAGAAATGCTAAAAAGAAAGATAGATTTAAACAATTTCAACTGATACATGCTGCTAAAGTGAAAAAAATTTTGAAGCATATGCGTACATGTTGGCCGACCATAGTTAAATGTCTGCCTGTACTGGTAGAACAGTGGCAACCTTTGAGAAATCTGTTTGAAGAGGAAGTTAGAAGTGGTGAGAAAATCATATGATCACTTTTTTTTAGAGTTATTACCAAATTGTAAAGTACATGCAGCAATCACTAGTGTGCAGATAGGAAACTGGATTTGAACATGTGGCACTGGCCCCATGTTCAAATCAAAAGTTCATGATCCAAAAAGTCTTGAAAGAAGACATTGATGAGCTCAAGAAAAGGAACTGTTTAGAATTGCTTTTACCAGACTTCTGGTAAAAGCAATCCTAGACAGGCCAAGCAAGCTGATAATTCTGAGCATGTTATCCTCACTTCATGACTCTCTCTCTCTCCTGGCTTGAATAAAGCAATTTGGTTGTTTCTTTTAAATGTTATGCCATTTGAAATCTGAACATACTGTTCCATCCAACGTACCTCATATCCACATACTGAGGTCATTACTCTTTGATAAGTTGAAGAATATTATTTGCAAATTTATTCTACCAACAGTTTTTCAAATCTTCTACTTCTATTACCCTAGCAGTCTAAACTAGAAGGATGATTCTGACATAGTAATAGACATTTCTACTGCCAAGGTCATATGATGGCCTTAGTTGACAAGTGCACAGGTAAACTTGGAATGTAATAAATTATCCGAAGTTATTTATCTTTGCATTTTAGCAATTCCTCATAGCAATGCTGAGGGTCAGTGAATATCGGGGGGGGGGGGGGTTGTCAAGGAGCTGGGCATATTCTTGCCATGCCTACACTAGCCTTGGATCACATTAGTAAATGCCAATACCAACGGTTCATTTTATATTCCGACTCTCTTAGCATGTTACAGGCTTTAATATCTGTGAGATATAATCCTCATCCAGTGCTGTCTAGTATTCAGCAGAAGATTCACTTCCTCTGTGGACGTGAATATGATATCCGCTTCTGCTGGATTCCCAGCCACATTGGGATTACGGGAAATGGTTTGGCCGACGCCGCAGCCAAATCAGCAATTCCCAATAATAACTGCTGCCTGTCAGTCCCCTATACAGACTACAGGCAAATAATACACGAGAAGATACACTCCCAATGGCAGGATTCGTGGAATAGACAGACTGCGAATAAATTATATCAAATAAAGCCTGTAATTGAACCGTGGCAGTCTAGTCTGCGCAGGAATCGTAAGGAGGAAGTTGTTCTTGCCCGGACCCACATAGGACACAGCCATTTAACTCATTCATTTCTGCTGAGGGCTGATGACCCTCCTATGTGTGTGTCCTGTGGCACAATTTTAACGATTAGACACCTTTTAATTGACTGTCCAGATTTTAGCAGCACCCGTTTTACCGCTTTTAATCATCTGACTGAACCTTATACAGTCAGTCAGATTTTATCTGACAATGACAATGTGTCTGCTGTTTTTAACTATTTTAAATCAATAAAAGTTTTTAATTGTATTTAAAATTTATGTCATTGTTATCTCTTTATTGGTTTATTTTTTATATACGTGTTATTATATACCTGGACATGGTGGCCTAACTAGTTAGGTCACTGAATGTTTTAAGTTTTTATAATATGACCGGTATTTGGCGCATTATAGCCTCAGTTGCTGATGCGCCAATAAAACCCAAACAAACAATCCATGCCTACACCGTATCCAAAATTTTGTTACTTCATACACATCCTCCCCACCTTTTCTTACTACAGAATACATCATGAATAGTCAAACTAATAAATTAAACTTATCAGTGAAAATATCTAACCTTCCCCTAAACGCTTCCTCATTCATTTCACAAATACATGCGGTTTCGGTTCTGACCTCAATGATGTCCATTTCCATTTACAGGCTGCCGAGCCCCATGTACTTTTTCTGACAGAATTCCAGTTATCATTTGATTCAAACACTCTTAATCTCAGTTATCCTAATTATTCACTGTACAGTTCCTTTCACTTCAAAGGTGGTACTTGTATGTAAGTCTGTTCCAATATTCCCTGTTAGAGACTTAGTAATTTGGAATCTCCTTTGGCTTAAAATCTCTATACACCATTCAGAGTCAAATTCATCTGTTGCCTCTATCATTTTCCCAACTCCACTAAACTCTCTGACTTCCTTTCTGTGAAACTTGACTTTCTCCAGTCCAGTTTACCTACCAATGAGGTAATTTTTCTTTAATGTTCACAACTCCAGCTGGCATCTGTTTTCTAGTCACACAGACCCAGCTGGTAGAGATGCAGTCATAATGGTCTCACACAGATTGTTCATTTACCTACCAAACAATGTACTCTTTGATCTTTTTCTCACAAACAACCCTTCTAAGTACATGGTTGAGGTTACCTCAGATCTGAAGAGGTGATGGCCTCTTCTCCAATGGAGCCTTTCTCTCAAGGCTCTTCTCAATCTCGTGTTGTTTGGCATTATAAGAATGCAAAATGGGATGATCTGCATGATTTCTATTCTTTTTTCCCTTGGTTGGATGACAGTTTTAAATCTTCTGATTTCACTGTTTTCCCAGATCCTATCAGTGAAGTTATTCTTGTAGGGATGAAATCCTTTGTTCATCCTTTGTTCAAAAGGTTGTTCAAGATAAGAATGTTGCTTATCTCAGTTGGCATGCATCCAAATCTCCTTCGTCATTTTTTTCTTACAGCAAAGCTCACAACAATTGTAAAGCTGTTATTAATCAGTCCAAACTAGATTTTGAATAGGCTGAGAGTAGAAAGCTTGCTTCTTGTCCAAATGGTAGTTGAGCATTCTGGTCTCTTGCCAAAGCTATTGGTCACAACTTTTACTCATCTCTACTCCCACCTCTGTTACAATCCGATGGTTCTATTGCCACCTCAGCTAAAGATAAAGCCAACCCGCTAGCATCCTACTTTTAGTCTAACCCTTGTATTGGTGATCTTGTTAAATCTCCTCCTACCATTCCTAGTACACATCATCCAGTGCCTCCTGTGGTCTTCCATCAAAAAGATATGATATAAAATTTGTTGATATAAAAGTCCTGATTTGTTGATATAAAAGTCCTGATGATATTTGTCCACTTGTTCTCAAAAGCTATGCTCCTGAGCTTACTCCTATTCTGTGTCCCCCTTTTTTACATTTTCTCATTCCACTGGTGTTTTTCCTACTGCCGTGGAAATTTTCTCCTTTCCATTTATTGTCCCATTGTACTTACCTTTACTCTTTCTAAAGTAATGGAGAAATCCATTAACCACTAACATCTAAACTATTAAGAAACCTACCATCTCATCAGTGATCATCAGAATGGATTCCGTCGGTGGAGATCCACTTGCTTCTGTTACCCATCTGTGGACAAATTCAGTGGAAAAGAGTGGTAAAACTCAAGCAGTTGCTTTTGGCATTTCAAAGGCTTTTGATTGTGTTTGGCATAAAGGTCTTCTAAATAAGCTTCCATCTTATGGTTTGCCAACTGTTTTTGTAATTGGGTATTCAGATTTCTCTCTGACCGCTCACTGCAGTTGATGATGAACAGCTGTCTATCATCTAACTTCTCCACCAATGCTGATGTTCCCCAGGGTTTGTTTCTTTCTCCCACCCTTTTCCTCCTATATATTAATGAACTTCTTCTGTTGTCTGGAAATCCTATCCATAGTTTTGCTGGTGAATAGTACTTTGTATTCCTCCTTCCAGTTTGGGAGATTTTGTCCTGCACAAACAGCATCAACTTCTCAAATATCCACTACCAATTCCTTAAATTCTGATCTCCAGGTAATTTTTCAGTGGACAAAGATGACAGTTAATTTCAATCCTTCTAAAACTCAGTCACATCTTATATCTCACAAAAAGGATCATTCTGCTCCTATATGTATCTTTGACGATGCTCAAATTTCTAGACAAGATCACGCATCTCTATTAAGGATTACCTTAAATTCTAATCTCCCTTGGCATAAGCACATCACAAATATTGCTTCCTCTGTAATAAAAAAAACTGAGTTTTCTCTTTCACTCACAGTGTTACTTTTCTTCAAAAGAGCTACTCACTCTGTACAAATCTCACATTCACCCCAGCATTGAACATTGTTCCCACATTTGGGCCAGTGCCCCCATTCACACACTAGCAAGACATCTTTTTTTGGATTTATTGGATGACTGTTTTCTACAGCAACATGTTTGAGAGGCAACAAGAGGAAGCAGTACACTAAAAGGTCAGAATTCATGGGATACCTGGTTCCTGTGCAACGTGACGCTGTCACCCCTCTTGCTAGTGGATGAACCCACCACTTCACAGGTATATAGGTACACTGCATTCATGTAGACTGTAATTCGAAGTCAGTATGGATAAACGTCGTGAGTTAACTGACTTTGAAAGAGGGACGATAGAGGGTGCCCGATGCATGGGTCACTCTATCAGGGAGGTGGTGCAGAAATTACACTATCCCCGTTCAACAGTATCAGTATCAAGAGTGTATTGGGAATATGACATTTCCGGAATAACATCTCATCGTGCATGACGCTATGGGCGGAGAAAGGTGGTGGATGAATGTTGTGGCCGTCAACGTCTTCTTGCATTGTTTCAGTCAACCAGAGAGCGACAGTGGCACAAATCACTGCCAAATTAAATGAGGGAGGCACAAGAAACATCTCCACCATCAGGCGATCATTAGCCACAATAGGTTATGGGAGCTGCTGATCCACCAGAGTCCCATTGCTAACACGACACAGGACTCTATGCCTCTTCTGGGCTAAAGAACATTGGCACTGAATCTTGAATGATTGGAGACAGGTCCCCTGGTCCGATGAGTCCCATTTCCAGTTATTTCGAGCAGATGGGAGGGTGAATATCTGAAAAAAAACCGCACGAAGCTATGCAGCCATCATGTCAACAAGGAACTGTTCAGGCAGGTGGATGGTCAGTAATGGTATGGGGCATGTTCACACATTGGGATCTCTGGTATGTCTAGACACATCTCTGAATGGTTCAGGTTATGTGTCCATCCTTGCAGACCATCTGCATCCCTTCATGGTCATAATTCACCCACAGAGCAATGGACTCTTCCAGCAGGACGGTGCACCTCCCCACAGAGCCGTGGTGACTAGAACATGGTTCGAAGAGCATTCCACAGCTTTTACCATCATGAAATGGCCTCCCCGTTCACCGGACATGAACCCTGTGGAGCATCTTTGGGATGCTGTGAGAAGATCCATTCGAGCTTTGGATCCTCCACCCAGAAATGCGATGAAATTATGGAAAGCATGGATGGAAATACCTGTGGAACACTTTCGTGAACTAGTGGACTCAATGCCTCATCATGTGATTGCTCTTATCTGGGTGAAAGGTGGGCCTACCCAGTATTAGGTAGGTATTCCATGATTTCTGTCCACTCAGTGTACTCTTTATCTGATTATCAATAAAAACTTAAGCATGGGTTTCAAACCGAAGATCAGCAGATGTACATTACACAGTCAGCATCCATTAATGATTTGTACTTTTGGCCTCTGGAACAACTCACCCCCCCCCCCCCAAATGCATATTTCCTAAAAAATGCAACTTACAGAAGTGAAAGTACAAATGTGAACAAGGTTCTGTTTTATCTCAGTCTTTAATCTGGTGTGTCACATTTTTTTTAATAGGAGCTCCTGAGAAAGGTAGAAAGTGCATTAAAAATGAAGGTGGATAGTACATTCCATCAAAAATATAAAATATCCAGAACAGTATCATGATCACTAAATTCATCATTTACAGCCGGTCATGTTAAAAGTTTGCATTTTCTGTCTTACATTCGCATTGCATTCCTTTGGCATTGATTCTGCTTGCTGCACTCAGTTATCCTTGTTATGTTAGTCCATTCATTTAATAGTTTGCACACCACTAAAACTACAGCTGATGAAGAATATGAACACCCTTTGGGGGTGTTTATATTCTTCATCAGATGTTACTCTCTGATTTATCTTTCTGAACGATCCTGCAACTTTTTGATTCAAATCCAAGGAAGATCTCTTACATATATTTATGGTGCATTTTGAACCATCCCTGCACAATTCTTTCTTTCTTGTGTTGCACAGTGGCATTGGCATCCTGGAATATTCCATTACTATCAACAATGCAAGAAATACCCATTCACGGAAAGGGGACACTAGTTGTTAATAAACAATAGCATGTAATTATCACATATTCGGGTGCCTCCGTAGCCAGGTGGGCAGGAGCAGCAGTGCGTAATACACGCTTCTTGATTAGACCGGGGTTCGAGCCCGTGACCACCAAATACAGAGAATGCGGAAAGGTCAGGGAATGACCACCGCATATCCCGGAGCAATATGGCCTTAGTTGCTAATGCTCCTAAAAACCAAATAACAACAACAACAACATATTCACTTGTCAGAGTCCACTCATCAGAGCCCAGGATTAACCGTACCAAGAACAAGTAGGACATTGGCTCAGTGTATAAATCCATTGTCAAGGAATGTAACCTTGACTGCTTTCACCATGTAAACTTCCGTCTCACTTGTATTTTTAAAATTTTTTATTTATTTATTTAAATCAGTTTCACATATATATATTCTTCCTGTGCAGCCCAAGGATAGAAATTCCGTACTACAAATTATTTAATATGTCACATTGTATAGAACTTTTGATTTATTACAAGAGGAAATGCCTTGTGGGTTTCGATATAATTAAAGGAAAATAAATAAGGTACAGATATGTCTGAGATTTTACCCAACAGTATTCTGTTTATGTAAGTATTACATGTAAAGGTATTAATTTGAGTAATATTGTTGCATGTATACCATTGCATAATAAACTATTCTCAGAAGTATTTTTGAGAATGGTTTATTATCAACCTTGCATAATTAAATCATATGGTAAATCATAAATCAAGAAATGCCAACTGGGCTTGCCAGGTGGGTAAAGTGCCTGCCTGGCAACCCAAAGGTCGCGGGTTCGAATCCTGCCTCGGGCTTGGATCAAAGTACTGCAAAAACCTTGGGAGGTGCATTATGGCCACAGAAGCCGATGCGCCAACAACTACCAAAAAAAATAAAATAAATAAAATAATAAAAATAAATCAAGAAACACGATAAATTGTCAGTGCTTGTACTTAGTACATCATCTATTCATAATTATCAGAAAGTATTTTCAAGTGTTCTTTTTATGTGGACTCAGTGGATGAATTGAGTCCAAAACAGGAACCTACTCTTTTGTTAAAAGAGTAGGTTAAAAGAGAACTGCTTTTTTATGTTTATTTAGCAAAGATTAATACACTGTATAATATTCACTGGAAATTTTATTCCATTGAGCAGTAGGTAACTAACTGGTCAGTGTCTTTCATAATTAATTTTGAAAGTGCTGTTAAGCTAAATTTTTGTATGTTATTGAGCACAAAGAATTGATTTGGATGTGGGAAGTGGTTTATGAGTTTTAAATGCTCAAGATAAACTCCATACTTGACTTTGAAGTGAAATATCTTGTTACCTGTCTTATAGTGGCTGGACTCATGTCGTCTTGTTTTGTTTTCTATCATGCCTTATAAAATTTTTGTTACAAAAGTAAATTTAATATAAATAAGAAATTATTTTGAGATTTATTATCAGATAACAGTAGTTATAATTGTTCTGTAACCCAAATGTTGAGGACATTATTTTTATTGTTGCTTTGTAACGTTAATTCTTTGATTGTCACGTGAAATCACATGCAAGGTAATATCAACTTTGTGGTACATTTTCATCCTATTCAATGGAGACTTATCAAATTTTTAACAGAGCAACTGTGGCAAAAAACTTTGTCTTGGAAAGTACTGTAAATTACCTCACATGAGGGATATAGCAAAATGTGGAAGAGAACCAGAAATAATCCCACATGGTTAATAGTGGATTAATATTATCAGAGACTATTTTTTATTTAATCTCATGATATTATTAGTGTTGAAAAATGTGCATCTGCTTCATTGAATTCTCTCCTATTGATATTTTAACTTAAAACTGCATTTTTTTTTTTTTTCCCTTCATTACATATCTTCATACATAAGGTAAATTTGGTCATCAGAAACATTTTGCTCAAATATAAATTTTAAATATATTAAACACTAGTTTATTAACTAATAACTGTTATTATTAATTTATAAAAATGACTATAACCAGAGAAGTTACAATCTTTTTTAAAAGTTGATTTAATAATTATTTCATTAATTGATTTCGGCATTGTTCAAACTAATTCAATGTTTTTGTGACAAATGAAATAATGTTATTTATCAAATACATTTTTCAGGAACTTGTAAATCTACCTTGTATTTATTTATGTGAATTTTGCCTGAAGTATATGAAATCCAGAAATTGTTTACAAAGGCATATGGTAAGTATTAGTTATATAAATGGTATATTGCCAGCAAAACTAGACACACTATAGTACGTATCACTTACTCCTATATCACTTACACTCCAGTAGAGTTACTTAACTCTACTGGAGTGTAATTACTTAGAGTATCTTAACATATATTCAAAGCATGAATAACCGTCTCTCCTTATTTCAAAATTGCTGTCCTTTTTCAATGTTCATTAATATAGTGATCAATCTAGCAAAGCTACAGACTGAGTAATATATAGAAATCAATATACAGGCAACCCTCGTATAACACGGTATTTATATAACACATTAGAGAACTGTGGCAAACCTCACATAACACGGCATTTTTGAAGTTTTGTGTGGGGAAAACTGTGCTATTATGCTGGATGTAATTTTTCAGTTGGGGATTGTATCAGAATCATAGCTTTATCGCTCAAAGTAAAACCTTCAACATTAAATGTGTGTTGGAAAAATGTATGGCCAGAGTCAGTTCATTCAGGAAATTTGGTCAAACTGGCAGAAAACGGAATTGGTGCAATAGTAGAACTTACTAAGTCAGTAGGAGGGGAAGGTTTTGATGATATGACTACTGAAGACGTTCAAGAATTACTAGTAGAAAAAGAAGCTGGCAAAGCGGATTTGGTGGAAATGGCATCAGAGGTAAACCAAATCAATTCAGAGGATGATAGCGCACACATGAAAATTCTGAAGTTCCAAATTTTACACTAAAAAGCATACAGGAAGGCATAAACTTAGCCGAGCAATTAGAATCTTATTTTCTGATTGCAGATCCTTCACCTGAAAGGAGCACAAAGTTCAAAAGGGAGCTTCAAACATGCTTAGCTCCATACCTTGAAATTTACAAAAATCTATCAAGCAAAAGCAAACAAACCCAGATTACTGATTTTTTAAAGAGAGCAGAAGATACACGAAATCTAGATGCAGAGTATATATAGAGGAAGAAAATTAAATAAACATACATTATTTATTTTTATTTATAATAAAAATTAAGTTTCCAATAGTTATAAAAAAATGGTGTATTTTTGTTAGCTTTTGGAACATAATCTCCCTTTTTGTACTGGTTCTTGGTCCCGTATAACATGGTTTCACGGCGCCTCCATTGCCAGGTGGGCAGGAGCAGCAGTGCGTAGCACACACTTCTTGATTAGACCGGGGTTCGAGCCCATGACTACCAAATACGGAGGATGCAGAAATGTCGGGGAATGACCACCGCATATCCCCGGAGCAATATGGCCTTGCCAATGCTCCTAAAAACCAAACAACAACAACATGATTTCACACAACACGAGATTTTATAGGAACCTAACTACCATGTTATACAAGGGTTACCTGTACTCTGAATTATAGAAATCACATAATTCAGAGTATACAGCCACTCCCTGGCTTACATAATACTCAACTTACAGAAATTCGACTTTACGTAAGTTTTTGCCAGCCAGTGCAAATTTAAAAAAATCGTGGGAATGCATTTTGCATCCCGTAGGAATAAATGGAGGTATTGTGAAAATATCATTCTACAAATTTTTTTAACAGAAGCAGATATAAAATTTTGTAAGAATTCATTCATCGAGACTTGAGTTATTACTTCTGTGACTGACAGACAAAGAAATAGTAATTGCTGGATTCCTATTGGTCCTCTTCTAATGAAATTTTGGGTGGCTCAACAGATCTTTCTAAAAGAGTTAAATAAAAAATTTTATGAAAATTCATTCATAAGTGTCAAATTATTGAATACAGATGGAGAGACATGGTAAAGGCAATAAGACTTACACACGCATGCTAACACACCTAAAAATTAATTATTAATCACTAAATTAATTAATTATGCACTAATTACTTATTATTTAAATGAGTTGTATATCCATGAAAGTGTTTAAATATATAAGAAGCAAAGCTGGCCCAAAATTTCCGGGGTGGGGTCTTGTGCAAAACTTATACAGGATGTTTTTGTAATAGTGAATTTTTAATTCACTATTACATATTTTATAATAACTAAGAAATAATTAAATAATTTTATATTATACTGATCAAAAATTTAGAATAGGAATAATATTTAATACATTAATCAACAATATTGTCTTGACCACTTTTTGAGTGTGGGGACCCTGTTCGACATAACTGGTTAAACATGCTTGTGGCTGGCACTGCACAGAGGGGTAAGTAATAGCTTGGACCTAGACAGGGCATAGCCCATATTTATACATGTCCAAGGACATGTATAAATATGGGCTATGCCCTGTCTAGAGGGGGGGGAACAGAAATAAACAGTAGGAAACACATGGAGGGGTTGATTCGATAAGGTCAAAAATTGCCTTTTATATTGCCTAATAGTAGCTGTGGAACTTATGGTAGTGCGCATTTGAGTATTATATATATATCATGCTGAAGCAAGACTTGCAGATAGAGAAGGCATATTATGTAACTGCTTTGGGGCAAAATTCAAAAGTCCACCTTTATCACTAGATATTTCACTTCTCTAGGCTTTGAATATTTCTCCTATAAAAATCAGTGTTAACCCATTGATCACTAGATTTATGGATATTATGAGCTTTTATCACTGTGGCTAAGTTAGTCAATCTTAGATAACATTTTTGTGGGTTTTCATCCAGAAAATTGCAGCTGAATCATAGAATACTGGCAATTGGCGAATGAAATATAAAAGTGCCCCAATCGTTTTAGTTTGCCTTGGCACACATCCCAAACCCATGATTTTTAATGTTTACATCACTGCCGACCACCTTTCAAATGAACAAATTTTAAGCAAACCACCAAGATCTTTTACACCTTTTGATTTTTTTATTAGTAGGAATGATCATAATTTATTACACTGGTTTACATAAATTTTGATGTTTTCAAATTTTGTGGTGTTACTGCTATCACATATAGCTTGGGAGATACACAGACTAATAGATTAACAATAGCCGCAGGCAGAGACAAAAGTGATTCTTGCACTGCTTCTGTTGGAAAAAGCAGCAGCCTGGAAAGTAAGGTGCAAGAGATTTCAAGGACTGCTGGGAGTCATCATGGAACAAGTAAATACATACTAAGGGTAAGGACTGCTGCATGTTTACTTGCGTGTACACCGATGCTAGGAGGGTAGTAAATAAATTTGATGAATTTGAAATGCTGCTGGGATATCAGAGAAACGGTGTCACTCAGATATAAGGGGTGCAGAAAGAGCGTGTATAGTGTTTACTGTCAAGCAGCATGAGGGTACCCTCCTAACTCTGTAAAGGCCAGAGATAGTGTGAGCTTTAGTGTAGTCTACATTGTGTTGGTATGCTGTTTTTCTTGCCATTTAGCTATGGGCTCCCAAGAAAAAAAAAACACAGAAGTTTTTATTGATAGGAAATGCCGGAGGATAGTTAAGGAGGGAAGGAACAGATGAAAAAAAAGGTGGTTTAGAGGAACGCCTCCCCCTGAGAAACTGAAGTTAAAAGAGGCAGAGGGGCACCCCCTGTGGAAGGAGCCTATCCTCCGTGGGGGGGGGGGGGCTTTTAAGAGCAGAGAAGGTTTTGTGGTGGTAGAGTCCACCAGGCAAAAAGGTTTGGAAGGGAAACAGGTATTGAAGAGGAGTAAAGTCGTAGGTTCAGGGTGCCCTATGTAGGAGAGCAGATTGTACTGTAAATGTACAGAGTACTTCTCCCCTCAGGGGAAGGGTGACATGGCGTCAGCGAGGCAGGGGGTTTCTCGATAGGGACAACCTATCGGGAAACCCCGATAATTGGGGGAAACTGTCAGAACAATACATACTCTACATGTACTCAGTTCACCTGCACACTTGTCATACTTATACATAGATGACAAGTACACTTTATTTTTAACATATATTTAGAGGAGACTAGTTAACAAGATTTTACACTACATTCTCTCACATATTTGCTGTCTTGCATTCATTGTTATTCAAGTAGAAAAGTCACTGGTGCCACCTAAATATTGACGACTACCAAGACAATCACTTTTTTCTGTTATTATTATTTTTTCTATAAATACTAATCACAAGCATTTACTCAGTCACCACAAGGTTACATATGAGGTATGCACACTCATATAAATGGCTTAACCTACAAGAATGGGAGAGAAAACGACAACAACAAAAAAAAAAAAAAATATATATATATATATATATATATAATATTAAGGATAATATAAATAACCATTAGAATAAGCAAATCAATCCAATAATAATACCATCAGGGACCTAAGAAAACGCAAAAAAAAAAAAAAAAAATTATTAACGCTTTTTACCGACAATCTAGATGACTTCAACTGGGGCCAACCACCCAGAATGAAGGCAAAAAACGACAAGAGGTTCTCTGTTTCTGTGATGATCAATATATGCTAAGTAATTTAAATCTAAACCAAATATAAACCAGAATAGGCCAAATGTAAATCGAATATAAATCGAAAGATGATAATAAAAGTTAAGAAAATTTAGAAATATTAGAATCAAAGGTAAGAAATATAAGTAAAATATACATGTAAGCATATATTAATCCTCGTTGACCTTGACAGAGAACGTAATTTAATGATTAAAATAAGATTAAATATATAATACATACTACATATTGACTGTATCTAGGACATAATGTAATAGTCGTCAAAATAATATGTGGTGCCCCCTATGTGATGGATATGGTAAAAATAAATAATTAAATTAACGCATAGAGAAACATGCAGATAGTAAGAAGAAAAACTAAAGGAGTAGGAATAAAAGAACCTGAACTCCACAAAGGCAAAAAATAGTGGTATAGATAAGAAATAGTTTCTCCTACATCCTCGGATTGCCCTAATAATTTCAGAGAAATAAAAATAAAGAGTGTAGGACAGTTTAAAGACATTACAAGATATAAGTTGTGGCTCGGGTATGCCCGGGATCACAAACCCGTTCCTATAGTAGGACCCTGAGCTGAATTTGCATGTTATCTCAGCGTGAACTCAAGTAAATTTAAATGCATTTAACTATATATTAAAAAAAAAAAAAAAAAAAAGATACACTGTAATTTGCAAGCCGGTGGGTACAAGTTTTCTATGCCGTAAGACACCAGGAATGCAAAGTGTATCCTATTTACATATATACATGGCACTAAATATAACGATTATATTGAAAATTATATTAAAACAATAGGTTCAGAAAACAAATTTTTGAAATTAATTATGTTTATCGCTTTCCTGAAATGATATTTCAGGTAAGCGATAGGGAAATTATTATTGATCAACCTACCGTACAACGCTGTTAAGCCCGCTGAACAATTTTTATTACTATTGCAGATATAAACAATCCTTAGACATTGCGATAAAATTATATTAGCATGCACTGATTTTGATATATTAGATCTCCAGTTTGTAAGGCTGACTACGTTAAAATTAAATGCACCTCTTTTATTATATATGTTTACGTCTATATTATTATTATGGAATATTTCTATATGAAGATCCAGATAATTTGCTTTAGTATCGGAACTATTAGTTTTTTCCAATAAAAGTTCTACTGGATATAATTTACTGTAATCCTGGACAAAATGTGGACAATTAAAAACACATATATCATCGACGTATCTATATATAAGTAGGTTATCTTGGAATTCTCTTTCTGTATAATGTAGATAAAGGTTTGCGATTATGCTTGATGCTGGACTTCCCATAGGGGTGCCAGTCACTTGTAGGTATAATGATGTTCCGTCATATACATAATTATTAAAGATGCATAATTTTATTAGAGAATCCCAATAGGTTAAATCAACCTTTATAGCATTTTTATTTTCTAAATATAGTTTCTGGAGGACGACTTTTAAGTTATCAAGATTAATGCTCGTAAATAGACTGTTAAAGTCAAATGTTTGTATTTGATGAATATTGTTAATTTTTTAGAGCATTTATAATAGGCAAGTTATTATTTATTATAATAGTTTTATTTAAGTTATTTAATATAATTTTAAGTAACTTTTCTAACGTTTTTCCGGGAAATTTAACATAACTATCTCTACATGAAGTTATGAATCTAAAAGCAATCGGTGTTTTATGAAATTTGGGTATGCCATATATAAATGGATATTTTAGGTTATTATACTTTAACTTATTTTTTTATGCAATGCAATTAATTTTTTGATTATTATATTAGCGGAAGATGTTATCTGTTTATATGTATGGCTAGACTGTAGTTCATTTTTTAAAATTTCTATATAATATGATTTACATATGATTGCATAATTGCAAGCAGCTTTGTCAACGGGAGTAATTACAAAATGTTCAGGTATATCTTTGAGCTGCCTATTTATTAATTTGGTATTATATAGATTATCCTGTATGAATTTCAATTGATTATATTTGCTAGATATGATATTAAGCATTGTAAATAACCACATGTGGTATGCTTCAACCGGTATGTTATGGCTGTATGCTGATCTTATGCAGTATTTAAGTAAATCTAGATATAACAATTTTTTAAAGTTAGATTTATTAATAGGTAAATTAGGTCGAAATTTAAAACCCAGTGATAAAATATCTCTAAGTTCGGGATATGGGATTATATCTAAATTGCCGGTTATAATGTGATTATGGTTAGGATCCACGTATCTATGAAATGAAGGTTTGTGGCAAACACATGTATCCTGTCCGATGTAAATATTGTGAAGGTTTGTAGCTATTGTTTTATAGTTACACGCTTTAAGACCAAATGGTCTAGAATATCTAAATCTGATATTAATATGTAAGTTATTAATAGGCAGCAAGTCATTACGTAAATTAATAGTTTTATGTATATCTAAATCATCCATTAATTTATTTTGAAAGTATAAGATGAGGACAGAGTTTTCCAGCTGCTTGCTAACATTCAAAATATGAAATCTGAATTTGACAATGTCTGATATAATATGCATAAGACGAGAAGATGCAAAGACGTAATCATTGGTTTTTCTATTTAGTGCTTTGAGTACACTAAGTTTTAAATACATAACACACCTTTCAGTATTAAACTTAGTGTACTCAAAGCACTTCTCACCAAAGCAATTCAAACCAATGATTACGTCTTTGCATCTTCTCGTCTTATGCATATTATATCAGACATTGTCAAATTCAGATTTCATATTTTGAATGTTAGCAAGCAGCTGGAAAACTCTGTCCTCATCTTATACTTTCAAAATAAATTAATGGATGATTTAGATATACATAAAACTATTAATTTACGTAATGACTTGCTGCCTATTAATAACTTACATATTAATATCAGATTTAGATATTCTAGACCATTTGGTCTTAAAGCGTGTAACTATAAAACAATAGCTACAAACCTTCACAATATTTACATCGGACAGGATACATGTGTTTGCCACAAACCTTCATTTCATAGATACGTGGATCCTAACCATAATCACATTATAACCGGCAATTTAGATATAATCCCATATCCCGAACTTAGAGATATTTTATCACTGGGTTTTAAATTTCGACCTAATTTACCTATTAATAAATCTAACTTTAAAAAATTGTTATATCTAGATTTACTTAAATACTGCATAAGATCAGCATACAGCCATAACATACCGGTTGAAGCATACCACATGTGGTTATTTACAATGCTTAATATCATATCTAGCAAATATAATCAATTGAAATTCATACAGGATAATCTATATAATACCAAATTAATAAATAGGCAGCTCAAAGATATACCTGAACATTTTGTAATTACTCCCGTTGACAAAGCTGCTTGCAATTATGCAATCATATGTAAATCATATTATATAGAAATTTTAAAAAATGAACTACAGTCTAGCCATACATATAAACAGATAACATCTTCCGCTAATATAATAATCAAAAAATTAATTGCATTGCATAAAAAAATAAGTTAAAGTATAATAACCTAAAATATCCATTTATATATGGCATACCCAAATTTCATAAAACACCGATTGCTTTTAGATTCATAACTTCATGTAGAGATAGTTATGTTAAATTTCCCGGAAAAACGTTAGAAAAGTTACTTAAAATTATATTAAATAACTTAAATAAAACTATTATAATAAATAATAACTTGCCTATTATAAATGCTCTAAAAAATTAACAATATTCATCAAATACAAACATTTGACTTTAACAGTCTATTTACGAGCATTAATCTTGATAACTTAAAAGTCGTCCTCCAGAAACTATATTTAGAAAATAAAAATGCTATAAAGGTTGATTTAACCTATTGGGATTCTCTAATAAAATTATGCATCTTTAATAATTATGTATATGACGGAACATCATTATACCTACAAGTGACTGGCACCCCTATGGGAAGTCCAGCATCAAGCATAATCGCAAACCTTTATCTACATTATACAGAAAGAGAATTCCAAGATAACCTACTTATATATAGATACGTCGATGATATATGTGTTTTTAATTGTCCACATTTTGTCCAGGATTACAGTAAATTATATCCAGTAGAACTTTTATTGGAAAAAACTAATAGTTCCGATACTAAAGCAAATTATCTGGATCTTCATATAGAAATATTCCATAATAATAATATAGACGTAAACATATATAATAAAAGAGGTGCATTTAATTTTAACGTAGTCAGCCTTACAAACTGGAGATCTAATATATCAAAATCAGTGCATGCTAATATAATTTTATCGCAATGTCTAAGGATTGTTTATATCTGCAATAGTAATAAAAATTGTTCAGCGGGCTTAACAGCGTTGTACGGTAGGTTGATCAATAATAATTTCCCTATCGCTTACCTGAAATATCATTTCAGGAAAGCGATAAACATAATTAATTTCAAAAATTTGTTTTCTGAACCTATTGTTTTAATATAATTTTCAATATAATCGTTATATTTAGTGCCATGTATATATGTAAATAGGATACACTTTGCATTCTTGGTGTCTTATGGCATAGAAAACTTGTACCCACCGGCTTGCAAATTACAGTGTAACCTTTTTTTTTTTTTTTTTTTTTTTTTTTAATATATAGTTAAATGCATTTAAATTTACTTGAGTTCACGCTGAGATAACATGCAAATTCAGCTCAGGGTTCTACTATAGGACCCTGAGCAAGTTATTGGCTGGCAAGTTATTTAATTTCTGCTGTGACTGCAGTGGGGAAGCTAGCCAACAGAATGATCTGAGGTAGTCATAGGTGTGCCAGTTGGAAGTTGAGAGATAGCGACGTCTATTGAGGACCACAGTGGCATAGGCCAAGAATGCTTTGTAGGCTTCTTCCGATTGCAATACCCTCGCCTCCAGATGGATTGTCGGTGCATTGAGGGCCAGAAGAATCGGAAGTCAAGATAGATTGGACAGGAGTGCATTACATAGTTCCAGTTCTCTGGCTCTCCACAGATGCAAAAAGCATCATCTGCCAGACCAAAGTTGAGAAGATGCCTTTTAAATGATCCATGGCCAGTCAAAAGGAAGTATGCGTAGACATTAGGATAGAACCAGTTGTAACGTCATTTGTTGAGGAAGGTTACATCCGGAATGAAGTGTTTAGTAATTTCACCTGTTGATGAGCTATTCCATCATCTCTGCCATAGGGAAACCAGTTCAGTACACACGGGTCATCTCATGTTTGATGTTATTGTCCATTTGCATTTTAATTGTGAGTATTTCAGCCTCTTTATTCTTCCTGATGGCATGAGAGAGGCCGAAGTATATGACATGGAGATCTAGAGGTAAGAACTTGTAGTGCAGCCGTTGATGTGGTACAACATGCACGAGTCATTTGCAGCATCATAAGCCATTATTCCTGAAGGATCAGTCCTGTGTAAACATAGTACTCGTTGCGGTGGATGGACAGGGGATCTTTCGGAAAGGATAAAAGAATTAGCCTTTCTCCAGTACCTTGGCAATTGCTCTGTATGATTTAGGGGATCTTCTAGGGGGGTTTCTCTGGCTCATAGTGCAGAAAATCTCCTTATCCAGACAATTATTATATAATTGTAACAAGCGATGGGGAAAGTTTTTCACTAGTTCTTTTATCATCTCTACTTCTATTAGATCATGCCCTGGCCATTTTTTGCCTTTGGTTCTATTAATTGTGGCAGAATAACCACAAGGGTGGTTTGGAGGTATATGAGTATTCTTCATTTTCTTTCCTAATTTCTTCTTGAGAGAGAGAGAGAGAGAGAGAGAGAGAGAGAGAGAGAGAGAGAGAGAGAAAGGGGGGGGGTTCTTTTGGAAACAGTATATTCACAATGTTATTTACTGTCTCCTCCTAGGTGTATATCGTTTGTCCAATCATGGTATCTGTGGCATTTGCTACATTTCTCCTTGGCAGCTTGCTGGTAATTATGTGATAAACCACCACACCCCATGAGTCATCATCACCAGGAGTACCAACAAGAGATTGCTACAATTTCTCAGGAAGTGGTAGTTCTCCATCTGGGCATTTATATCAGCTGTCAGCCAGTTTGTTCTGTGTCTCTGGAAATTTTTATTGTTTTGGTTTAACTTTTGTTGGAGATTCTTCAGCTCAGGACACTACCATGGGACTCTATTCATTCTTGGTTGCTTTCTTCTCGTTGAGGCATCTGCAGCTTTTTTTTATAGTTCTGTTATTTTTAAAACCTGTTTACTCGGATGAAGGTGATTATTATCCTGTGGGAAAGTCACTATAAGTATGGTAGATAAGGTTTCTGTATATTTTTCCCAGTTTGCCTTTTTTTATATTATATCTGGTTATGTCATTGACCAGGTGGGATCTGATATAGTTGGTGAACCAACTGAAAGGTGATTGGATATAGTCCAGGCCTCTTGCACTTTCCAGTTTATAAACTTGTAGGCAATGGCATGGGTGGCCATTGTCACATCAATCACTCCAATGCAATGTCTGCTATATGTTGCAAGATTGTGCAGCTGGTTGATAACAGGGAATGGTGCAGTAGTTATGAAGTCCTCCATTTCTTACCCATTGTGAGTGCCAGTTCTGTCTATTGTGTGGCTGTGCCACAGGGGTAGCAGGTTGGCTGGGACCCCTTTAACTAATAAATATCAATGTGGCACAGAGGTGGTGATCTGCTTTTAAGCATCCATGGATACTAATATTTTGCTGCCAGTTAAGAGACTAAGGGCTGTTTGTAGGTACTGGGTGCTGGGACCAATGTTTAAGTCTGGCTTACAGTATAAGAATATTACGTGGAATGACTTTAGAGGGGAGATAAACTGCGCACAGGCTGCAAGAGGGTTACATAAGTTGTTTATTTTGGTTACTGTAATACTGGTATTTCTAATAATTATAGCTGCCCATGTGGTATCTGTGGTAGATTCTATTACTCTGTAGTGCCTACAGATACCTCAGGCACTACTGAGTAATAGAACCCTACCCCCATGGGTGTACGGCTTCTTGATGCATGCTATGTCAATCTGTTTTTGACATTAAAAATGTCTTTACTGTCGTTATTAAAATGTTACCTTATCTAGAAATTGTTATATAAAATCGTCATGAAACCTGATGCGCATGCATTGTACTTTACATTAAAAACATTTTTTCTTGGACGCATGTGCTGTATTTGTTGCATGCAGTGATGCAACAAGTACAATGCATGTTCCCAAAAAAACTCAGTTGTATGCAACAAGTGCAGTGACACAACAAGTATAATTGAGCAGTGATGCGCTATGTTATACTGTTATATCAGCATAATGATTAATATGCAAGTGACGGTGCCAAAATCTACAGCCCAGCGTTCAAAGGAATATCATGAAAGAAAGAAAGGGAAGTTGGACAGAAATGTGAATCAAGATGAAATTGAACAAAAATTGTCAGGGAAACGGGGAACATGTTTTGTAAAAAGGATAGGTGGAACAGGACCAGGTTATGTCTGCCAGGGGCAAAGGTTCATGATGTAGAGCGGATATCATCCTTTAAGGGCACAAAAGGTGATATAGTGGCACTAATGATATTAAGAGTAGGAGACTGGCGGAATTACTTAACAAGTACAGGTAACTGTTGAAAAAAAGCCGTGAATTAGGGTTGAATTTGAAATTGTCTGCAATTCTGCCCAGACACGATAGGAGGGAGTATGTGATGAGAGCCTTGTCGATCAATTTGGCCCTGGAAAGATTGTGCAAGGCTCAAGGGGTAGAATATTTTTCAGCCTGGTCTGTACTTGTTAACAGGAGAGACTGCTTCTACAGGGATGGGATACACTTAAATAGAAAGGGTGCAAGAATATTTGCTGATGTTGTCGAGGCAGTGATAGGTGGATCGGAAAACTGCTAGTTGGGGGGGGGGATACAAAGTCTAATAGATTAACAGTAGCCACTGGCAGAGGTGAAAGTGATTCTTGCACTGCTTCTATTGGAACAAGCAGCAGCCTGGAAAACAAGATGCAGGATATTTCAGAGACTGCTGGGAGTCATTGCGGTACAAGCAAACACATGGGTTGTGTTAGGGTAGCCAAGAATAGGAACAGGTGCATGTATACTTGCGTGTACACCAATGCTAGGAGTTTGGTAAATAAATTTGATGAATTTGAGGTATTGCTCAAAACATCAAAGGCAGATATTGTTGGGATATCAGAGACGTGGTGTCACACAGATATAAGGAATGCAGAACTGGAATTTTGGGAGTACAATGTGTACAGAAAGGATAGACAGGATAGGAAGGGGGGAGGGGTTATGCTATTAGTTAAGAAACACATCAAGTCCAAGGAAGTGAAGCCAGTCGACATCGCTGGACAGTGCAGTGTCAAGTCAGTTTGGTGTGACATAAGCATTGGGAGATCAAAATTGAGAGTAGGAGTGTGCTATAGGCCTAATGACTCTGATGAGTATAATAAGAAACTGTACAGGGAAATAGAGTGGGCCAGTAAATCAGAGAGTCTTATAATGGGGGATTTTAATTTCCCAGATATTGACTGGAATTTGTGGGTTGGTCACTCACACACTAGCAAGGCTTTTGTGGATTTATTGGATGATTGTTTTCTACATCAGCATGTTTGGGAGGCAACTAGAGGGAGTAATTCTCTTGATCTGATTATCAGTAGTGATTCTTCATGCATTAAGAATCTGCAGATAAAGGAACCACTAGGTGGCAGTGATCACAGTGTGCTGAAGTGGGATTTACTCAAAGAGGTAACTACCATCAGGGGTAAAGGGAAGGGTTTTTGCTTTCGTAAAGACGACTGTGATGGTCTGAGACAGTATTTCAATTCTGTATAGTGGGACCAACTGATGATGTTACCAACAGCAAATTCAAAATGGGAAGCATTCAAAGAACTTATTTTGGGAGCTACTAGGCTGTACATACCAACTAAGAAATATTGTTCAAGGTTTAGGCCTAAATGGATGTCTGATGAACTAATGAGACATATGGCAGAGAAGAAAAATGCATGGGATACATATAAATTAACATGTGACACAGAAGCCCATGATGGATATAAGCTGGTTACAAAGGAGGTTAGGCAGGTGAAGACAGATTACGAGAAATGTTTGGCAAAGGATGCAAAGAAAAACAGCAAAGAGTTCTTTATTTATATAAACTCTAGAAGGAAGGGGACGAATCAGATTGGTCCACTTGATATTGATGGTTCAACTGTTGATGATCCTGCTCAGGTAGCTAACAAACTAAATAAATATTTTGCATCGGCATTCACACATGAGGAGTTATTCAGCGAGGGGAATCCCAGAGGTGTATTCAACTCTGGCAGTAAGCTAGATAATCTTGTAATAACTGAGAGTAAAGTGGAGGAGAAATCGTTGAAGATAAGCACAAGAAAGGCACCTGGGGTGGATGGGATCTATCCAGTTATATTAAAGGAGGCAGCAAAGGAAGTACGCAAACCCTTAGCCATAATTATGGGACCTTCCTTGGACTCATGGGAGGTACCCATAGACTGGAGATGTGCAAATATGAAGCCAATTCACAAAGGAAGATCAAAAGGCTGACACAAGTAATTATAGACCTGTGAGTTTAACTTCTGTTCCAGGAAAATTAATGAAGGCACTAGTTAAAGAAGCACTGCAGGATCACCTAGACAAGACTTCAGTTATAGCTCAGACACAGCATGGTTTTGTTAAGGGAAAGTCTTGCCTGACCAATTTGATTGGATACTATGATGCAGTCACAAAAGAAGTGGATGTAGGGAATAACTTTGATATTATATATTTGGATCTTAGTAAGGCTTTTGATACTGTTGCACATGGAAGACTATTGTACAAATTGGAGCAGAATGGTATTAAGGGTAAGTTGCTACAATGGATAAAAGGATGGTTGAGTGGGAGAAGACAGAGAGTGGTAATCAATGGACACTGTTCATCGTGGACTAATGTTATTAGTGGAATCCCTCAGGGTTCAGTGTTGGGTCCATTGTTGTTTTCTGTATTTATAAATGATAGTGATGATGGTATATCAAGCTTAGTGTCCAAGTTTGCAAACGATATCAAGCTTGGCAGGGTTGTTAAAGACACTAATGACAGTATGCTGCTGCAACATTATCTAGAAAAGTTGAGCAGATGGGCTGAGAGGTGGCAAATGAAATTTAACATTGACAAATGTAAAGTACTACATATGGGAAACAGCAACCTCAGAGCAACGTATCAACTCTCTGGTACTACACTGACAGTGGTAGAGAATGAAAAGGACCTTGGGGGTAATTGTGCAGGCAGATATGAAGTTCTCTGAGCAGTGCAGACGGGCTGCAAGAGTAGCTCATGGTGTCTTGTCAATGATATACAGGAATTTTTCTAGCAGGGATAAGGAGGTGATTATTCCCTTGTATAAGACAATGGTCAGGCCACACCTCGAGTACTGTATACAGGTCTGGAGGCCTCATTTCAAGAAGGATGTAGAGCTGCTGGAAGGAGTACAGAGAAGGGCAACAAGATTATTGAATGAAACAAAGAGTTCCTCTTACGAAGCAAGGCTTAAGTTTTGCAAATTACAGTATCTGGAGGCTAGGCACCGGCAAGGTGATCTGATAGAGGTGTATAAAGCCTTGAATGGTTTGAGCATGCTCAATGCCGATTGGATTCTTCCTCTTGCTTAGAATAATTACCTGAGAGGGCATAAATTCAGATCGAGGCAAGACAGATGTAGGATAGATGTGCGGAAATTCGCCTTTTGCCAGCGGGTAGTTGGTTTGTGGAACAGACTTCCATCTCTTTTTGTGGAAGTTGATAGCCTAAATAAATTTAAGGCTCAGCTGGACAGGTATTTCAAACGGACGGAGGGGTGAAATGGAAGTGTTTTTTTTTTTTTATTTTTTATTTTTTTGGCTGATGCTGCATAAGCTTGCTTTCTTGCATCATATGCCTCTTCTAATGCTAATGCTAAACAGTGTTTCACTGTGCCTGGAACTTCTGAAACTGCCCACAAGAAAACTCAAGCTCAAAAGATGAAGGAATATCGTGAAAGAAAGAAAAGGAAATTGGACAGAAATGTGAATCCCGGTGAAATTTAATAAGAGTGTATCGTTATGCCTGGGACCTCTCAAACTGCACCCAAAAAAAACTCGAGCTGAAATAATGAAGGAATATCGTGAATGGAAGAAAAGGAAATTAGAAATTCAAACTATTCCAAATCATAATGAAATTCAACCACAGAGTTCTACAATGCCTGATACTTATCAGGAATCTAAAACTCCAGCAGAAAGAATGAAGGAATATCGTGCCCAAAAAAAAAGCGAAATTAGAAATGGCTAATAATGAGATTCCTGATTTCATCCCTATAGTGTCTACACGAGCTGGTGAATTTGAAAAACTAGTATACAAAAACCCGTTTGGATTTAGTTGTAATGTTTGTGATCATTTATGGTTTCAATTAGATTTGAATCCATTTCCAACAACTTCATGTGAATTACTTCAAAATGAATTTCATTTACAGGAAATGAGTACTTTCATGACATGTAATACCTGTCATACTTCGTTGGCGCCTCCGTAGCCAGGTGGGCAGGAGCAGCAGTGAGTAGCACACGCTTCTTGATTAGACCGGGGTTCGAGCCGGTAACCACCAAATACGGAGGATGCAGAAAGATCAGGGAATGACCACCGCATATCCCCGGAGCAATATGGCCTTAGTTGCTAATGTTCCTAAAAACCAAATAACAAACATACTTCGTTAAAAGAGGGACGGATACCAACTATGGCCACATCAAATAGATTTATATATCCAACATATCCTACTGGTTTACCTCCACTGCCACCAAATACGAAGGATGCGGAAAGGTCAGGGAATGACCACCGCATATCCCGGAGCAATATGGTCTTAGTTGCTAATGTTCCTAAAAACCAAATAACAAACATACTTCGTTAAAAGAGGGACGGATACCAACTATGGCCACATCAAATAGATTTATGTATCCAACATATCCTACTGATTTACCTCCACTGCCACCAAATACGAAGGATGCGGAAAGGTCAGGGAATGACCACCGCATATCCCGGAGCAATATGGTCTTAGTTGCTAATGCTCCTAAAAACCAAATAACAACAACAACAGCAACCTCCACTGCATGTTATAACTGAGCGTTTGTATCACCACAATTGCCCTTTATGCAAATTCATTGTTTACTTTATGTACATGGACTATATGAGAATAAATGTACCAGTTATTGTAAATACGATGGTTCATCAATTACTTAGAGAATTAGAATGACGATTATGCCATTAATGTACACAGAAAACGAAGACTCGTGCATAAATCATTATATCTACAAGGATGTGTGCAGAAGAAAATAGTGAAAATATGGTTACAGTATTTGATAAATTCACCTTTGTATAAATTCTACGGCATAAAAGTGAATGACGGTTTCTTGGGGATGAATGATGATAGTGAACAGGAACATTCAGATGAAATTGTGGAACCTGTCAACAATGATGATGAACTATTGTTAATTCAAAAACAAACATTATTATGGTCTGAAGATAAATATTTATGTATAGCACCAGGTCAGAAATCATCTCCAACAAGTTTCATATTTGATATACATGCAGAAGAACTTTCTTTTCTAGTTATATATTTGGGATATGCAAGAAAATTTAAAAATGGATTGAAAATTACTCCCTTTATGATTGTTGTTGTTAGTTTGTTTGTTATTTGGAGCATTAGCAACTAAGGCCATATTGCTTCGGGATATGCGGTGTTCATTCCCTGACCTTTCCGCATCTTCCGTATTTGGTGGTGACGGGCTCGAACCCCGGTCTAATCAAGAAGTGAATGCTACGCACTGCTGCTCCTTCCCACCTGGCTATGGAGGCGCCCCCTTTATGATGGCATCGAGTGAAATTCATAGATCTGATCATCGTGGAGTAACTCCCCAACATTTGCTATGTATGGTAATGAAAATTATGTGAATGCGTACCGCAGAAAATTTGCAAATTGCATTTAAATGAGTAGGAATAACAGTACTCGTTCTATATTGGAATTGAAAGAATATATAAACAAGTCATTAGAGTCTAACTTGGCATTTCTAAAATCAATTGCCAATTCAGCATATCATTGGAGTCAACGTAAACGAGATGTGTTTGCCATGATTCATCAATTAGGAAACCTACAATGTTCTTGATGTTGAGTGCGTGTGAACCAACATGGCCCGTATTACTATGTATGTTATACAAATTCAGATATAAACAAGAAATTACAACTAACAAAGTTATGGATCTACCTTACATGGAAAGAGCTACATTAATAAATGAATGAAGACCCCGTAACGTGTGCTATATACTTTAAATATCCTGAATATCCTGATATGGATATAACTGATCTAACACAAGCATTAAGTGTAGATGTATTGAATTCTGTAGGGATGAGTTCACAAGAGGCAGCTTGGTATTTATTACGATACCCAATGTCCGTGTCTTTAAGAGTGATTGAATATGTACCAACGGTATGGCCATATGAGCGTCAGAAATTATGTAAATCAACAGCTGAATTGGATGAACAACAAGTTGATAGTGAGTCTTTGGATATATGGAAAGATAGTATTTTTGATAAATATGAAAAATGGAGCAAAACATTAAAAGATATAACTCTTGCACAATTTACTGCTCGTTATCGAAAAGGAAATGGGGGATGGGTGAAAAGACAATTTCCTAAAATAATTCGGTATCAGAATTATAATACATCTTCATGAGGCGAATGAAATTTTGGATGAAAATAAATATTTTGAACTTTATGAAACCAATTACCTTGAGAAGAAAAAGTGTTAGAATCTGATATCGATATTGAAAAGATGTTAGCAATTTGTAGGCAACTTTGTATCAAACTTGATGAGAATGATGAAAATGGACTGGCGGTGGGAAAAAAATGAAGAATTTCTTAAATCAAAAGAAATTTATGATGATTTCTGTACCGACAAGAAAACTATTAATGAGGAGATGAGAATGGCGATGATGGATAAATTATCATCTGTCATTAGGAAGCGAGAGAATATCTTACCATCTGAAGAATACTGTCGTTGATGAGTAGTACTAATAAAGAACAACGCGCATTATTACTTGAAGCTATCATCAAATTGATAATCAGATACATGAACCGATACAAGTATTTCTCACTGGACCTGCTGGCTGTGGAAAGACATTTGCTCTTAAATTATTGATGGAAACGTATAATCGCTTTTGTAATATATCACATATTCACAATGCATATGTTACTTGTGCCTCCACAGGTAATGCTGCTTTGGCAATCGATGGTACAACAGTGCATTCTGCTTTCCATATATGTCTATCAAATCTTCAACTTAGTAATGATATTCTTCAACAATATAGAACTGCATTTCAACATGTATGTACTATTATAATCAATGAAGTTAGTATGATTAGTGCAGAACTGTTATCGATTATAGATATGCTTTTAAAGCAGATAACTGGGGTGTTCATGAAATACCATTTGGAGGTATGAATATATACTTCATTGGATATTTATGGCAATTGCTTCCAGTGTATCTACACCTATATATAAACTCCTGAGGAACTCATTGATTGCTCCAGAATTATTTCATTCACTACAATTTCATGAATTAGTACAAGTTGTTCAACAGTCTGATGGTACATTTTCTAAAATTCTTACAAAAATAGGCAAAGGAGAAGTGTCACCTATTTTTAAGACGTTTTTAACGGCTGCCACTGTGACATAATCAGTCTTGAGTAGAGTGGCAGCAACTCAATATGTACCTGGTACATAATTTCTCTTTTCTTCCATTATGAGTTTTAATTGGTCAGCAACTGCACAAGCTCTCTGGGCATTCAGTTGCAGGAACTTCACAACTTGATGATTGCCCATAATCAACCTTGTCTGTGCTGTTTCACTGCCTTCAAGTAGCTTGGGCATTTGGGATCCCTTACTGAATGCTTGAAAGAAAGTCCTGCACTATTGCAGTTGGCACATTTAGGGTCTTGGTTTTTTTTGCACATACCATATTCATGCCCTCTTACGGCACAGTGGCCACAAGTACTTTCTTTCTGCATACCATATATGTGTGGGATGTGTGTTGAAGTCCATGCAGTGGTAGCACTTGGTTCTAGGGAGGGGCTCACTGTACCAGTGACTACCCTCCTGTCCTCCTATATAGATTCTTTGCTGTTTAGATAATATCTGCCAGATCCTGTTATCCAGTTTGCTTTCCCAGTGCTTATGTCACACCAAGTTGACTTTGCATTGCACTGGCTGCTCATATCAACTGGATGCAGTGCCTTAGATTTTATGTGCCTCTTAACTAAGAGCATACCCTTCCACCTATCCTGTCTGCCTTCTGCCTACCGGGCAGATCTTGATTTTTGTATTGCATTTCAGAGAAAATTCTGAGTTTAGTTGGTCTTTTGTCATGTGTTCTGGTAGACTTGTTTTATATATTTCGGTTATAATATCCTGTTTATTCTTGGCTGTATCTATATCAAAGATTAAGATGTTGGGTCCTCTGGTTTTCAATTTATCAATATTTAAACCTACGTCAATGACCAGAGGGTTGTCCCCTATTTTTTATTTTTTTTTTTGTGGCTTCAATGACCACATTTAGGTTAATGCTAATTTTCCTTAGAGCCTTAATGTTTACAATTTTAAACTGTGCTTCAAGGTTTTCAGTAATTGCCTGTTTTACAGCTTTGCTACAGCAGTGCGTAACACACGCTTCTTGATTAGACCGGGGTTCGAGCCCGTGACCACCAAATACGGAGTATGCGGAAAGGTTAGGGAATGACCACCGCATATCCCTGAAGCAATATGGCCTTTGTTGCTAATGCTCCTAAAAACCAAATAACAAACATTGCAATTACTTCTACTCTTTCTAAAGTAATGGAGAAATCAATTAACCGCCAACTCTTAAACTACCTAGAAACCTTCCACCTGATCTATGATTGCCACTATGGATTCTGTCAGTGTCAATCCACTGGTGATATTCTGGCTTATGTTACCCATTTATGGACAAATTCAATGGAAAAGTTTGGGGAAACATAAGCAGTTGCTCTTCACATCTGAAAGGCTTTCGATCGTGTTTGGCATAAAGGTCTTCTAAACAAGCTTCCATCTTATGGCTTGTCAACTGTTTTTTGTAATTGGTTATCCAGTTTTCTCTCTGATCGCTCACTGAGGGTGATAGTAGATGGCTCTCTGTCTTCTAACTTTTCCACTAATGCTGGTGTCCTACAAGGTTCAATTCTTTCCCCCACTCTTTTCCTCTTGTATATTAAAGACCTTCTTCCATTGACTGGAAATCCTATCCATAGTTTTATAGCACATTGCATTCCACTTTCCATTTTGAGAAACCTTGCCTTGCTCAATCAGCTTCAACTTCTCGAATATCCGCTACCAATTCCTTAAATGCTGATCTCCAGGTAATTCTCCAGTGGAGCAAAGACAACTTAGTTGATTTCAATCCTTCTAAAACTCCCATCTTGTCTTATATCTTGCAAAAAGGATTCTTCTGCTCCTATGCTTATCTTTGGTGACACTCCAATTTCTTGGCAAAATGATATATCTCTTTTGGGGATTACCCTGACTTCTAATCTCTTTCTTGGCACAAGCACAGTACAAATATTGCTTCCTCTGCATCTAAAAAACTTGGTTTTCTCTTTTGCTCTCGGCGTTTACTTTTCTTCAAAACAGCTGTTCACTCTGTACAAATCGCAAATCCGCCCTACCATGGAATATTGTTCTCAGATCTGGGCCGGTGCCCCCAAAGCCTCACTCTCTCTCAGGCTTCTAGATTCCATTCAGAAGAGGGAGTTAGGTTAATTAATGACTCTTCTCTAACAGAGTCTCTCTACTCGCTGTCTCATAGACATACTGTTTCTGCTGCATGCCTTTTCTACAGATACTTCCATGGGCACTGTTCTTTGGAATTGGCTTCTATAATTCCCGCTATCTCTTTCAAAACTGTCCGAACACATGCCGCCACCAGCCAACATCCATTTACTGTCCAACTTCGAACTCACAGAACCAACTTTTCATCTTCCTCGTTTATTCATTCAAAACGGTCCGAACACGTGCCGCCACCAGCCAACATCCATTTACTGTCCAACTTCGAACTCACAGAACCAACTTTTCATCTTCCTCGTTTATTCATTCAACTGCCATTTTCTGGAACAACCTTCCTACGTACGTATTTCCTGAAAATTACAGTCTACAGAAGTTCAAATCTAATGTCAACAAATATCTTCTTTCGTCTTCTTAACCTCCAACCCAAGCATGGTACTAAGTACTATAGGTTCTAATACCTCTCGTGTTTGGGGTTTTCATAAAAAAAATGGGCTTTTGAGGAAAAATTGGATGACTTTTTTCTGCAGCAGCATGTTAGAGAGGCAACGAGGAGTAATACTCTTGATATGATTATTAGCAATGATATTATTTTATCTGCAGATAAAAGAACCACTATTTGGCCGTGATCACAGTATATTGATTTGGGATTTACTTAAAGATATAACTACCATCAATAAAGGGAAGAGTTTTTGCTTTTGTAAAGGTGACTACAATGGTGTCAGACAGTTTTTAAATTCTATACAGTGTGACCAACTGATGTTACCATCATCCAATTCTAAATGGGAAGCATTTAAGGAATTAATCATAGAATCTACTGGGCATTTCATTCAACTAGGAAATTCTGTTTAGGTTTAAGGCCTAATTGGATGTCAAATGAACTAATGACATTCATGGTAGAGAAGAAAAATGCACGGGATACATATAAGTTATCAGGTGACACAAGCCTATGGTAGATATAAACTAGTCTTTAATCAAGTCACAAAGGAGGTTAGGCAAGCTAAGGCAGATTATGAGAACTCTCGGCCAATGCAAAGAAAAGCAGCAAAGACCTCTATGCTTATATTAATAGTAGAAGGAAGGGATTGAATCACATTGGGCCATCATCATCATCCATTTTCAATCCACTCAGGATGAAGGCCTCTCCAGCAACTTTCCTGTTCCTTCTGTTTTGTGTAATGGCCATCCATTTACTTCCCACGAATTCTTGAATTTCATCTGTTCATCTCTGTTGTTGTCTTCCAAGTTTTCTTTTAGCTCCTCTTCGTACCATTCTGTTATTTTATTAGTCCATCTGTCATGTCTTCGAGCTATATGTCCTGCCCAAGTCCATTTCAGCACTTTAGCTTTGATAACAATGTCCTTTACTTGAGTTTGCCGCCTAATCAATGTGTTTCTCTTCTTATCCAACAGTTTGATTCCTAACATAATTTGTTCCATTCGTCACTGTGTATTCAGCTTCTCTTCCATTCTTTTGGTGATTGCCCAAGTTTCACTTCCATAAGTTATGGTGGGGAGTATGCATTGATTCATTATTTTACGTTTCAGACAAATTGGGATATTGCTCTTCAGTATGTGACTACATTTCCTGAATGCTATCCATCCGAAATTTATTATTCTTTTGACTTCCAGCCATTATTACAGCTAATGACTTGTTCAAGATTAGTACAGCCACTCCCTGATTTTTATTTACTTTCTGCGGAATGCTACGTAAGTCGAGTTTTACGTGTCAGAATTTCCCTAAAGGCTTATGCAGCACCCGCAACTATGTGCGCTGAATTTGTTTGAAGCAAAAAAGAAATGTTCAACAAACATGTAAATAGAATTATTTATTAAATTTTTTTATCTCATGCGCAGGAAAAATTACAAAAGTGTACAAAATTTCAAAATTATAAAATTACAAAAAGAGAGAGGAGATAGGCATAATGTCAGAAAGTTTTACCTTTCGAGCATCATTGCCAGAATAACTCTCCAGCTGATAAGCACGCCACTGCGGAAGTTGAGGGCTGTGGAGATTTAGACGGGTTTTTTCTAACACATCACAAAATTTCTCTGCAGCTGCAGAATCTGCACTGGCGACTTCACTGCATACTTTAATGTTTTGGAAACCAGCGCAATGCTTGAACCTATTAAACCATGCGGTTCTTGCCACGAACTTGGCTTGCGGTTCGCTGTACTTATCCTTAATATCTTCATAAATACTTCTTGCTTTTGCTTGAATGGCCGTTGGACTTAGGGGCACTTGCTTCTGAATCTGATTTTCCATCCATATTATTAGCTTTTCCATCTTTGATAAAGCACCTGAACACTGTTGATCTTAAATGCGTTGATCCTTTAACATGTTCTTTTATACGCACTCCGTCCCTTAAAATAGTATTTGGTTAGGTTATTTGGTTAGGTTACCTAACCTAACCCGAAATGCATTTCAGTGCACGTGGAAACATTTCGGGAACCCAACCCATATATAACACAAGCGCACTCTCTTCCCCCCCTCCACTACAGCTAGCTGAAGACGAGGAAACTCAAAAGTCGCTCGTGCGCGATTATTAGCTTATATTTTCCTTTCCTTTTTTTCTCTTCATTTAATTTAATTTAATTAGGCAACCATGGAAGGTGCACTTTCCTTTCTTAAAAATTTTTTATAGCCCATAACTTAATTTTAAACCCATAATCCCTGTAAAGTATTAGAATCCTATAACCACTATGTATGTGGTAAAACCCTCCACCAGCTAAGTGGATTACTATGAGGTGAGTGCTGAAAATTAAGCTAAGCTATACATACGATCTAGTTATTACATTACAGCACATAAGGACTCCTTAAAAAATTAAGAATAATATACTGTTAACAAAACTGTGAGTATCTAAATGAACAAAAATATTAATACTTTAAAATATACAGAATTTATTTTGTATATTTTATAGTATTAATATTAGTTCTGTATAATATACACAACCCTATATGTTATACAGGGTTGTGTTATGATGAGTACCATCTGCATGCATCCTTTGAATAACTGAGCTGAAGTCAGTAGGTGACTTTGGTCCATCAACACTTGGAAACAACATATGAAAGTGGTTCAAGCAGTTTTAGAGGCCTAATTGGCCCCCAACAAGTCCTGATCTCATACACCACTTGACTTCTTATGGAACTGTGTGTAGAACATTATCTACAGAGAAAAGATTGGTGATAACATTGATTTTAAAGAAGCTATCACTACAGGAGTTGAACAAAAAATTTTATCAAATAGATAAACAGATCAATTTAAAAAATAGTATAATATTCCATAAGAACCTTTTTTAATTCCCTACAACATCCATTATTCATTTCTGAAAACACTATTGGCTCCACAACAGTCATCATCCCAGCCAAACTTTACTGAATGCTAGTGATTACATAACAAAATGAAAACAGTGAATTGGGGAATATTTAGAATTTCAGGGATTGCGTTTATGTGAAGTATGTTTATTTTTCCAGATTTCAAGTTCTTGGATTATAGCTGGTGTCAGTATATGTGAAACTTTTACTTGTGGGGTTATATTCAGGCCAAAATTCCAAAGAGATAAATGTAAAGAGATATTATTGGCAAAGGGAAGAACTCTTGCTTTTTGAAGGTGACTACATTTGTCTCAGACAGTTTTTAAATTCTGTGTATTAAAGGGGGACAAGGGGGACCAACTGATGAAGTCACCAACAGCAAATTCTAAATGGAAAGCATTCAGGGATGTAATTATAGAAGCTGCTGTGTTTTTTATACCAATTAAGACATATTCTTCAAGACTTAGATCTAAATGGATGTCAGATGTACTGATGGGACTTGCGTCAGAGAAGAAGAATGTGGAATGCATATAAATTATCAGGTGATACCAGGTGTAGTTTATATCTACACCTGAAATCAGGTGTAGATATAAACTAATCTGCAGCCAAGAGATCCTTCTCAAGTTATTGATAAACTGAATGTGTATTTTACATCTATATTCACACATAAGAAATTCTTTAGGGAAGGTAAATGCCAGAAGTTTAACAAATTATAACAGGAACTAAATTATTTTGTGATAATTTAATGATTATTGTGATTGTTTATTGATTTTGTGATTATTTTGGAACTAAATTATTTTGTGAGAGGAATGTGAAAAAGAAATTGTTGAAGGTAATATAAAAAAGTACCTGGATCTATCCAGTAAAAGGAAGCAGCAACAGAGGCAAGCAAAGATGGGATCTATCCAGTTACATTAAAGGAAGCAGCAAAGGAGGCAAGCAAACTTTTAGCCATAATCATGAGAGCATTTTTGGATTCAAGGGAGGTCCCTGTGAACTGGAGATGTGTAAATATATTCCCAATTCACAATGGGGGGAGGTGACAAGAGTTATTACAGACTTGTTAGCTTCTGTTAACAATAATGGAGTCACGAGCTAACAATAATGGAGTCACTGATTAAAGAAGTAATGTAGATTACTACTTTCTACCATCTAGATAGGAATGCATGTGTACGACCAATCCTAGCATGGATTTGTTAAGGAGTGGTCTTGTCTGATGAATCTGATTGGATACTATGACACAGTAACAGAGGAACTAGATGCAAAAAATAATTTTGACATATATTTAGATTTGAGAAATGGCTATGATAATGTTGCATGTAAAAGACTGCTTTACAAATTGGAGCAATCTGGCTTTAAGGGCAAGTTGCCACTATGGATAAAGGTATATGGGTATAGTTGAGCAGGGGAAGACAAAGAGTTGTTATCAATGGGCACTGCTCTTTATGCACAAATGTTATCAATGGAGTCCTCCATGACTCAGTCCTGGGCCCATTGTTGTTTTCAATATTTTTTACTGATATTGATGAAGGCATATCAGGCCTAATGTCTAAGTTTGCAGATGATATGAAGATGATTAATGACAGTAATCAAGGTATGTTACTGCGACGAGATCTAGATGAATTAAGCAGATGAGCTGAGAACTGATAATTGAAATTTAATATTGACAAATGCAAGCTACTTCATATGGGTAGCAGTAATCCAGATTAACATATCAACTGTGTGTACCACACTCAGCATTGTGGAGAATGAAAAATATCTGGGGGTAATTGTACAGTTGGATATGAAGTTCTCTGAATAAACTGGACAGGCTAGCAGACAGCTTATGGGATTTTGTCAATGATATACAAGAATTTTAACAGTGGGGAAAATGAGGTGATTATCCCTTTGTATAGGGCAATGGGTTAGGACACGTACAGGTCTGGAAGCTTTATTTTGTGGTGCCTCCGTAGCCAGGTGGGAAGGAGCAGCAGTGCATAGCACACCCTTCTTGATTATACTGGGGTTCGAGCCCATCACCACCAAATACGGAGGATGCGGAAAGGTCAGGAAATGACCACCGCATATCCCGGAGCAATATGGCCTTAGTTGCTAATGCTCCTAAAAACCAAATAACAAACAACAAACAACAGGCTTTATTTTAGAATCTGTTGGAGCTGGTTCAGAGAAGAGCAACAAGATTGGTGAGGGGAACAAAAGGGTGCTCTTACCATGAAAGGCTTCAGTTCTACAAATTGTAGTGGCTGGAGACTAAGCTCCTGCAAGGAGGATTGATTAAGGTGTTTAAGACTCTGAGTGGATTAAGTATGCTCAGTGTTAATGGAATCCTTCCTCTTGCTCAGACTACATAAATTGTAATTAATTAAGGATAGTTGTTAGGATAGATGTGCAGGAATTTACCTCAGCCAGTGGGTAGTTGATTGTTGAATATGCTTCCATCTGGTGTTGTAGAAGGTGAATTAGATTTATTCAAGGTAGAACCTTGAAGAAATCCAAGGTTAAACTAGACAAACTGTTAGAAGGGATGAGCAGATAATATGGGAAGGTTCTTTTTTTTTTTTCGGCTGATGCATATAGCCTTGCTTCCTTGCATCATTTTCTGCTACTAATACTAATGTGGTAGAAATTCAAGACCTCTCTTCAGCCTATCTGTGGTGTGGAAATTCACCATCAAACTTGCCCTTTCATGAGGTGTTAATGTGGTGAAATATAGCTTATTTATATTCCTCATCCCCCATAACGAAAGGTGGGTGCAATGTATAACTTGGGCATGTTAAGATACACTGCACCATAAGTCAACCAAATTCATGGCCTTGTTCACATGGATGTTTAGGTGTCTGGGAACCAGCTCACACAATGATGACAGTTTAGAGTACCATCAATCATAAAGGTGGCTTCATCTGACCAACAGATAAAGTCCATGATCTGTTCATTCTCATTCGTTTTCTGTTGAAATCACTCATAAAACTCCATACACTAATCAGGATTGTTTTCAGTCATGTAGTGCACAATTTTCACTAAGCAGATCCCAGTATTCAATTTCATTTTCCCTGCTGCTGTCAGTCTCAGTGACAGACCACAGCAACACTTTCTACCTTCATTGAGGTCCTTTGCCTCACAGAATGTCCTTTGTGTATATCTTGTGTGTGGCATGCAAGATTCTCTGTCTTTGAAACTGTCCACAAAGGTTTTTCAATTAGGAAGAACTCAGCCTATAAACAACCTGAATTTAAACATCAAAAGCAACAAATGTTACCGCTGAGAGTTCTACTAAGAACTAAGAAGCGTGAAAATGATACTAATCATTGCCTGTGATTGCGAAGGTACCATAGTTAATTTTCTGCCAAGCAGTATTGCTCATTCCTTCAGCCCCATTTGTATCAAAAGCAGACATATATTAAACTTTACCCATTATCTTGCATGACAGTGCACAGTGGAACTAGGAAACATTGCAGACCCCTGATATTGTCTGAAATTAGATAAAATAGATCTTTAATATAAAGAATTGCTCATTATTTAAGCATATGTATGAAATAGCTGTCATTCATATATGTATGTAGCCAATGTGTCCTTCTACACTTGAAAAACCCTCACAAAACACTTTCCAGGGTTTTGTGAGCCATTTCTCAAAATGAAAGAATTTTACTGAAGTTAACAATTTGAAAGTCTTATATGCTGTAGATAGATGGGTTCTATTTCAGACATCAATAAAAATTGCACCACAAATGGAATTTGCCATGGATGTAGACTATTACCACTGTCGTCTCCATTATGGAGATGAAAGTGATAATAGTTCCGAAATGTATTTCATGTACTGAGTATTTACTAAAAAACATGAAAGAAGGCATTTTTATCTATATTCATATTTTTATATGAGATATATTACATGAGTAAAATCTTTTGCAGGCTAAGTGTAATCTACGACACCCACCAGGAAATGAAATTTATAGAAAAGGCCCCATTTCATTCTTTGAAATTGATGGTAGGAAAAATAAGGTAATTTTCTAATTGAAATTTATAAATTTAGATTCTTTCATTTAATCTGAAAGAAATTATGTTATTTATGCAAACAAAATATGCTTTTTCAAAGTAAAAGGTGTTATCTACAGTTATAAAGCATAGAATATTGTACTTCCCATAACCACTAAGATATAATTACAGTTATAATGTCTCTTATATATAAGTTCATGGACCATCACATATTTACAGGATGAGGGTTGAAAGAAACAGAAAACCTCCTGGGGAACCTTTGAACTGAGACTGACTTAACTTTATCCAGCCTGTAAAAGTACTTCCAACTAGTGGCAAGTATCAAACACAGGCCTTTCCAATGGATGATAAATGATAAAGTCACTATACTATCAAACAAGATGGTGATTTACTTCTCCAAGAAAATAAAGACTTTCCCTAGTAACAAGTTGGATTGTCTCTAGCAGTGAATACAACCATAGTGCGTGTCTGGAATTAGCTGTCTTAATTGCTTGTAGATGCTCAAGGATAGTTGACTACTTGATCAACAACATTTGGTATTGTGGCTCTTGGAAATGTATTTTGTGATACATTATTTTATCCTAATGATAAAAGATGAAAGATATACATGCAATAAAAGATATACAATAATGACAAAATATATACAGTGGTTGTTGCTTATTGTAATCACTTTGGAGTACAGCTTAATTGATAACAATAACTGATGAAACAAGAATGCATTTGATCAGTACTGTTTATTGATGAAGATGAAGAAATGTGTACATAAAAATGTGTATGTGGAGAGAAAAAAAAATTACAATCAAGAAATACAAGGTGTTGCTATTAAATAACAAGAACTCTTGCAATAAAATAACAAGAACTCTTGCAATAAAATAAATATAATGAAATATTTTGTACCTTACAAGTTATTTTCCAAAATAATTGCCATGGGCCTGCATACACTATTCCATACATTTCTTCCAAACATAGAAACATTTCTGGAAGTCATCTTATGTAAGCCCTTTTAACAGTTTGGTTGTTTTTTTTCTGAATGTCTTCAACGAACTGAAAAGGTTCCCTTATGTACACATTTCAGTTTAGGAAGAGAAGAAAGTCACAAGAGGCTAGGTCTAGTGACTACAATGCATGTTCACACACAGGGATTTGTTTTTTGGTGAGAAACTGGTGAACAGAGAGTGCATTATGTGATGGAGCATCCAACCATCCTTCCACAATTCAGGTCTCTATGAATTTTTCACATCGCCTTATCAAAACTTTAATATAGTATGTTTGATTGGCAGTCTGATTTGGTGGGACAATTCAGCCATAATAATTTCCTTAATATCAGAGAAAACAAGAAGCATGGTTTTCATTTTTGATTTTGACGTTCTTGCTTTTTGTGATCTGGAGGATCGTTTTCTCTTCCATTGCATTGACTGTCTTTTAGTTTCTGAATCATACTGGAACGGCAAACTTTCATCTCAAGTCATTATATTACTCAGAAAGTCTGGATCCTCTTCAGATTTTTTCAAAACATCTTCACAAACTTCAAGTCTTCTCATTCTTTGATCTTGTTCAAAATTTTTGGCACCATCTTGGCACACACTTTCCTGATGCCTAAATTTTCAGTAAAAATTTGTCTACCTGTTTCTTTGTCCATA
This sequence comes from Mastigoproctus giganteus, assembly GCF_048544385.1. Lineage (NCBI taxonomy): Eukaryota > Metazoa > Arthropoda > Arachnida > Uropygi > Thelyphonidae > Mastigoproctus > Mastigoproctus giganteus. The sequence continues at coordinate 145,780,636 of NC_143580.1, read as the reverse complement.
TTGAGTTCTGTGCAACCATTCTAATGCTTGAACAATGACCACTTCTAATCACTGTCCTTAGCCAGTCCATATTTTCATCAGTTTTAATGAATACCTGACGGCCTGGTTGTTCATTGTCTTCTACATTTTTTCTCTCTCTCTCTCTCTCTCTCTCTCTCTCTCTCTCTCTCTCTCTCTCTCTCTCTCTCTCTCTCTCTCTCTCTTCTAAAAATCTTTTAGTTTCAAAGCGGGATAAACAAAAATTGGATCTCTTTCATTGACAGATTGTCTTACTGAGATGTATAGGGAAAGATTAGGATAATTCTATTCTATGTACTCTGTTATTCTGCAAATATTTGGGTTTTATTTCAGATTTTGGAGATATATTAGGGTATAATAGAAAAATTGTTTGTCCTAAGTTCCAAACAATTTAATACAACCAAACACGGAAAAATTTGAATGTGTATTATAATCACAGTAAACACCACTGCAGCAACTAAAAGTGCTGGTACTCTCCTTTATTTTGTGAGTTAAACAGCTCTGTAAATAGCTTCAATATTGAGGGAACAGATGGTGATACAATCTGCTTCCTCAACTGTTTGTTAATCAAAGATGAATTTTAAATATTTGTGTATGAGTTAAATAAGATTACACTGCTTGTTACCACAGTTTTAGACATATGCAATATAAATATTTAGAATATAAATAAAAAATAATTTAGATAAGGCCTCCGTAGCTGAGTGGTCAGGAGCGATAGTGTAATAGCACATGCTCTTTGAATAGACCGGTTCAAGCTCCTCTGCTAAATACGGTTGATCTGCCCACTTGACAGTGGCTGCATATTTATTTTTATTTTATTTTTTTATATATAAATATAAATACGCAGATATAAATAAAACAGGACTGTGATAAATGAATTAGAAATTTCAGCACACAACATGCATCATTATGCACAATGCATAATGAATGAAAGAGTTCACAATTGGCTACTGTGGTGCTTTGATATGTGCAACAGTGTATAATAATGATTTTTTTTAATTTTTAATCACTGTTAGTTGTATGCAAATGCATTAAAAACACCTGTTTATTTTATCATATCTGCTATAAACGTATGTTATGGTTTGTGTATGAATTGAGATATTCACTCACTGTGTGAAATGAAATTCTAATGTTTTCTTGTACTAGTTGCATAATTCTGTCTTTACTTTTCATTCGTTAGAGATGACATCTACAGGCTCCATACTTCTGTTTTAAAAATAAGAAAAATAAATAAAATAAAATGAACTTTATCTAAGTATAGTTGAAATTCACTGTACCACTGAATGTCATTCAGAGTAACTAATAATAATAGAAACCTGTACTATGTCAATCAGTTATTTCCCAGAATATGAACAACTTCTTGCACAGCTTAGTTCAATTGGTAATATAAATTTAGTGTGATTTCAATATATGAAACTGTTCAGTACTTCAGTTAAGAGTGAAATATAAATGTTGTTCAGCCAATGACACCAGAAACACCAGTTTTAGTATAGTATAGCTCACCTTCTATTTTACAGTGTCATCATTATAGGTGATTTTATGATTTTTGTGCTAGTTAAGACAACTGTCTTGTCCTGTCTTTATATTTCCATTTCCTGCTCTCGCTTTCATATATGGTTTTCTTAGAAATGGTATCCTCTCTGTGGTCGTTGAATTTAGTGAAGAGAATTAAGTTTATTTTTTGAATGGGCACATAATCTGCCTTTAATTTTGAGATGTTTTATTATTAGTGTTAATAAAGGCAAATTGGTGCTCGAATGCCAGACTTATTTACCATTAACCTAAAAAAAAAAAAAAGAAAGGAAGGGAAAAAAACCACATTGTTTCTTTCTTCCAAGGCATCTTTCCAATCCTTCCTTAAAACTTACATTAAATGTCTACAACTATCCATCCTTAATAAATAACCTCTATTTTGTGCCACCTGAAAAACAATAAAAAGATAACTCTATTATTCAATTTATACAAGTCTTCAAAGTTTTAAATACCTAAACAGAGTCCCACTGTAGGTCTTGTATCAAGTCTTTGCACCCAACAAAACTGAAGTCTCTCTCTTTTTCCCCCTCTCTGAGTGCTTCTTTATGTTGATAACTGACCTTATTACACTGTGGTGCACCTTTTCCATCATATCTATGTCCCTTCCAAAATAGGGATTCCGAACCTGAATATGATACTAATGGAGTAGTCTAACAAAAACTTTATGTAATGTAATAATTACCTCTTTGTCCTTAGAAATAGGCGAATTCTTATACATCACAGATAAGAACTCTTCTGTTAGGGACAAAGGATTCTTATACATCATAAAAAAAAAAAAAAAAAATCAAGTGCTGACAAGAGCAGACAAGATACCTTGTCTGCACTGTAGAGAGAGCTTTGTGTTAGATTAAACTTATACTCCTAAGGTCAGAGTTATTACAGAGTAGGTTTACAACTTTATACACTTAAGGTAGTTTGCATCTATAGTGAATTTAAAAAAATATCATCTTAGGAAGATAGCTGGGAAGTTTTATTTATGCAGTTGGCAGTTGTGCTTGTGTCCATCAGAGGCACTGCTTTATCATTAAAATTCACTGATACAGAGAAAGCACAGCATTTTGGTTTCAGGAAACCAAGTCAGCAGCCAAGTGCAAAGATGATTTTGCTCTTCAGAAAATCCTCCCATCTGGCCTGCTGAATACAAATCGTTGAACTTTGTGTGTATGCGATGTGGGTCTCATGCAAAGAAAACAGCAAAACAAAAAAACAGTAAAGCAGGTGAGGCAACCATTTCTCAGATTCCCACTGAACTCAACGGTACATACACACAAACTTTCAAAAAAAATTACATTACTGGGTTTGTTTCTCTTTATATACTCAGGAATTTTCTTCTTCTACAAAGCAGAGGTGGTGACCCTAATAAATGTATTGATTTTCAGCAGGATGGTACACCACTTCATTTTCAGTGTTGGAGAGGGCACATTCATTGGTCTTCATAGTCACCACTTGCCTTCTATCTCTAAAATTTTATGAAAGATGTGGTAATGACAGCTGATAGACTATCATTATCAAGGAATATGAACTGACTACCAAGATCACTACTGCTCACTCCTAAAACTTTACAACTTCAAACAAAAGTTTTAAGTTGTAAAGCTATTTTGTAATAACTGATTCCCTGTTGAAAGCTCAGAATGCATATCTGGAGAAGAGAATCCTTTGTGACTAAGAATTCTGAATAAATCATATACAGTTTGTTGAGTAAACATGTATGTTCCAATTAAAGTAACTTAAACTAGTTTGAGTGGTAACACATTATTCATTGTGACATTCTGACTGGGTGCATCATTCACAGTCTACTGTTTGTTTAAAGTTTCAGAATAATTTAATAGCAAATCAGCTTTCGATGAAACAACTTTCAGCAGAGTATTACTCTGAATAATGTAGAATTAATTACTATTACCCAGATTTAGAATTTTACTATTAGCCAGTATTGTAATTAAATTGCAATTTTTTTCAGGCAGCCAAATAATTTCTCTACCATTTCTCTTCCCATTTGACATTTACATGTTTTAACATGTAAATGTCAAATGGGAAGTGTTCAGGGAGATAATCTTTAACCAGCATACTGCTGATATGCTGGTCAAAATAAAAATAATAATAAAAATATACTAAAATTTTAGAACCTTAATGAACAACCAATTTCAAATAGCATACAATAATACATATGGTGTCTTAAAAATGAGTCTTATTCATATTAAAATACTTTAATAACATATATAATGTATTACATACATTTTGTTTCCTTAGAAAAATTACTCAGAGTATAGTCCATTTTGCTTTCCATCTTAAGAAACCAGCAGTAAGCTCCTATGAGGACAGTGTCCCAGCAATTTTGGTGCTGCTTTTCCATCATGGATATGTCCTAATGAAAACATTCACCTTGCCCTTTACTCCCAGATTTTGAGAGTGTGTGTGTGGTGGTGGGGGGGGGGGAATTGAAATGCAGGGGAAGAAAATAAATTTTCAAAGATATTTGGCAGCCAATATCTTTATAACAATATTGCAGAGATTATTATTATTATTATTATTAGGCATATGGTGCAAGGAAGCCTGAGGCTTATGCTGCACCAGCCAAAAAAAGAAAAAAAAATCCCAAGTTACCCTGAGAGAGAGAAAAGTAGAAAATAATCACCAGGAAAGAGAAGAATGATGATATCCAGCTCAGGGCCCTGGGTTTGCCAAGCCCATACTCACCAAATGTGAGCCCCTGGGGTCATGATTATCTTTCTTTTTTTTTTTCCTTTTTTTTTTTTTTTTTTTTCCTCCAAGAAATCCATGCATAACTCCTTTAAATAATTGCTAAGCCGATAGTTCAGTATCCTATAGCTTTATTTAAAATACATTATTATCTTTGAGGAGTGAAAATTCCTTCTTTCATTTTTGTTTGCATCTGTTAAATTAGAAAACTTCCCTTAAGTGGCAGAATTCACTTCTTTCTTTACTTCAGAGCCTTAACAGAATTTTTTATTAATCCAGGCTTTATATGCAAAAGTGGAAACAGGACCTTTTTTAATTCAACCAGTGGAGCATATTTTATATTACTCCCCCCCCCCCCGGTAAAAATTCCTCCACCTTTTCCGACTGCTGCTATATAATGTTTTTCTGTTGCACAACTACCTCACAAACATAGAAAAACAACAGTTTTTGTGAATCCTCCCTGTAGACCAGTGAGTAATCCAATTACCTTAAGATCACCACAGATATTTCAAGCAAAGTTATTGTTCTTTATTGCATTCAGAGTCTTGACTTACTTTCATATTATTCTTTCAAGCCAGCCAACAGCTTGAAGTGAAGGAACTGATGGGAGTGCATTTCCATTATGCAGCAGAACTTCTAATTTTGAGGCATCAATAAATATATGCCATTTATTAATATTGTGTTCAATGTCCAGTTTGTTCAGAAGGCCACTAATATCTTTACAGAAACATATACCATCTTCCATAACAACAGATTTTGAAAATGCTTTGGACATTTTCAACATACCGTAATTTTATGATATGATATACTTAAATTACGTTTATGATATTATGAAATCTGCACTCAGACTGATGGTCCCAAGACAGGTGTATCTGCATGGAGAAAGCAACATGACGCCATGGCACCTGGATGCACAGTGTTCAGTGGGCCAGAGGCATTGGTCTTATGGTTTGGGGACTGTTTTCATGGTATACCCTGGGTCCTCTGATCACTGTTAATCAACAGCTCAGTGGGAATGCCTACCTTCTTTTGTCAACTGAATACCCCTTCATGATGACATGTATTGAGACAACTGTGGCATCTTCCAACAAGACAGTGTACCACGCACAAGGCCCATCAGGTTGGTCACTGGTTTCAGGAACACGACAATGAATTCTCCTTCCTCCCATGGCTGCCCAACTCAGCCGATCTCAACCGAATTGAGCATATTTAGTACCTGCTGGAAAAAGGACATTTGATAATACGATCATCCACCTGACACAATGTGCCAGCCTTAGTGTACACATTTTGTAACACATGGGTAGCTCTACTGCATGTTACCCATGCTAAGATGTGTATTATGGGTAAAAAGTTCCCTACAAAGTATTAGGTAGGTGTTGGTAATGCAAGGCCAATTCAGTGTATATAGGAATATCTAGTTTAAGTAAGACTAAATGCAACTGGGCATAATATTTTTAAGTGTTATAATTATCTATATAAATATCTATAATAATTATCTATATGGTGTAAAAACACCATAGACAACTCTTAAAGGAAGAACTATAATAGTAGTGTAATGGGCATCATTTCAACTGCATCCTTCACAGTGAGTTACCATGTGTTGTGAGTTCACCAGTGAGTTCACAGTGAGTTACCTTGAATAAGTAACGCTTCACTAATAGAGAAGACTATTGTTACTTATTCTCAGTGGGCACCACCACCACCCAGATGGCACCATTTCAAGGCTTATTGGCCTTTCATCGGTGGGTGGGCAGGCACCCTGATTTTGCAAACATGACAACCCAGTTGTGAAGGTAATCCCACAATATGAGAGATGTCAGAAGGTGTATGTGATAAAGTTTAAGTAAGACTAAATGCAACTGGGCATAATATTTTTAAGAGTTATAATTATCTGTATAATATCGGTGTAAAAACACCATAGACAACTCTTAAAGGAAGAACTACAATAGTAATGTAAAGGGCATCATTTCAACTGTATCTCATATTGTGCTCATCCTTTACAATGAGTTATCATGTGTTGCACTACCTCGAATAAGTAATGCTGCACTGAGAATAAGTAACAATAGCCTTCTCTATTAGTGAAGCATTACTTATTTGAGGTAGTGCAACGCATTGTAACTGGTTGTGAAGGATGAGCACAATATGAGATACAGTTGAAATGATGCCCTTTACACTGCTATTGTAGTTCTTCCTTTAAGAGTTGTCTATGGGTTTTTACACCGATATTATAAAGGAATATCTATCTATATATATAGACAGATATTCCTGATTCTCTAATTCTTCATATATATATATATATATACTGGTTAATTGAATAAATTTTGCTGTATTACGTTTAATTGATTAAATTGCTTCGGTTTGGTCGATTTTTCTTTTATTGTTATTTATCTACTATCTGTATGGGTATTTAGGTGTAACGGGAACAGGAGATCCAGTTAGCCTGTGCAGTCTAACTTCTTCCTGGGGGTCTGTACATGTAATGGTAAATAATAATAATAATGATAATAATAAATGAAGTTAATATTTTGTATTTCAAACAAACATCAAATAAACAACAAATAAATCAATGTTAACTAACATTCTTTTACCTGGTCATCTATCTGCTACTTTGTCGTGGGCTTTGAGCAGGTCGATAGCCAGATTAAAGGAATGTCTCCTACCTACCCGTTTCTGTTATCCCTTTATCAGTTTTGCCTTTTTAGTGATACTTTTGTACATAATTACTTAATTTTGGATAACTTTAATTAATTGATTTTAGATAACTTTAATTAATTGATTTTAGATAATCTTTAATAAATTGATTTTAGATAATCTTTGATTAATTAATTTTGGTAAACTTTTTTTTATATTGATTTTAGACAATCTAATTATAAATTTAGAAATATTTTTAATCTTAGAATCGGAATCAGCAAACTGGTATAGGTGATACAAAGCCCAACGGGTGAGTATCTGGATAAGTGAGGAGGTTTTTACTTACAGTCAGTTGTCCTGTGGTGGTCTGTCGGAAAAAGGGGGGGGGGGTTAGTCCCCTTCTCTGTTTGTTTTATTGACCGATCAGTTTTTAGTGCGCAGATGCGCCTATTGTTGGTTATGGCGTGATGTCGATATTGCTGTAGGGCGGTATATTTGCAAGTCATAAGAGGGTTGATTTTTACGTATTGTTGGGGGTGGGGGCTGAGGTTGGGGGAATTCTTCCGCGTTGAAATGATATGTTTTTCGTATATATTAGAAAATTACGTGGTGATTATTATTGATGATGAGGTTTTGAAGAAAAGGATGTTATTATGATTTAAGGATGTTGTCCATTTGCATTTTTTCATGAATTTGTATTTACATGATTTTCCATTGTTATTTACATGAAGTTTGTTATTGCTATCCCTTGGACTGGGCCGGTATAGCTTTTCTAAGGCATAACAGCCCATATTGTCCTAGGAGGTAGCTATTTATGTATATACAGCCTCTTACTAAGTGAATGTTTACCTTGTGTCTCCTTGTGCTGTTTAGTTTTGTTTTTGTATTTTGCTATATTTCCATTTGAGTATTTCTAATTTTTAAAAATTATTATATCGAAAGGGTGGGTTAGTATAGAATGCCGGATTACAATGCGGTCAGAGGACGAGCCTCTTCTGAGCGCAATAAATGCGGGCCTCAATTTAGGTAGTTTTTATCATGCTTTTTAATTTGGTTTTTGGCTACTGATGGTTTATAGCTGTTTTGTGGTGTTTTAAATTATACTATATGGGCAGGTATTCGGTTGATTTTTGATGTTCATATGTATGGGCGCTTTAATGTGGTGTTTGCTGTAGTTGTTGATACCCATTTTTTGGCGAGGGTTTTTATAAGTTTTTTAATTGCCTCCGTTATATTTTCTGTATTATTGCATATGTTTATTAATCTGGTTGTTTGGTTCCTAATTGTGTTTCCTTGTATGTGTTTAGCTATGTTGCTATCCCAGTGGATGAGCTTTATGGCGGGGAAGTTGAAGTAGTCTCTTTTGTCGTAATGTTTAGTGTCGATATTGTCTTTGGTGATATTGATCTGGCTGTCGAGGTAAAATACTTGTAGGTAGGTTGGGTTGGCATTTATTGCCCGGATTTATTGCGCTCAGAAGAGTCTCATCCTCTGACCGCACTGTAATCCAGCATCCTATACTAACCCACCCTTTCGATATAATAATTTTTAAAAATTAGAAATAATCAAGTGGAAATATAGCAAAATACAAAAAACTAAACAGCACAAGGAGACACAAGGTAAACATTCACTTAGTAAGAGGCTGTATATATGTAAATAGCTACCCCTTAGGACAATATGGGCTGTTATGCCTTAGAAAAGCTATACTGGCCCAGTCCAAGGGATAGCAATAACAGACTTCATGTAAATAATAAATTCATGTAAATAACAATGGAAAATCATGTAAATACAAATTCATGAAAAAATGCAAATGGACAACATCCTTAAATCATAAAAACATCCTTTTCTTCAAAACCTCATCATCAATAATAATCACCACGTAATTTTCTAATATATACGAAAAACATATCATTTCAACGCGGAAGAATTCCCCCAACCTCAGCCCCCACCCCCAACAATACGTAAAAATCAATCCTCTTATGACTTGCAAATATACCGCCCTACAGCAATATCGACATCACGCCATAACCAACAATAGGCGCATCTGTGCACTAAAAACCGATCGGTCAATAAACCAAACAGAGAAGGGGACTAACCCCCCCTTTTTCCGACAGACCACCACAGGACAACTGACTGTAAGTAAAAACCTCCTCACTTATCCAGATACTTACCCGTTGGGCTTTGTATCACCTATACCAGTTTGATGATTCCGATTCTAAGATTAAAAATATTTCTAAAATTATAATTTTAGATTGTCTAAAATCAATATAAAAAAAAAGTTTACCAAAATTAATTAATCAAAGATTTACCTAAAATCAATTTATTAAAGATTATCTAAAATCAATTTATTAAAGATTATCTAAAATCAATTAATTAAAGTTATCCAAAATTAAGTAATTATATACAAAAGTATCACTAAAAAGGCAAAACTGATAAAGGGATAACAGAAACGGGTAGGTAAGAGACATTCCTTTAATCTGGCTATCGACCCACTCAAAGCCCCCGACGAAGTAGCGGGTAGATGACCAAGTAAAAGAATGTTAGTTAACATTGATTTATTTGTTGTTTTATTTGATGTTTGTTTGAAATACAAAATATTAACTTAATTTATTATTATCATTATTATTATTATTATTATTTACCATTACATGTACAGACCCCCAAGAAGAAGTTAGACTGCACAAGCTAACTGGATCTCCTGTTCCCGTTACACCTAAATACCCATACAGATAGTAGATAAATAACAGTAAAAGAAAAATAGACCAAACCGAAGCAATTTAATCAATTAACCGTAATACAGCAAAATTTATTCAATTAACCATTATATGTCAAGCACGTATAATGTCTAAGTGATAAAGAAGCAATAATCAAATAGGCTTAAATAAAATAATAATTAAAAAACATAATATATATATGAAGAATTAGAGAATTAAAGTATATGTGTGCATATACATAAACAGAATATGTTGAGTGTACATTATCAAGGACTAGTACCATTCAATATATCCAAATTATAATTAGCTGAAGCTGCCTGTTTCTGATTGTTATCTATCAGTTATAGCTAGTTCTAAAGATTGGCCATAGTGTAAATAGGTAATACATTAAAATTTAAAAGCTTACTGGCAGAATATCCCAACAGATAACATATAGAATAATTATATATAAAAAATAAAAATAAAAGCTAATTGCTAAAATTAGGTGAAGTGAAAGGTAAAATTAGAATAGAATTAGTACCCAGATTGCCGTCAAATTCCTCTAAGGGTTTGTGGGCTATAAAAATTTAGAAATAGAAAGTAAAAGACTTAAATTGAAGAGTTTACAGCATTTGACAGCAGTACTCTGACATAGCAGGAGCATACCATACCATACCATACCATACCATACCATACCATACCATACCATACCATAGAATCCTGGTATATCAGTAAAAAAAGAACTAGAAAAACAGCAATAGAAATAAAAAGAATAGAATACCATACAGGCCAGGTTTAATATAAAACCTTAGGAACTCTTCCCTTTAAGCCTTTTACTCTTAATTTCAAACTTTTTATACCCCATGAAATGTTAGAGCAACTCAGGGCACATCCACATGACATAATCAGTTTTTCTTACTTATCCTTTTTGCAAGTGCATACTTAGATGTATGTAATTTCCAATGTGGGCTATGCGTAGAAAATTCTGTAGATGTATGATATATATGTACATATGTTTTGAAGAGTGTTTCAGTGCAGGGTTAACAAATTGCACGTGTATTTGTAGCTTATTTTGAAACTCTATAGGAACTTGGTGCCATTTATTAATTGAGGTGTCCAAGGAATTGTGGTTGTTTTTATATTTATGATAGTTTTGAAAATCGGCATAAGGAGGATGCAGCCTTTCAACAGAGATCAAGGTGCAGTAGGTTTACTCAGATTGAAATTTGAGAACTGAATCAAGTAATACATACAATAGACTTTCAGAATAATAGCACCTTCAGGGATTGAAGGTGCCATTATAACCATCCATCAGTAAAAGCAATCATTGTATCAGTGCTCATTTTTTCTTTAAAATATTTTGCTTTGGCAATAATCATTGACCCTGATATAACCATATCTTCCAATCATTTTAATAAAAACCACTCATGCTGCATGAGTGGTTTTTATTAAAATGTTATTAAAAACTTTATCTAAGTTTTCTAATTTTGGCTTGTGTAAGCTTTTTCTATTAGCTATCTTATTGTTAGATTCTGAACATGCAGTAAATTCTAAAAGTTTGTGCTTTGAATGTTTAATATCATATAGTGTTGATGATCCAATGTTATATTCTGCCATTGATACACTCCTACTTATGCTCTGTTCTGTTTTCTTTATTATATCAATTTTGTCACTAAACATTAATATTGTTCTTCTTTTCTTCTCTGTATGAGGTTTATTAACTTTAGAAGCCATAGTGAGGGGTGTTTAATTTAAAATAAAGGTAAAAGCGGTATAATCTGTGATATCAATACAGAATTCACTTTCAAAATGGCAAACGTAAAGAAATACATTAATCATGTGACTTGCCGCTTTCTTTTATCAGCACTGCAAGGCTGATAAAAGAAAGTGTATAAACATCCAATCTGAATGTGCCATTAGCTCGAATTTTCCGTTATTTGGGGTGCCGTTATTTTGATAGTTTACTGTATTAAAAAAAGTAACAATATTTTTTACTTTTTTTTTTTTTTTTTAACTCTTTTTGAATGTCTTTTTCACAAAATTTTTGACCTTACTTTTATTTTTAAAAATAATCTCACTTTAAAGTCAAAATAGGAAAAAAATTAATATTTAAAAAAACACTTGCAAGGTACTCAAATCATATGATTTCTATTTTGCATGGTCAAAAAAATGCTACAGTTTTTTGTTTTACATGTTACGATTTTGGTTTAACAATGGTTTAAGAATAACTAAAAAAGTGTGTGTGTCTTGTATTAAAAAGCTATGCAGGTGCCCTATACCTGTTGTTAGCATATTGAGTATGTCGTGCCAGTCATTATTCAACTGTTACGATACACTGAGGTATCAGTCTGCCAGTAATTTTCCTAGCTGTAGCTTCATTTCACTTAAAATATTTTACCCAACAGTCATCTGAAAATCAAACAACTGGGTTTTCTGGAAGCAAAGGATGGTTCAAGATGTTTAAAAAAAGGTATTCATTACATATTGTTAAAGCCAAAGGTGAAGCTGCATCAGCTGATGAGAAGGCAGCTAAACAATTTCCACAAGAGCTAGCTAAAATAATTGTGGAAGGTTCTTATACACCTGATCAAGTTTTTAATGCTGATGAAACGGGTCTGTTCTGGAAGAAAATGCCAGTTAGAACTGGCGCCTCCGTAGCCAGGTGGGAAGGAGCAGCCGTGCGTAGCACACGCTTCTTGATTAGACCGAGGTTCGAGCCCATCACTACCAAATATGGAGGATGCGGAAAGGTCAGAGAATGACCACCGCATATCCCGGAGCAATATGGCCTTAGTTGCTAATGCTCCTAAAAAAACAAAACAAAAAAAAAATGAACCAGTTAGAACTGATTTGTCATGAATTGAAAAAAACAACTGGAGGATTTAAATTGTCCAAAGATTGAATAACATTACTCTTTTGCACCAGCGTATCAGGTGATTATATGATGAAACCTATGATTATCAATCGTGCTTTAAATCCAAGAGCAATGAAAGGCTTGAATAAAAGAAATCTAGCAATTTTATTGGAGTGCCAATAAAAAAAGCATAGGTTACAGTGAAAATATTTAAGGACTGGTTCTACCAATGTTTTGTTCCTGATGCTGAAATATATGTTAAGAAAAAGAATCTGAGCTTCAAAATTCTTTTATTGATAGACAGTGCTCCAGGATGCCATACAGATTTATATAATTAAAAACATTTATATCAGATTTATATGTGAAAATAATTTTGTTACCACCCAACACTACATCACTGATCCAACCACTTCACCGGGGTATTGTTTTTACTTTTAAGTCATACTACATAAAACAAGTATTCCAAAATATTTTGGATGAATTGGATTCTAGCAATACACTTAGTGTCAGCCAAGTTTGGAAAAAATTTACAATTTTAAATTGTGTGAAAATAATAACATTCACAGTTCGTGATATAGGATATATCACATAATCCTATATCACATAATCGTGATATAGGATTATCAACTTTAAAATGCATGCTGGAAAGCTATCTAGCCCAAGGTGGTTTTGAGTGGTAATGATATTCCACCAATAGAGAATGCATATTCTCAGATTATAGATTTGGCATATTAACTGGGTGGTGAAAGACATGATGATTTATTTCCTTCTGAAATTGGAGAGTTGGTGATGGACAAAGAATTTAACAAAGATGATTTGGTAGAAATGGTTATCAATCCTATAACCAGTGACTCTGAAAATTAACCCAGTTCAACACTCGCTATCAGAACGATATGTAAAGGACTCGAAATGGCTAAAAATCTTGAAAATTGTTTACTCGATATTGATCGCAACTTAAGATTTGGAAGGGAATTATGAAACTGTTTAGCTGAATGTGAAAAGATTTATAAGGAATTAAGTAACAATAAAAAACAGACATTGATAACGAATTTTATTGAGCTAATTCTGAGGTAGAGGAAGTTAGCAGCAGTAGTGACGATTGTCAACTGAGAAGGAAGAAGAAGATTGTTTCTATATTAACCAGCAAAGAAAATATGGAATAAACTGTTGTTTTCATACATTTTGAAGGTTTTGCACCTTCATCCTTTTTTTACTATACTCCATTTATTATTCTTAAATTTTTGTTGTGTATCTATACATAAAAATAAAGTGTTAAATTTATTTTAAAAAATACATAAATTACTTAATTGAGTGTTATGGAGCCTATCCCCTCATTTTCTATACAGTCTTGAGTTACACGATTTTCATTTACACGGCACTTCTGCAGAACCAATATACCGTGTAAATCAAGGGTTAGGTATATATATACATAAGTTTTTTTTTTTTTTTTTTTTACAATATTTCAAAAAACTCAAAATGTGGCATACTGTCTGGAAATTCACTCATGAGAGAATTAATGCATGCATAGCTATTGAAATTTACAGCAAGTAGTGTCTTCAATAATTAAGGTTTCCTTGTTAAACACAGAATGAGAACAGGATTTAGCCATATAGTGCAAGGAAGCCATAGGCTTTTGCTGCACTGGCAAAAAAAAAAGTACCGTATTTCCCCATGCATAAGACACACCCTTTTTCAAAAAATTTGGGGTCTAAAACCTGGGTGCATGTTATACAGTGGTTGTAGATTTTTTTACTTACATTTCCCGCTTTTTCGCTCTTGTCTTTGCACTCATTGTTTCGCACTTGTTACCGGTATATTAGATTATGTTTTGCCACGTTCTGCCCAGAAATGGCTCAGAAAAGATTTTCGTACAGTGCTGAATTCAAGTTAAAAGTGATCCAGTTTGCAAAAGTTAATGGAAATCGTGCTGCTGAACGTAAGTTTGGGCCTCCTCCAACTGAGAAAACAATCCAAGACTGGCTACGGGAAGAAGAAGAAACCCTACTGAAAACGCCATGGCAGAAGAAGACCATGAGAGGCAAGTCAGCAAAATGGCCTGATTTAGAGAGGGAATTGAAGATATGGATTGAAGAGCAAAGGGCAATTGGAATTCCTGTGTCCACAAAGATGGTTCAGCACGAGGCAAGAAGAATTGCTTATGAAAAATAAGTTACTGATTTCAAAGGAGGACACAATTGGTGCTTCAGGTTCATGAAACGGAATGGACTAAGCATGCGTACACGCACAAGACTTGCCCAAAAGATGCCTGAAAGCTATGAGCAGAAGGTTCTTGAATTTCATCATTTTGTCATTCAATGTCTGAAGACACATCAGTTTGAGTTGGGACAGATTGAAAATATGGATGAAGCCCCCTTCAATTTGAAGGGGACTTCATTCAATTTTATGTCCCAAGTGTTGATAAGAAGGGGGATGAAAACTGTAACTGAAGACAAGTGGACATGAAAAGAGTCATTATACAGTTGTTCTAGCTTGTTGTGCTGACGGAACCAAACTGCCTCCCATGCTGATTTTCAAACGCAAAACAATGCCAAAAGAAGACATTCCTCGAGGAGTGATTGTCCACGTTCATGACAAGGGTTGGATGGATCAGGATGGGGTGAAGATCTGGTTTGAGAAAGTTTGGAGCAGGAGACCAGGAGGGCTCTTATGCAAACCTGCCCTATTGGTGCTTGATCAGTTCAAGGCACACATAACAAAAAATACAAAGAAGATTGCTGCAGAGCAAAAAACAAAACTTGCCGTCATACCTTGACATCCCAGCTCCAACCACTTGATGTCAGCATTAACAAACCCTTCAAAGCTGACATGAGATACGAATGGAACCAATGGATGAAGTCTTCTGGGCAATTTGACACCAGCAGGAAGAGCGAAGAAACCAACTATAGGAGAAGTTTGTACCTGGGTGAAAAGATCCTGGGATAATATCAAGATTGAGATCGTTGTCAAGTCATTTAAGAAGTGTGGCATTTCAAATGCCATAGATGGAACTGAGGACGAGGCAATATATGAAGACAGTGATTCGTCATCAGACACAGATGAGGACAAGCTAATGGATGGGAGTTTTGACAGTGATGAGTTGTATGAATTTTATGATGAATAAAACTTGAGTTCAATAACTTTATGTAATACATTTTTTTTCAAATTTCGGGCCACAAAATTAAGGTGCATCTTATACATGGGGAAATATGGTAGATAAGAAAATACAAATTATGGGCCTCCCTCTCACATAGGTAACTATCCAGTTGACCTCTGAATTTTTTAAACTGTCAGCCTCAACTACCAGCAGAGGCAGCTTGTTCCAGTAATCAACAACTGTCTGGTTAAATAAAGACTTCCTACAGTCTGGCTCCAAACCTCTTTGCCTATAATTTAAATTTATGACACCTAGTTCTATAATTCTTTACAACAGTGAAAATTCCACCTTCATTCATTTTTTATAACCACTCTCAGAGCTTATAAACCTCAATCAGGGGCCCCCTTTAAGGTGCCTGATTACCAAGCCATGTAGCCCACATAATTGAAGTCTTTCCTTATACAGTCACTCTTTTGCCGATCTCACCATGCAAATTGCCTGTCTTTGGACCCTTCCAAGAAGGGTCCAAAGACACAGTATTACTTAGACACAGTATTACATTTGTAATACTGTGTCTAAGTAACTGCAATCTTACAGTTACTTTGTGCAGTGGGGTCATTGATAGAATACCATGGGCTTTCCTGGTTGCCTGTTTACAAATGGTCAAATCTGATACATGATCTTCTATAATATAAGCTCTCATGCTTTAAGTCGCAGTTTCCAATATGCTTGTTTTATGTATTTTTGTGTGCATGTTCCTTTGGGGATTTTGGCTTTGTTCAATTTCATTTCATATCACTTCTATTAAACTACTTTTAAGGCTTTTAACTTTTGTATGTTCTTCAAATTTGAAAGGACTGTAAAGTAAATGTCACAAATACAATAGGTACCATAATTTGTTAATTGTAAGGTAAATTAACAGCTTATGGTAATTAAATATTTTTATTTGTGTTCTTAATTTTGACTGATTAAGGTTTTTTTTTTTTTTTTTTTTTGATCAAATGTAATATGGATAGAGTAATCAGTGCAGAAAATTGCTATCATATTGTTAGTATGATCCAAAAGTTTCTGAAAAGAGCCAGTAAAGGCATCCAAAGAGATGATGTTTGGTTCTGCAGTTGCATTTTTTTTTATGTCCTCAATATCCTGAAATCTCTTTCCCTTGAGGCAATTTTTGCCTTGAGAAAGTGTAAGAAGTCTGCCAGTTGCTAGATCAGGAGAGCAGGGTGGATGCTTGATCTGTACAGTGCCATGTTTTGTCAGAAGTGGCTTCACAGCAAACAAGTGCAGAATGGGTGGGGGAGCATTGTCATGCAACAAGAACCAGCTTCCTTTCTCTCGAAACTGCAGCCTCATCCAGGAAATGTGCTTCAATAGTTTTTGAAGAACCAGTATATAGAACACAGCATTGACACAATCTCTCCCCCCACCCAGATACAAATTCCTTGTGAATCACACCCTGTTTGTTAAAAAACAAGATCACCATTGTCTTGACCATGGACTTCTGTAAACGAAACTTTTTGGGTCTTGGTAATGATATGAAGTCCACTGCATGCTCTGATGCTTTGTCTCTGGGTCATACTGAAACACCCCACACTTATCTACAGTGACAGTACAGTCAAGGAATTAGGATTGCCTTGACAAGTCTCGATGAAGTCATTCGCTTAATGACACTCTTCATTGCTTCTGCTCATCCGTGAGGCTGTGTTACATTTTGCACAGACCTTTCCCCTAAATCTTCATGCAGAATTTGGACAAATTGTCTCCTTATTCACGTCCAATTCACTAGCCATCATTCTGAGGATCAAATGGCGATTTCTTGCCACAATTTCCTGAACTTTTGCAAGTCTCTCCTCATTTCGAGAGGTTGACAGATGCCCACTTCTTGGGTCATTGCAAACATCCTCATATCATCTTTGAACTGTTTATACCATTCAAACATACTGGTGTGACTTAACGTTTCATCACCCTAAACAGTTTTTAACATTTTATATGTTTCTGTTGTAGATTTTCTGAGTTCAAAGCAAAATTTGATATTTCTTCGTTGTCCCATTGCAAAATCATGACACAGAATGTTAACACTACTAGTGAAACTAGTTGTTACTTGCAACCTATCAGCCTACTGAAAAATCTCTGTACCACCATTTGTTTTAGGAAGTTTGAACTACAATATACCACTTCCGTTTATTTTCAAACTCATTGAACATGACCACATTAGCACCAGTCCAGGAACTTTATTGTCACACCTCAATATTGTTGCACCTCTAGCAAAAAAATAAATAAAAATCTCTTGCACTGTTTATTAAAAATATTTTTTGTCAGTGGGACCACACGGTCAATGGTTATCATATACCTCTGTTTAGCATTACTTGCTAAATAGCCACATATGTTGTATATACATAAAAATGTTAACTTATTATTGTGAGGAATGAGATATATAACTTAATACAAAAAAAATATATATTTGACAAAGGCACATTTTTAAATACTTAAAAAATAAATAGCTAAAAAGCTATAAAATAATTAATCATTATTTTTTCTGAGTTACAAACTTGGATTTTTTTTATTTAAAACATCTTAAACTTCTTTATGCATCAACATATGAATTCAATATATAGAATGTGATCCAAAAGTTTCTGGAGTGCAAACTGCACTTGGTACACTTCTTTCACCTGGATACCATTTACTTCATTAGAATTAATGCGGTCAGGTGAGTTTCATAATTATAGTGTGGTATGTTGTGTAACTACCATTTAACCCATTCGCTGCCTTCTGATACACGTCAAGTGGTTTTTTTCATCCAAATGGAAGAAAAATCACTTGACTTTAAGAATTGGTTTCTACCAGTTTACTAGATGAAAAATTGGATTCTTTTTGTCCAGCAACCTTCACCTGAGACAAACTAATTTTGCCATGGTGAGAGGAAAGCCCAAAACTGTATCCCTACCACCAACATATAGCTGCCAGCTGCAAACTCTCCAGATTTACAATGGAGAATTTCTCTTTTTTACTTGATTTAAGCCCTTCATCTTCTCTTTCTCTCTCTCTCTCTCTCTCTCTCTCTCTCTCTCTCTCTCTCTCTCTCTCTCTCTCCGCAGGCGCCTCCGTAGCCAGGTGGGAAGGAGCAGCAGTGCGTAGCACACGCTTCTTGATTAGACCGGGGTTCGAACCCGTCACCACCAAATACGGAAAGGTCAAGGAAAGACCACCACATATCCCGGAGCAATATGGCCTTAGTTGCTAATGCTCCAAAAAACCAAATAAACAAACTCTCTCTCCGCCTCTCTCTCTCTCTCTCTCTCTTGTAATATAATTGGTGACAAAGAGTTCCTCCATATTTTTTCTTTTTGCAAAAAAGATAGTAAATCTGTTAAAATTATGATTTTCTGCTTATTTTCATCAAGAAATTGGCCATCAGGTGCACTAGTCTACAGTGCAAAATAGATATTTTGGGATAATAAGCATTATTCTTTGTAATGTGGATTAATTTTCATCATACATTTGTGGTTTGAATCTAATTAATATCTTTCAGTAAGTTCCCAACAAATTACGTTAAATTTCAGATGACATACAAGAGGTGGTCATTAAGTCCACCTCTAGTATATTTCTAGAATATTAGAGTCCACCTCTAATATTTCTAGGTGAGGGGTGGTCCCTCACCTAGAAATATTATTATTAGCATTAGTTGAGTCATATGATGCAAGAAAGCAAGCTTATATAGCATCAGTCAAAAAAAAAATCTCCCATTTCACCCATCCAATCACTCCAAATGTTTGTCTAGTTCAGCCTTAAATTTATTTAAGCTATCAACTTCCACAACAACAACAACAGATGGAAGTCTGTTACAGCAATCAACTGCCCACTAGCTAAAGGCAAACTTCTGCACATCTATTCTAAAACTGTCTTTCCTCAGTTTGAATCTATACCCTCTCAGGTTCTTAATCTGAGCAAGCAAAAGTATCCCATTAGCATTGAGCCTACTCAAGCCATTCAAGGGCTTATACACCTCAGTCAGATCACCACACAGGTGGCTAGTCTCCAGATGCTGTAACTTGCAGAACTTAAGCCTCTCTTGGTAGAGCACCCTTTTGTTCCTCTCACCAATCTTGTTGCCCTTCTCTGTACTTGTTCTAGAAACTCTACATCCTTCCTAAAATGCGGCCTCCAGACCAGTATTCAGTACCCAAGGTGTGGCCTCACCGTTGCCTTATACAAGGGAATAATTACTTCCTTGTCTCTGCTAGCAAAATTCCTATATATCACTGACAAAACTCTGCTCTGACAGACCGTCTGTACTTCTCTGAGAACTTCATGTCTGACTGCACAATTACCCCCCAGGTGTTTTTTATTCTCCACCTCCCTGAGTGTAGTACCACACAGTATGTTTCTCTTGGGTTACTGCTACACATATGCAGTACTTTGCATTTGTCAATGTTGAACTTTAGTTGCCACTTCTCAGCCCATCTGCCTAACAACCCTGCCAACCTTTGTGTCATCTGCAAACTTGGACATTAAGCCTGATATACCTTCATTGATATCATTGATAATTACACAAAACAACAATGGGTCCAGCACCAAACCCTGGTGGACACCACTAATAACATTAGTCCATGTGCAGCAGTGTCCATTTATTACCACTCTCTGCTGTCTCCCACTCAACCATCCCTTTATCTATTGCAGCAACTTGCCCTTAATGCCATACCACTCCAATTTGTAAAGCAGTCTTCCATCTGCAACAGTATCAAAAGCTTTCCTGAAATCCAAGTATATGATATCAAAATTATTTTTTGTATCCAGTTTCTTTGTGAACAATACATAGTATCCAATTTTATTGGATACTATGATGTGGTAGTAGTATCCAATCAAATTGGTCAGTCAAGACTTCCCCTTAACAAACCCATACTGTGTCTGAACTATTACTGCAGTCTTGTCTAAATGATCCTGCAGTGCTTCTTTAACCAGTGACTCCATTATTTTCCCCAGAACAGAAGTTAAACTAATAAGTGTATAATTATTTGTGTCACCCTTTGATCCCCTTTGTGAATTGGGGATACATTTGCACATTTCCAGTCCATGGGCACATCCCCTGAACTTAAGAATGCTCTCATAATTATGGCTAAAGGTTTCCTAACTTCCCTCGTTGCCTCCTTCAATATAACTGGATAGATTTCATCTGCCCCAGGTGCCCTTTTTATGTTTAACTTAAACAATTTCTCCTCCACTTTCCTCTCCGTTATTACAAAATCATTTAGCTCCCTGTTAGAGTTTAGTAAACTTCTTTTCTCCCCTTCCTTAGAGAGTTCCTCATGTGTGAATGTAGATGCAAAATACTCATTCAGTTTGTCAGCTATCTGAGCAGGATCATCAACAGTCGAACTACCAACATCAAGTGGACCAATCTGATTCATCCTCTTTCTTCTAGAGTTTACATAAGTAAAGAAGTCTTGTTGTTTTTCTCTACATCCTTTGCCAAGGATTTCTTGTAATCAGCCTTTGCTTTCCTAACCTCCTTTGTGACTTGATTACAGACTAGCTTATATCTGCTATCGGCTTCTGTGTCACCTGATAATTTATATGCATCCCATACATTTTTCTTCTCTGCCATGAGCCTCATTAGTCCATTTAGGTTTAAAACTTGAACAGTATTTCTTAGTTATTATGAAAAGCCTAGTAGCTTCCAAGATTAATTCCTTGAAGACTTCCCATTTAGAATTTGCTGTTTTAAACATCATCAGTTAATCCCACTGTATAGAATTTAATAACTATCTGAGACCGCTATAGTCACCTTTACAAAAACAAAAACCCTTCCCTTTACCCCTGATGGTAGTTACATCTTTAAGTAAATCCCACATCAATACACTGTGATCACTGTCACCTAGTGGTCCTTTATCTGCAAATTCTTAATACATGAATAATCAATGCTGATAATCAGATCAAGAGTATTACTCCTTCTGGTTGCTCCTTGAACATGTTGCTGTGGAAAACAATCCTCCAATAAATCCACAAGTCTTGCTGGTGTGCGAGTGACCAAACCACAAGTTCCAGTCAATATCTGGAAAGTTAAAATTCCCTGTTACAAGGCATTCTGATTTACTGGCCCACTCTATTTCTCTGCACAATTGTTCATTGCACTCATCGGAGTCATTAGGCCTATAACACAAACTACTCTCATTTTTCCTTTCCCAATGCTTATGTCACACCAAACTGACTGAACATTGCTCTGTCCACCCATATCAACTGGATGCACTTCCTTAGATTTTGTGTGTTTCTTAACAGCATAACCCCATCCTGCCTTACTACCCTGTCTATCCTTTTTGTACACATTGTACTCCCCAAATTCCAATTAGAATTAGGGATTTGAAATTTGGCTGGCAAGTTCATCTGTCGATAAGTTCATTTGGCCTTCTTGAATAGAATTCCTCACTTTAAGTAGAAAACTATTCTTTCACTTAATTACCTCCCCATCAGCCTGAAATCTACAGTCTCGTTATGATTTATTTGTTTTAGGAAAGAGGAAGAAGTCTGAAGGTTAGAGGTCTGAAGAATAAGGTAGGTGCAGCAAATTTTCAAACCTACACCCGATTGTAAAAATCCACTGTGTGAGCAGGAGCATTGTCGACTAGGAGGCAGATATCTTTGGATAGCTTCCTGCATCTCTTCAACTTGATAGCCCCTCTTAACTTTCCCAGAAAGTTTCTGTGGTACTGTTCATTTTAGAGGTAATCTATAAGAATTATACCTTTGGAGACTCGGAAAAATGGCAGCACGGTCTTCTGACAGACAATTGAACTTTGGCTTTTTTTGGGGGGTGGGTTGGTGAAGACGAATGTTTCCACTGTTTGCTCACCTGCTTTGTTTCTGGATCTTAGTAATATAACCAGCATTTATCCATAATCACAGTTCAGTCAAAAAAACTCAATATTATCTCTCTCTCTCTCTCTCTCTCTCTCTCTCTCTCTCTCTCTCTCTCTCTCTCTCTCTAAAAAGCCCCAAGAGTTGTGTGGGGAACACTCTTTCCTATGGAGCTTTTGAGGAGGTATCAGCAATCTTGGATTTCATTGGATTGCTACCTTAAACCTGTGCAGGAACTCATGCATGGCTAATCTTCACCTGATATGCTATAAAATTTATAATCACATGTTCATCTTCAAGGACTATATGTTCCACTTTTGCTACAATGGGGTCTGTGTCTGAGATACATCTTCCTTCCACACTGCTTTTGCCCAAAGCTGAACTTTCTTTTACAATTTTTCACAGTCTCATATGATGAGTAATCCTGGGAGACCTATTAGCATTAGCATTAGTAGAGGCATATGATGCAAGAAAGCAAGCTTATTCAGCATCAGCCAAAAAAAAAAAAAAAAAAAAAACAACCACTACTCCCATTTCACCCCTCAATTCGTTCGAAATACCTGTCCAGCTGAGCCTTAAATTTGTTTAGGCTATCAACTTCAACAACAAGCGATGGAAGTCTATTCCACAAACCAACTGCCCGCTGGCTAAAGGCGAATTTCCGCACATCTATCCGACATCCGTCCTTCCTCAATTTGAATTTATGCCCTCTCAGGTGATTATTCTGAGCAAGAGGAAGAATTCCATCGGCATTGAGCATGCTCAAGCCATTCAAAGCCTTGTACACCTCTATCAGATCACCTCGGCGATGCCTAGTCTCCAGGCTCTGTAATTTGCAAAACTTAAGCCTTTCTTCGTAAGAGCAACCCTTTGTTCCATTCACTAATCTTGTTGCCCTTCTCTGTACTCGTTCCAGCAGCTCTACATCGTTCTTGAAATGAGGCCTCCAGACCTGTATACAGTACTCAAGGTGTGGCCTGACCAAACCCTTATACAAGGGAATAATCACATCCCTGTCCCTGCTAGAAAAATTCCTGTATATCATTGACAAGACACCATGAGCTACTCTTGCAGCTCGTCTGCACTGCTCAGAGAACTTCATATCTGCCTGCACAATTACCCCCAGGTCCTTTTCATTCTCTACCACTGTCAGCGTAGTACCACAGAGT
This sequence comes from Mastigoproctus giganteus, assembly GCF_048544385.1. NCBI lineage: Eukaryota > Metazoa > Arthropoda > Arachnida > Uropygi > Thelyphonidae > Mastigoproctus > Mastigoproctus giganteus. The sequence goes on along the minus strand of NC_143580.1, from coordinate 145,757,095 downwards.
TGATACGTTGATCTGGGGTTACTGTTTCCCATATGTAGTACTTTACATTTGTCAATGTTAAACTTCATTTGCCACCTCTCAGCCCATCTGCTCAACCTTTCCAGATCCTGTTGCAGCAGCATAGTATCAGTAGTGTCCTTAACAACCCTGCCAACCTTTGTATCGTCTGCAAACTTGGACATTAAGCCTGATACACCATCATCAATATCATTTATAAATACAGAAAACAACAATGGACCCAACACTGAACCCTGAGGAACTCCACTAATAACATTAGTCCACGTTGAGCAGTGTCCATTGATTACCACTCTCTGTCTTCTGCCACTCAACCATCCCTTTATCCATAGCAGCAATTTGCCTCGAATGCCACACTTCTCCAATTTGTGCAGCAGTCTTCCATGCGCAACAGTATCAAAAGCCTTTCTAAGATCCAAATATATAATATCAAAGTTATTCCCTGCATCCAGTTCTTTTGTGACTACATCATAGTATCCAATCAAATTGGTCAGACAAGACCTGCCCTTAACAAACCCATGCTGTGTCTGAGCTATAACTGAATTCTTGTCCAGATGATCCTGCAGTGCTTCTTTAACCAGTGCCTCCATTAATTTTCCTGGAACCGAAGTTAAACTAACAGGTCTATAATTACTTGTGTCAGCCTTTAATCCTCCTTTGTGAATTGGGGTTACATTTGCACATCTCCAGTCCATGGGTACCTCCCCTGAGTCCAAAGAAGCTCTCATAATTATGGCTAGGGGTTTGCTTACTTCCTTTGCTGCCTCCTTTAATATAACTGGATAGATCCCATCCACCCCGGGTGCCTTTTTTATGTTTATCCTCAACAATTTCTCCTCCACTTTCCTCTCAGTTATTAGAAAATCATCTAGCTCACTGCCAATGTTTACTTCACCTACGACATTCCCCTTCCTGAATAACTCCTCATGTGTGAATGTAGATGCAAAATACTCGTTTAGATTGTTAGCCACCTGAGCTGGATCCTCAACTGTTGAACCATCAACATCCAGTGGACCAATCTGATTCATCCCTTTCCTTCTTGAGTTTAAATAGGTAAAGAACTCTTTTCTGTTTTTCTTTGCATCCTTTGCCAAGGATTTCTCATAATCTGCCTTTGCCTGCCTAATCTCCTATGTGACTTGGTTACAGACCAACTTATATCTATCATAGGCTTCCACGTCACCCATTAATTTGTATGTATCCCATGCATTTTTCTTCTCTGCCATATGTCTCATTAGTTCATCTGACAACCATTTAGGCCTGAACCTTGAACAATATTTCTTGGTTGGTATGTAAAGCCTGGTAGCTTCCAAGATTAGTTCCTTGAATGCTTCCCATTTTGAATTTGCTGTTGGTAACATCATCAGTTGGTCCCACTGTATAGAATTTAAATACTGTCTCAGACCAGCATAGTCTCCTTTACGAAAGCAAAAACCCTTCCCTTTACCTCTGATGGTAGTTACCTCCTTGAGTAAATCCCACTTCAGCACACTGTGATCACTGCCACCCAGTGGTTCATTTATCTGCAGATTCCTAATGCATGAAGAATCACTACTGATAATCAGATCAAGAGTATTACTCCCTCTAGTTGCCTCCCGAACATTCTGGTGTAGAAAACAATCATCCAATAAATCCACAAAAGCCTTGCTAGTGTGTGAGTGACCAACCCACAAATTCCAGTCAATATCTGGGAAATTAAAATCCCCCATTATAAGACTCTCTGATTTACTGGCCCACTCTATTTCCCTGTACAGTATCTTATTATACTCATCAGAGTCATTAGGCCTATAGCACACTCCTACTCTCAATTTTGATTTACCTATGCTTATGTCACACCAAACTGACTCAACACTGCACTGTCCAGCGATGTCAACTGGCTTCACTTCCTTGGATTTTATGTGTTTTTTAACTAATAGCATAACCCCTCCTCCCTTCCTATCCTTGTCTATCCTTTCTGTAGACGTTGTACTTCCCAAATTCCAGTTCTGCATTCCTTATATCTGTGTGACACCACGTCTCTGATATCCCAACAATATCTGCCTTTGATGTTTTGAGTAATACCTCAAATTCATCAAATTTATTTACTAAACTCCTAGCATTAGTGTACACACAAGTATACATGCACCTGTTTCTATTCTTAGCTACCCTAACACAACCCATGTGTTTACTTGTACCGCAATGACTTCCAGCAGTCTCTGAAATATCCTGCATCTTGTTTTTCAGGCTTCTGCTCATTCCAATAGAAGCAGTGCAAGAATCTCTTTCACCTCTGCCCGTGGCTACTGTTAATCCATTAGTCTTTGTCTCCCCCCAAGCTAGCAGTTTTCCGACCCACCTAACACTGCCTCGATAGCATCAGCAAATATTCTTGCACCCTTTCTATTTAAGTGTATCCCATCCCTGTAGAAGCAATCTCTCCTGTTAACAAGTACAGTCCAGGCTGAAAAAAATTCTACCCCTTCAGCCTTGCACAATCTTTCCAGGGCCGAATTGATCGACAAGGCTCTCATCATATACTCCCTCCTATCGTGTCTGGGCAGAATTGCAGACACTTTCAAATTCAACCCTACTTCACGGCTTTTTTTCAACAGTGACCTGTACTTGTTAAGTAATTCCGCTGGTCTCCTACTCTTATACAGCTTTATCCTTCCCATATACAGCTTTAATCTCTTCTCATAGATATGTTTTGCTTCTTCACCTTACAAATGAAGGAATTTTATAATGAGTTAGACCTGTCTCCATCATACAACTTTTGCTGTATTCGTAGCTCTAGTTCAGTAATCAAGTAAATACCTATTCATGGTCCTGTATATATCAAGATTTCATATGTACAGGCAGTTCCTGCTTTACGAGTTTTTTTTTTTTCCCAAGTATCAAATATCAACAAAATCGAAAATATGAAGATTAATTGCAAAAAAATGATTGTTAAACATTCATAAATCCCACATTTCAAACCAAGTGCATAGCTATACAATATGCTGCACCCTGCTTTACAATATAGATCCGTTCCATTGTATCGTGAAAATATCATAATGTCAATCCAATAACACATTGTTCTTTAGTTATTCATTCCAAGATCTCGGAAGTTGAAATTTTTGCTGTACAAGTAAGACATTTATCTCTCTAAAAGGTCATTTTATAATGTAAATTGTATTACAGTAAACCCCCGCTATTCACGGTATCTGTATTCGCGGTTTCGCGTATTCACGGTCGCTGATTTAATAGAAAATGAAACCTAAAAAAATGTGAATTTTAAAGTGCCGTGAACATTTTCCGCCATAAAAAACCATGGGCGTGGCTAAAATTATCTTTCCCAGTCAAAACAGCGCTCAGTGGGTGGGGGGAGAGGGGTGACAAAATCGCAAAAGTGGATGTTTCTCGCTGATCCTTGTTCAGTATGTGTTATGCGCTTGTCATGGAAGGTTTCGTCGTTTGCTTTTAATTTATGCGCTTATAAATTGAATAAATTTATCAATTTATAAATTGATATGCTTACAAAAGTGATAAATCTACTGTTTTACAGTGTAAAACAGACTTTTTTGAGTGTGTTAACAGAAGAAAGTGACTTTATTGCGGACAAGTTCTTTCTAACCCGTACAAAAATATGGCTACCAATAACAAGGGAAATGTGAAAAGATCAAAGAAGATGATGACATTAGCGAATAAAATTGAGTTATTAGACAAAATGTCTAATGGTGAAAGTGTCTCCTCAGTGGCAAAACATTATAAAATCAATAAGTCAACAGTACGATCAATCAAGAAATCGGAAGGAAAAATCCGCCGTAGTGTCCGTGAAAACACGCTAATTGTTTCAAAAATTTGCTCTGTAACTCGTGATGTTAAATTAGAAAAAATGGATAAAGCTTTAAAACTCAAAATAAAATTCCGTTAAGTTCACTCATCATTCGTGAAAAGGCAAAACACCTTTATCAACACTTTAGCGAAACTGGTGATAGCACTGGCGGGATAAGTTTTTTAGCTAGCAAAGGCACTGGTTTGAAAGATTTGTTTGAAATTTCTAATAAATATTACATTTAATATTAAATTGTTTCTTATTTTCATTTCGATGCCATATGCTTGCATTTCACTATGTACTGTCTATGTACATAGTCATATTATGAAGGTACATAGAATACATACATAGACAAAATTTTAGACTAGTTTTTCGTATATATTTCATACTTTGGAACGGAACCCCTTTATTACTATGGGAGCCATAACTCAGCATTCGCGTTTTCGGTATTCGCGGCATTTCTCAGGAACGTAACCCCCGCTATTCGCGGGGGTTTACTGTAGTTACCAATTCAAAAATGCACTACACTTTCATTGTTATCATATGTTCTGTTATAAGAACCAGTTTTGAACACCTTTGTGATATTTTTCTAAAGCACATTTCTGGAAGTCACGGCCATAAAACAATAAAAGCAATTTGCCCTTTATTGTGCTTTTCTGTTAGTGCAAGCAATTATAAACAGGTAGTAAACTCGATGTGATTGCATTTGTGAAAATACGATAGCTGGAATTGGGTGGGTTTTTATGTTATTAGGGTGAAATGCATTTCCCCTTCACTACAATCTTCAATCATATAAAAAACATAAATAAATTTTCAGAATCTTCTCTTTATTCTTTTTTTTTTTTTTTTAAGCTTTGTAAACTTGTTACTCACCGTGAATTGTGTTAGTTGCAATCTCACTTGCACATAGCTTGTTAGTTGCAATTTGTGCGTGCCATTAAAAAATGCTTATGCATGCTATCGTGAAATTTATAAAGAAAAGAGAAGAGATTATCTTGGAAACAAATGCCTCTTGAAGCATTTCTGAAGAAGACAGATTCCTTGTGCAATAAACCAGTAACGAGTGCTGACCCAACAATGAGTCATCAACGAGTGTGCATTTAGTTGATGATGAAGAATAAACATTCTTTAACATTTTAAGTCATAAATTTCTTTAAATTATAATTTACTTGATTTTACAGGCTATGTTTTCATTTCTTTGGATAAATCAATCATTGTTAAAACATAAAACTAATTAGCTAACTAATTTCATTGTTGAGAACGTAACCCCTGTTTTTAACATTATGTCTATGGAATAAATTCCTGCTTTACGAGCTTACGCTAGGAACGAATTAACTCATAAAGTCGGGAATTAACTGTATTGTAAAATCTTTAAAAAAAGCACATTTGCCTTGTGTAATGTATGCAGATATGATTTTTCAATTTCAAGCGGTGGGAAATGCAATATCAGACATTTGAAAACATATAAGCATATGTACAACACAAAGTGTATAGAAAGAAATGCAAAGATAGATTCTTATTATCTTCTTTCTTCTCCTTATGGGATTTATTTTGGTATGTCTTGGCTATTATTATTGGTCATGGAATTCTCTACAGCAGGAGTGGCCTACTTAATTTGTGATGTGATCTACTTTTTTCCTTCAAAATGTGCCGCTATCTACCGTCTCAAAAATTATATTGCAAAAGGTGCGCAAATCGAGGGATGACTGTATATTTAAAATTTGTCGTGATCGACCGAAATTAAATTCGCAATTGACTGGTAGATCGCGATCGACTCGTTGGCCACCCCTTCTCTACAGATATTCAGGATTGCAGCTTTCTGGAATTTTACGGGAGGTGTGTTGCTACTAGGTTCTAATGTAGGCTCTTTAGTACCATGCTGGTAGTTGACAGTGATTAGGATGGTCATTACGTGTTCCTTATGCCACATCTTTTTAACTTCCTGCCTGAGGTCTGTTATCTTCCTGATCTTTTTCTCATAGGTTTTCTAGAGGTTGCTGGTGATGGGCACACTGTTATGTCGATCAGGTAGGTAATCTTTTCCTTCTGGTCGCTGAAGGTCTAGTTTATTATGCAGGATCATCTTATCCATTCTTATGATGGGTAGGGTTCTCTTGTTTTTTTTTTTTTTTTTTTTTTTTTTATGAAAACCCCAAACACGAAAGGCATCAAAACCTATAGTACTTAGTACTGTGCATGGGTTGAAGGAGAAGTATAGGGGGAGGGGGATGCCGGAAACTTTGCTCTAGAGACTAAACATGGGTTTCACCACTTCTAGCCTCCAATAAGCAAAGTGGTGGTATTTCACTGGTTGATGAAAGTCATGGCCTGAGGTTCACACTTGTAATACAATATATTTTCTTTGATCAATGGGTATTTCTTTGCTAGCTTCTGATGTTTTATCCTGGAAAGCTGGTCGTGTGAGTGTACTCTGTCTGAATGATCATCCTGCATTCTGCAGTGATGTGCTGGATTGTTTCTAGGACAAGGTAGCATCATTGACATGTATCACTCGCATTCCAGAGTCCTTGGTGATGTATTTTCTGTAGTTCCTGGTAATTAGCATATGTATATCCTGATGGAGGTCATTGTAGTGCCTACTCTAAAGCACTTTCTTCATTCAGCTTTCTGTTTTAATTTCTTCTGTCTGGGTCGTTGGAGTTGCCTCATTGAGATGAGTGGGGGTGTGCTGCTTGTCTACCTTCCTTATGGCCTGGTAGATTGGTGCTGTGTTTTCTTTAGGTTCTCAATCACTTTATTCTGTTGTTCAGTGACGCCTGTCAGACCTCTTCCTCCTTCTTTCTGGACTGTGGTCAGCCTCTCGACAGCCATCTTTGGATGGCATTGGCAGCTCTTAGTCATCATTGTCCTGATCCTTCTCATGATCTCTCCCAGCTTGGAGCACAGATTTAAAAGCCTAACAGTAGTAGATGTAGACTGTATACAGGTTGTGGTGCTTCTTGTAGGTGTGCTCCACAACTTTTGTATGTATTGATGGTCAATTGCTCCTTGTATCCTTTGCTCATCTGCTGCTTCACCTTGAATTTCTGGAGGCGCCTCCGTAGCCAGGTAGGCAGGAGCAGCAGCGCGTAGCACATGCTTCTTGATTAGACCGGGGTTCGAGCCCGTGAGCCACCAAATACAGAGGGTGCAGAAAGGTCAGGGAATGACCACCGCACATCCCCAGAGCAATATGGCCTTAGTTGCTAATGCTCCTAAATAACAACAATAACTTGAATTTCTGGCTCACTAAGCTGGCTGATACCTTCTTGGCTATGCATATGATCAGGATCTTTTACGCTGTTGAGAAACAGGTGATTGGTCTGTATATTGTCAGGTTTCTGGTATCCTTGCTTCTAGGTAGGTGATTCCTTGGTATTCTGATATCTTTTCCTTCAGGTAGGCGATTCCTTGGTATTCTGATATCTTTTCCTTCAAGTAGATGATTCCTTGAGACAGATGCTGGGATCATCTCGGGGTGCCTTATCATCCGATTGAACTGCTCCACTTGGTGTGCTTATGGATGTGCTTGCTAAACTTCTTGTACCAGTAGTTGTGAATGTTGTGTATTCCTGGGGGTTTGCTAGTTCTGGGACTTGCTGATAACTTGTGCTTCTTCCTCATGAATCTCAGCCATCTCTTGTATATCTTTGGTTTTCTTACATTCTTGGTCTATCCAGGGGCTCCCTAGATAGACCCAGTGTTATGAATATATGGCAGGGTTTCCAAGGTTTGGCTGGAACCTGCTAGTACAATAAATTTAAAAAATAATACTGTGAATATACAATAAATGGGTTCTCTTACGAAGAAAGGCTTAAGTTTTGCAAATTACAGTGTCTGGAAACTAGGCACCAGCGGGGTGATCTGATAGAGGTGTACAAAGCCTTGAATGGTTTGAGCATGCTCAATGCTGATGGGATTCTTCCTCTAGCTCAGAAAAATCACCTGAGAGGGCATAAATTCAAATTGAGGAAAGACAGATGTAGGATAGATGTGCGGAAATTTGCCTTTAGCCAGCGGGTGGTTGGTGGGTGGAACAGACTTCCATCCCTTGTCGTGGAAGTTGATAGCCTAAATAAGTTTAAGGCTCAGCTGGACAGGTATTTTGAACGAACAGAGGGGTGAAGTGGAAGTGGTTATTTTTATTTATTTATGTTACTTTTTTTTTTTTTTTTTTTTTTTTTTTTGGCTGATGCTGCATAAGCTTGCTTTCTTGCATCAAATGCCTCTACTAATGCTAATGCTAATGCTAAATTTAAAAAAATAATACTAAGCAACACTGTGACTAAGTTAAACCTACTCTTTGTTATTGAACCATTTTGGGAACTTTTGACTTGCCCCTCACAGTTTATTCATTAATTTACAGAAGCTGATAAAAATTATTACTTTAAGTAATTTATTGTTTTTAATTTTTAGGTTTATGCACAGAATTTATGCCTTCTAGCGAAGTGTTTCCTAGACCATAAAACACTGTATTATGACACAGATCCCTTTCTTTTTTATTCTATGACTGAATATGATAGCAGAGGTTTTCACATTGTTGGCTATTTTTCAAAGGTAAGTTTATAAATATGAGTATTGATGGCAAATACAACTTTGACTCTAATGAAAAATTTCCAGATGAAATCTTTAAAACTGGTATTGTTCATAACTCTTAATTTACTATACTAAGATCGGACAAATCAAGATCTGTAAAAACGTATTGATATTAATTTTAAAAAAATAATAATAAATAAATTTGAAATAAAATAAATAAAAAAAAAGAAATAAATAAGTTACGTTCATAACCAAAATTTCTATAAAAACATGTTCAAGAGGCAACCAGAGGGAGTAATAATCAGCAGTGATTATTCATGCAATAAGAATTTGCAGATAATGGAACTGTTAGGTGACTGTCATCACAGCGGACTGATGTGGGATTTATTCAAAGATGTAACTACCATCGAGGGTAAAGGGAAGGGTTTTTGCTTTTGTAAAGGTGACTACAGTGGTTTCAGACAATTTTTAAATTCTTTGCTGTGGGATCAATTGAAAACAGCGAATTCTAAATTACGAATTAAAAACAGCGAATTCTAAATGGGAAGCCTTAATTAATCTTGGAAGCTACTAGGCTTTACATAACAACTAAGAAATACTGTTCAAGATTTAGACCTAAATGGACTAATTGAATTAATGAGGCTCATGGCAGAGAAGAAAAATGTATGGGATGCATATAAATTATCAGGTGACACAGAAGCCGATAGCAGATATAAGCTAGTCTGTAATCAAGACACAAAGGAGGTTATTCAAGTGAAGACTGATTACGAGAAATCCTTGGCAAAGAAAAACAGTTATCGGGTGACACAGAAGCCTATGGTAGATATCAGCTAGTCTGTAATTAAGTCACAGAGGAGATTAGGCAAGTGAAGGCTGATTACGAGAAATCCTTGGCAAAGAAAAACAACAAAGACATCTTTATTATGTAAATTCTAGGAGGAAGGGGATGAATCAGATTGCTCCACTTGATATTAATGGTTCGACTGTTGATGCTCCTGCTCAGATAATTGATGAACTGAATGAGAATTTTGCATCTACATTCACACAGGAGAAATTCTGTAAGGAAAGAAGTTTACTAAACTCTAACAGGGAGATAAATGATTTTGTAATAATGGAGAGCAAAATTGAGGAGAAATTATTGAAGTTAAACAAAAAAAAAGGCACCTGGGTGGGATGGAATCAGTCCAGTTATATTGAAGGAGGCAGCGAGGGAAGTAAACAAACCCTTAGCCATAATTATGAGAGCATCCTTAGATTCAGGGAGAGGTACACATGGACTGGAAATGTGCAATTGTATCCCCAATTCACAAAGGGTGACACATAATTATAGACCTGTTAGTTTAACATCTGTTCCAGGAAAAATAATGGAGTCACTGGTTAAAGAAGCATTGCAGGATCATTTAGGCTGCAGTAATAGTTCAGACACAGCATGGGTTTGTTAAAGGGAGATCTTGTCGGACCAATTTCATTGGATACTACGATCTGGTCACAAAGGAACTGGTGCCTCCGTAGCCAGGTGGGCAGGAGCAGCAGTGCATAGCACACACACTTCTTGATTAGATCGGGGTTCGAGCCCGTGACCACCAAATACGGAGGATGTGGAAAGGTCAGGGAATGACCACCGCATATCCCTGGAGCAATATGGCCTTAGTTGCTAATGCTCCAAAAAAAAAAACCAAATAACAATGGAACTGTATGCAAAAAATAATTTAGATATCATATATTGGATTTCAGGAAAGCTTTTGATACTGTTGCACATGGAAGACTGCTGTACAAATTGGAGGTATGTCATTAAGAGAAAGTTGTTACAATGAATAAAGGATCGTTGTGTGCGAGACGACAGAGAGTGGTAATAAATGGACACTGCTCTTCATGGACTAATGTTATTATTGGAGTCCCCCAGTGTTCGGTGCTAGTCCCTTTGTTGTTTTGTGTATTTTTCAATGATATCGTTGAAGGCTTAATGTCCAAGTTTGCAGATGATACAAAGGTTGGCAGGGTTGTTAATGACAGTAAAGACAGTGTGCTACTGTAACATTATCTAGAAAAGTTAGGCAGCTGAAGTTTAACATTGACAAATGCAAAGTACTGCATATGGGTAGCAGTAACCCAAGAGAAATGTACCAGCTCTGTGATACTACACTCAGGGAAGTGGAGAATGAAAAAGACCTGAAGTAATTGTGCAGTCAGATATGAAGTTCTCTGACAGTCTCTCTCATGACTACTATGGCAGCCTGTGCAGACAGACTGCCATAGTAGTCATTGGGTCTTGTCAGTGATATACAGAAATTTTGCTAGGATAAGGAGGTGATTATTCCTTTGTATAAGGCAATGGTCGGGCCACACCTTGAATACTGCATACATGTCTGGAGGCCTCATTTTTAGGAAGGATGCAGAGTTGCCAGAACGAGTACAAAGAAGGGCAACAAGATTGGTGAGAGGAACAAAGTGGTGCTCTTACCAAGAAAGTTCTGTGAGCTGCAGCATCTGGAGACTAGGCACCTGTGTGGTGATCTAATTGAGGTGCAGCAGCTCACAGAACTTTCTGGGTAAGAGCAGCACCACTTTGCTCCTCTCACCAATTATACATACAGTTTTATGTATAATTGGTGTACTACTGTATAATATTATACATTATTCTCTATTCTACATCTGTATAATATTATACAGTTTTAGAATAGATGTGTAGAAGTTTTCCTTTAGCCAGCGGGTAGTTGATTGCTGGAACAGACATCCATCTGTTGTGGAAGTTGATAGCTTAAATAAATTTAAGGCTGAACTAGACAAACATTTCGAGTGACTGGATGGGTGAAATGGGAAGGTTTTTTTTTTGCTGATGCTGTATAAGCTTTCTTTCTTGCATCATATGCCTCAACTAATGCTAAAATATGAAATATGGTTATGAATATAACTTTTTATTATGCAATTTCTAGGTATTAGATTACTGCCATTTCAAAGACAAATTCAGCAAATTAAAATTGAAATGTGCATAATAACATGGAGAGAATTCTTCTTCACACCATAATTTTATCATTATTGTTGCCGGAATGATCCACTCCCAACTCATTGAGTCGGGACCTGCATTATTTGTTACATTCATCTATAAGCCAATCACTTATGAGAACTCAGGAACCATCACAAATAGTTTTCCTACTGCCATATATCCTTTCTCAGCGAGAAAACCTCGCTGTATTTTATTTTACACAGATCCATCAAAAATGACTGTTCTACTACTTTACATCTTTTCTCAGTAAAAGTCTTGATGTTTTTTTTTTTTTGTCCCCTACAGTCTTCTATTCAGTACTGTGAGTGTTAAAATACAATGTTTTCCTTATTCATAATATCTGAAATTTTGATACTTATATATATTTAATAGTTTAATAGTTTACCATTTTAATAGTAAAATGGGTAATTGCTTACCCATTTTACTTAAAGTTCTGTTACTCAAATGGTCAGACCTTTGTGTTCTTGATACGTCCATCCTCTGATCCTTTTATAGTCATCCACTTTTCCCATAAATTTTGTTGACCATGATACTGACTTTCTCCTATTTTATTTTAAATTTAGTCTCTTGTTCACTTTGCATTTATTACACAAGAAAATCTTCTTTAGCACATATGTACTGCTATAGCCAGTTCGGCCAGCTCACATTCCACACATAATTTATATATCACCACCTTATCTTCATTCCAACTGTCTTTTTAATCATGCCATTATTCCTTGGTGTCTTATTTCTTATCATGTACAGTTATGGAAAGAAATTTATTATTTGAAATATTAAATCAAATCAAAAACAAAGAATGTTTCAAACTTCAACATCTAGCTTCTATGAGCATAGACTATATGATAAAATAAAATCTAGAGAATTTTGATTAGAACTTTCTTGGTTCAGATAGACATGTTCTTAAACATCCTAGCTTTTATTGCATTATTTCCAGATTGCAAGAAATTAAAAGGAACTTGACATGTTTACTCAGTCACTGTAAACAGTGTCGAATGAAGAGGAATAAGGCATTTGCATCAGTTCTTTGAAATAGACCATCCATCACACCCCAGAACAACTTGAGTATATTGCATTATGCATCATGCAGATATGATTATCAAAGTTAATGCAGATTTATTACACAAACTATCAAGCAGAAGTTTTATGTTTTTAACTTTAAGGAAGCCATTATATTAATAAAAATAATATGAAATGAATGTTATTGTTAAAATTAAATTGGTGGCAAAGGAGGAAGAAACAATAATAAAATGAAATATAAAAATTATGTATATCTCCTTTTGTGGCTGCTCACCAAGTTACCTTTCCCTTGCCAAAGGATACACAGTTTTAAATTTGATTTGTTAACCTGCTGCAGGGTCACAGAGAATCAGTCAGGTGATTGATGAGGAAATTCATGAGGAAATTTTTTTCATCGTTTTTTTTTTTGGTTGAAGATTAATAACTGAAACTTCCTGTACGTTCTAGAATATGGACCTAGTTTTACTGAGGTTGCTTTTGAAGTGATATTTTATGATTTTCATAGAATAATTGCATGAAAGAACCAGACAGCAACATGTCCCCTTTTTTCAACTTTCAGTCTTTTGAGATGTGCAGAATCTCATAAATATTGTTCCAATTTTTCCAAGTCATCAAACAGTTGCCATTCTGGTTTGTACTCTTCCTAGAAGTGTCATTATTAGTTTAATCTGTCCTAGGAGTAATCAACAAATAAAACAATATGGATTTAAACAAAGGTAGGTCCTTGGAAACATAACAGTTATGATCTCTAATTTTCTAAATAAAGCAGTGTCAGCCTTGGGGGGGAGAAGTGATATTTTAGGTTTTGCCTAGAATAATTACCTGAAAATAGGTGATTAGATAAAATATGCTAACTCTCAAAAGGGTCATTCCTTCCCTGCAATCCTTTTATATATATATATATATATATATATATATATATATATATAAACTAAAATAAAATATATACCAGTAGGATGGCAAACTAGTAGAATGAAAATGAACTTAACCAATAAAATAACAAAAAATAAAAGTATAATAGGGGAGGGGGGGAAATAAAGAAGAAGAGGGTACTGTTGAAACAAAGTTCCTAATATAATTTAGAAAATACAAGCCAATTCAAATGAAATTTAGTAGCGCCCCCAGATTGGCACCTGTTTCCGAATTATGTGAAATCTTACTAAGGTGGAAATGTGGACTACCAACACAATATGTGACCAAATGAACTGAAAATAATAATTAATAAAATAAAATAGATTGACCATTATGCCCCATCTCGACGGAGGACCACAAGGCCAATAATGGTCAGGGAATCACTGCATTTCAAACTGCTGATACAATAGATTTGCATAGCGGTGGTCCTTATGCAGTGAAAAATAATAAGACAGGAAGCCTAGCACTCACATGGCTAAACCATACCACTGACAAAACAATAGTTAAACTGAAAATATATAGAAACAAATTAGGCTATACATGGCAGTACAGATGCAGCGTTAGCAAATCATCATGCTACTACCATGTAAATATAATCCAAAAATTAAATAGAGGGGTAAAAAGTAAAAGTAGTAAAAAAATAATAAATAAGAAAAAGAAGTAGAAAAGCTAACATCAGTGGCAGCAGAAAAGCCCAAACCACTACATGTTGCATATAATAAACTAAAATAAAATATATGCCAGTAGCATGGCAAACCAGTAGAGTGAAAATGAACTTAAAAATAAGTTTATTATTTATTATTTTTTTACTACGTTTACTTTTTTACCCCTCTATTTAATTTTTGAATTATATTTACATGGTAGTAGCGTGACTACTACCATGTAAATATAATCCAAATATCCATGTAAAAAATGCCAGTAGCATGGCAAACCAGTAAAGTGAAAATTAACTTATTTTTAAGTTCATTTTCACTCTACTGGTTTGTGATGCTACTGGCATATATTTTATTTTAGTGTATTATATGCAAATAGTGGTTTGTGCTTTTCTGCTGCTGCTGACGTTAGCTTTTCTATTATTTTTTCTTATGTATTATTTTTTTACTACTTTTACTTTTTATCCCTCTATTTAATTTTTGGATTATATTTACATGGTAGCAGTGTGATGATTTGCTAATGCTGCATCTGTACTGCCATCTATAGCCTAATTTGTTTCTATATATTTTCAGTTCAACTATTGTTTTGTCAATGGTATGGTTTGGCTGTGTGAGTACTAGGCTTCCTGTCTTATTATTTTTCGCTGCATAAGGACCACTGCTATGCAAATCTATTGCATCAGCGGTTTGATTTTAGTATCATTCCTTCATTGCGTGGATTTGTTTTGCATTCAAAATGCAAAACAATAAGATGGTCAGTCTATTTTATTTTATTAATTATTATTTTCAGTTCATTTGGTCACGTATTGTGTTGGTAGTCCACGTTTCCACCTTAGTAAGATTTCACATAATTCGGAAACGGGTGCCAAACTGGAGGCACCACTAAATTTCTTCTTTTGAATTGGCTTGTATTTTCTAAATTATATTAGGAACATTGCTTCAACAGTACTCTCTTCTTCTTTATTTTCCCCCCACTCCCCTATTATACTTTTATTTTTTTGTTATTTTATTGGTTAAGTTCATTTTAACTCTACTGGTTTTCCATGCTACTGGCATATATTTTATTTTAGTTTATTATACACAACATGTAGTGATTTGTGCTTTTCTGCTGTTATTTTTTTTACTACTTTTACTTTTTACCCCCTCTAATTTTTGGATTGTGTGTGTGTGTGTGTGTGTGTGTGTGTGTGTGTGTGTGTGTGTGTGTGTGGGTGTGTGTGTGTGTGTGAAAAATTTTGAAGTTTCATGCTTATAATTTATGACTAAGGTGGGGTTGTTTTTTTTTTTCCATTTTCGGCAAAATTAATAAAAGGTTCTGCATATTTCTACTTACATACAAAATATATAGAGGCAGAAATATATGCATGCACAATTTGGAAATTTCACGTTCTTAACCATTTCCTGCACTATATAATGGAAGTGATTATTATAGAAAGGGTGCAAGAATTTTTGCTGATGCTGTCGAGGCAGAGTTAGGTGGGTCGGAAAACTGCTAGTTGGGGGGGGATACAAGGACTAATAGATTAACAGTGGCCACTGGCAGAGGTGGAAGTGATTCTTGCACTGCTTCTATTGAAATGAGCAGAAGCCTGAAAAACAAGATGCAGGATATTTCAGAAACTGCTGGGAGTCATTGCGGTACAAGTAAACACATGGGTTGTGTTAGGGTAGCCAAGAATAGAAACAGGTGCATGTATACCTGCGTGTACACCAATGCTAGGAGTTTGGTAAATAAATTTGATGAATTTGAGGTATTGCTCAAAACATCAAAGGCAGATATTGTTGGGATATCGGAGACGTGGTGTCACACAGATATAAGGAATGCGGAACTGGAATTTGGGGAATACAATGTGTATAGAAAGGATAGACAGGACAGGAGGGGAGGAGGGGTTATGCTATTAGTTAAGAAACACATAAAGTCCAAGGAAGTGAAGCCAGTCGACATCGATGGACAGGGCAGTGTCGAGTCAGTTTGGTGTGACATAAGCATAGGGAAATCAAAATTGATAGTAGGAGTGTGCTATAGGCCTAATGACTCTGATGAGTATAATAAGATATTGTACAGGGAAATAGAGTGGGCCAGTAAATCAGAGAGTCTTATAATGGGGGATTTTAATTTCCCGGATATTGACTGGAATTTGTGGGTTGGTCACTCGCACACTAGCAAGGCTTTTGTGGATTTATTGGATGATTGTTTTCTACATCAGCATGTTCGTGAGGCAACAAGAGGGAGCAATACTCTTGATCTGATTATCAGTAGTGATTCTTCATGAATTAAGAATCTGCAGATAAATGAACCACTACGTGGTAGTGATCACAGTGTGTTGAAGTGGGATTTACTCAAGGAGGTAACTACCATCAGAGGTAAAGGGAAGAGTTTTTGTTTTCGTAAAGGCGACTATGGTGGTCTGAGACAGCATTTAAATTCTATACAGTGGGACCAACTGATGATGTTACCAACAGCAAACTCAAAATGGGAAGCATTCAAGGAACTAATCTTGGAGGCTACCTGGCTTTACATACCAACTAAGAAATATTGTTCAAGGTTTAGGCCTAAATGGTTGTCAGATGAACTAATGAGACATGTGGCAGAGAAGAAAAATGCATGGGATACATACAAATTAATGGGTGACATGGAAGCCTATGATAGATATAAGTTGGTCTGTAACCAAGTCACAAAGGAGATTAGGCAGGCAAAGGCAGACTACGAAAAATCCTTGGAAAAGGATGCAAAGAAAAACAGAAAAGAGTTCTTTACCTATTTAAACTCAAGAAGGAAAGGGATGAATCAGATTGGTCCACTGGATATTGATGGTTCAACAGTTGAGGATCCTGCTCAGGTGGCTAACAATCTAAACGAGTATTTTGCATCTACATTCACGCATGAGGAGTTATTCAGGAAGGAGAATGATGTAGGCAAAGTAAACATTGGCAGTGAGCTGGATGATTTTGTAATAACTGAGAGGAAAGTGGAGGAGAGATTGTTGAGGATAAACATAAAAAAGGCACCTGGGGTGGATGGGATCTATCCAGTTATATTAAAGGAGGTAGCAAAGGAAGTAAGCAAACCCCTAGCCATAATTATGAGAGCTTCTTTGGACTCAGGGGAGGTGCCCATAGACTGGAGATGTGCAAATGTAACCCCAATTCACAAAGGAGGATCAAAGGCTGACACAAGTAATTATAGACCTGTTAGTTTAACTTCTGTTCCAGGTAAATTAATGGAGGCACTGGTTAAAGAAGCACTGCAGGATCATCTAGACAAGAATTCAGTTATAGCTCAGACGCAGCATGGTTTTGTTAAGGGCAGGTCTTGCCTGACCAATTTGATTGGATACTATGATGTAGTCACAAAAGAACTGGATGCAGGGAATAACTTTGATATTATATATTTGGATCTTAGAAAGGCTTTTAATACTGTTGCACATGGAAGACTGCTGCACAAATTGGAGCAGTGTGGCATTGGAGGCAAATTGCTGCTATGGATAAGGGGATGGTTGAGTGGCAGAAGACAGAGAGTGGTAATCAATGGACACTGCTCAATGTGGACTAATGTTATTAGTGGAGTTCCTCAGGGTTCAGTGTTGGGTCCGTTGTTGTTTTCGGTGTTTATGAATGATATTGATGATTGGATATCAAGTTTAATGTCCAAGTTTGCAGATGATACAAAGGTTGGCAGGGTTGTTAAGGACACCACTGACGCTATGCTGCTGCAACAGGATCTGGAAAGGTTGAACAGATGGGCTGAGAGGTGGCAAATGAAGTTTAACATTGACAAATGTAAAGTACTACATATGGGAAACAGTAACCCCAGAGCAACGTATCAACTCTGCGGTACTACACTGACAGTGGTGGAGAATGAAAAGGACCTGGGGGTAATTGTGCAGGCAGATATGAAGTTCTCTGAGCAGTGCAGACGGGCTGCAAGAGTAGCTCATGGTGTCTTGTCAATGATATACAGGAATTTTTCTAGCAGGGATAAGGAGGTGATTATTCCCTTGTATAAGGCAATGGTTAGGCCACATCTTGAGTACTGTATACAGGTCTGGAGGACTCATTTCAAGAAGGATGTAGAGCTGCTGGAACGGGTACAGAGAAGGGCAACAAGATTAGTGAATGGAACAAAGGGTTGCTCTTACGAAGAAAGGCTTAAGTTTTGCAAATTACAGAGTCTGGAGACTAGGCACCGGCGAGGTGATCTGATAGAGGTGTATAAGGCTCTGAATGGTTTGAGCATGCTCAATGCCAATGGGATTCTTCATCTTGCTCAGAAATAATCAGCTCAGAGGGCATAAATTCAAATTGAGGAAGGACGGATGTCGGATAGATGTGCAGAAATTTGCCTTTGGCCAGCGGGTGGTTGGTTGGTGGAACCGACTTCCATCACTTGTTGTTGAAGTTGATAGCCTAAACAAATTTAAGGCTCAACTGGACAGGTATTTCGAGCGAACGGAGGGGTGAAATGGGAGTGGTGTGTTTTTTTTTTGGCTGATGCTGAATAAGCTTGCTTTCTTGCATCATATGCCTCTACTAATGCTAATGCTAATTAGTTTCTTGTTTATATTTTATGGCCATAACTTTTTTTCAACTTTCAGCAGAATTGATATACAATTGAACTTGGTTATAACAAGCATCAAGGGACCGACAGATTTCCTCGTTATAACCGTTACTCGCTATATCTGTGATAGTGGAGATGTGGAAACCCCTGGGGCCATTAAACAATGAACACTTTATATAAGTGATGAGTTAAATCTACCTCCTATTTTTTTAAAATTCTCAATAACTTGATAAAAAGATAGATTCAAAAAACAAAAGACATATTAGAGAGAAAAAAATAATATAAGTATATACCTGCATAATATTTGTATTAATATGCTTGTATAAAACTACAAGCATATTAATATGATCGATGCCGTTGGAGGATTTTGTTGGTGGCCACAACAGCTCCTCAGGGAACTATGTAACTGGAAGAAGAAGAAGAATAAACTACAATACACTTAATATTAAACACAATTTATTTGTCTGTAATTTTAAAACCATACACTTAATACTAAACACAATTTAATTCTCTGTAATTAAAAACAATACTAATTAATAATAAACACAATTTCAATTAGTCTTTATTTATGAATCTTAAAATTGATGTTTGTTTTAAAGATTTCACTTTGATATTTCTTAAGTTTCCCCTTAAAACACTCAACGTGTTAAAAGTCTCATTACTTGCCTCAGTTCCTTCAAAAAAAATTGACTAATGTGTCCATTGCACCATGAGCTTGTGAGATTGTTGGCACTGATTTTGATTCACTTGTCATCATATCATCATCACAATCATTGTCGTTATCGTCATTGTTGGGCACAGCATCTACAATGTCACTCTCTGTAGGAAGACCATTAGTTAACAAGTTGTCATTGACTCGTACAAATTATTCAATGTCATCTGTATTAAAACCTACGTTGTTAAGTAGCAACCATTTGGATAATTGTAAGTTATTTTCTTCATTTCTATCATCTTCATCTACGATTGAAATTTCATTTGAATTTAATTTTGATTTCTTGAAGCAATTCGATATGGTTGTCGAAGTAATGAAGAATATTCCACGCATCATTCAATAAATTTATAACATCCAATATCGATATAGACTCTGTAAGTTTCTTTTCTCTTTGACTGATCAGATGTAGAACTAGAAATCTTTTATAAAATCCTTTCAAACTCTTGATTACGCCTATGTCCATTGGTTGTAAAATTGATGTCGCATTGGGAGGCAGACACACTAGCTTAATGTTGAACAAATTTTGAATCTGGGGAGGTGCAGGACAGTTATTAACTAACAGTAAAATAGTTTTCTTCTTTTTGAACAGCTCCTTATTCCAATCATTTACGTATTACCAAAAAATATCCGAAGTCATCCAAACTTTTTTGTTCATAGTGTAATCCACAGGAAGTTTCCTTATGTTTTTGAAACACCGAGGTTTTAACGATTTTCCGATAACAAGCAGTTTTTTTTATCAGTTCCTGTCATATTTGTGCATACGAGTACCATCAAGCAAGCCTTTGATTTTTTTCCACCAACACATTTTTTCCCTTTGAATTTAAATGTATTATCAAGTATCAAATTATAAAAAAGTCCTGTTTCGTCGGCGTTGTAGATGTCTTCGCCATTGAAATCTTTCCACATTTCTGCCCAAACATGGTCAATCCATTCATTTGCCATTATTAGATCTGCAGATTGAGATTCTCTACTAATTTTTGCATAAACGATGTTATATTGGTTTTTAATCGATCCAGCCAACCAATGTTACATACAAAATCCTCATGTCCAAATTGTTTAGCAAATTTTTCTGCTTGAGCTTCAAGATTGGACTGTCTATTGTAAATTCAGCACTTTTTTGTGTAGTAAACCATTAAAGTAATGCTTCATCGACATCTGTAACCTTGCACTTTCTAAAATTTTTTTTTTCTGTTATGTTCTTTTCCAGTGCCGATATGTAAACATCTTTATTCTTCCACAATGTCAATACACTTGAAGAGGACAAAGAAAACTTTTTACACACTTCAATATTTTTTCACCACATTCTAATTCATGAGTAATTTCCACTTGTTCACGAATCAAGAGACACTTCCTTTTATTAGTAGACATGTTTCTGAAGGAAGGGTTCATTTCTAACTGATTTTACTTTAAGAATGATAAAGTGATCTGCATACAAAGTTCTTAGACGTCCCGAAATGCATACAAAGTTCTTAGAAGTCCCGAAATAAATTTATGGTTCAGTGAATACAAAACAATCTGTAAATAGGGTAATGCAACAAACGGAATGCCAATGCAGTATTGTATAGCCCCCCCATCCCCAGAGGACAAGGTCATAAACCGGCTGCTAATCCGATGCAGCTGGTCATAAAGCTAAGTTACCCTTTTCTTTTTTGTCTATTCCAAGAATTGGGTTTTTCTGACTACCTGAGCAATTAAGAATGTTTGCATAGTCACCAAAATTTGTTCGGTATATCCGTGTAGTATGCTTGTTATAACCGTGAGTGATTGTATGGAATAACGCATAAATTAAAATCATTATGGCTTTTTGTTTGTTACAGCTGTGATCTCATTATTTCCATGCTCGTTATAACCAAGTTCGACTGTATTTTTATGTTAAAGATCCCATGAAAAGAATTTATTTTTTATTTTTTGAAAAAGCTTTGGGATTATTTGAATTCTGCTTACAGTACACCATCTTTTTTTAACAGAAATCTGTTAAGAAAAGATAGTGTATTAGTATGCTGAAGAAGAATTCAATCAAATAATCCCAAAACTTTTTCCATAAACAAAAAATAAATTTGGCCACCTGTCAACCCAATTTGAAGAAATGGGTATGGCCATCACTGGGCTAATGTGAGCTGATAAAATGCAACCAACATGCAAACTCTCAAAAATGATTCCATTCCAACATTTTCGAAGAGCAATGGTTTTGTTTATCCTGCTATTCCACCTCATCTGCCTCGATTGGATTTAGTGACCTAGTGGCTGATTTCTCCTCATATACCATCCATGAAAATTAGAAGACTAAGACATGGTTTCGGTCAATATAGAATTTCGGGCCAAATGTTCCTATAAATGTTCATTCGATGGTGAATCATTTACCTCAGAGTATAGATGATGATTATTGCCTTAATGTTCATATCAAACATAAAAAAATTGACAAATCAAGTTATTTAATGAGCTTGGTTCGTAAACGAGATGTAATTAGTTTGGTTAAAGTATCTACTTACGACTACTTTGTATTGTCTGTATGATATCGAGATTCGCGAGGCATTCTTCGATAAAGACAACATGGAACACAATGATGCTCCTACACATGGTGAAATGAGTGAAGCTGTACCTATTGAAGAAAGTTTAGTCACTCAACAACAAACTTTTATGGAGCAATGACATATATTTACAAATAGCAATGGTATTTGTAAATAACCTGGTGAACGGAATGCTTCACAAGTTTACTTTTTGACAAACATGCCGAAGAATTGTCCTTTCCTAGCATTTACCTTGGTCAGTATCAAGAGTTTACAGATGATTTAAAAGTTACACCGTTTATGATGGCATCGAGTGAACTTCATTGTTCACATTTACATGGAGTGACACCTTACCATCTTCTATATATGGCCATGAAAATAATGAGACTAAGAACTCGAGATTCTTATTGCTTTTAATTATAATTGCTTTTAAATACGTTGGAAAAGACACTAAGCTCATCAAAGAACAAATCCAATCTCGAGAATGCATCAATAACTGCATTGAAAAGAATTTAGTGTTTTTGAAATCGATTCCTAATTCAACTTATTACTGGACACATCGTAAAAGAGATCTATTTGCGATGATCAGAAAATTGGGTAAACCTACGTTCTTCTTAACTTTGAGTGCAAATGAAATTGGTTGGCCTAAATTACTAAAAATTTTATACAAATTAAAAGATGATGGTTTGGATATCCCTGATTAGCAAGCAGAAGCTCTTCATTTTATGCAAAAGGCAACATTATTTAATGAAGATGCTGTAATGTGTGCGATTCATTTTAATAAACTTGTGGATTGTATTTTAACTTTACTTCAGTCTAAGCGTTACAGTCCATTTAGACAATATTACGTCATCAGCTATTTTAAATGGATCGAATTTCAACATCGTGGCAGTCCACATGCTCACATTCTTTTGTGGCTTAATAATACTCCTGAAGAACTATGGGAAATGGTATGAGCACAACAACATCTATGACAAATCAGCTCGTGTCCATTTCTACTGCAAAAGCCTCTTGTAATATCAAACTCTAATATCCACTCTCTATAATCTGAAGTGTACATATCATATTTTAGCAATAAAACCCATTGTAAGTAAATTACCTATTGAGCATGCATTGCAGCCTCAAATTGATGAAACCGTCGAAAAAAATAAATGCTCTAAAATGTTAAATGTGTTTGGATTCTTTTCATTCCAAAAACCCTTTAACCTTGTCCAAGCCAAGGATGTTTTCACATAAAATAAAACATCTTTCGTGTGTACAGGGTACACATGGTGCTTTTTTTTTAAAGCTTTGCAACCTGAATCAGAAGTTTTTAGTAAATTTTCAGAGCTTCTCTTCGCTTTAATCCGTTTAATTAAAGCTCCAAGGGTGCATGGTTTTTGTGCAGTGAGCTTTATTAAGGTATAATATGTCTGTATTTTGAACTGTCACTTCACCCATTTCTTCCTTTTCTCAATATTTCTGTAAATCGCTACTCAGCCAATTCCTTCAACATTCGCTACAAACTAGCTGCTCTCTATAGCTTCCCTTACCTGTTTTATTTTCTGCATTCCAAACTCTTCTTTATTTATTTTTTTATTTATTTTAAATCATTATACACCATACAGATGATTACTGTTTAATCCAGTGGTTTTCAGCCGGGGTGTCACAACAGCATTCCAAGGATGCCGTGTAATTTGGGTTTAAGTTACTTAAACTTTTTTTTTTTTTTTTAATTTATGTTTATTTCATTATAAAAATATGTACGGTATCTTTTTAATTTTGTGGTGATCTATAATTGATGTTTATTTAGTACCTCTATATAAAGAATAAAATTATTATATATATATATATATTATATAATTTGTATTATAAATTGTAATTTTGTTTATAGTTAAATTATTGTAATAACTATCATATAACATATTTGTAGGCGCCTCCGTAGCCAGGTGGGAAGGAGCAGCAGTGCGTAGCACACGCTTCTTGATTAGACCGGGGTTCGAGCCCGTCACCACCAAATACGGAGGATGCGGAAAGGTTAAGGAATGACCACCGCATATCCTGAAGCAATATGGCCTTAGTTGCTAATGCTCCTAAAAACCAAACAACCAAACCAAACAAGCCAGGTGGGAAGGAGCAGCAGTGCATAGCACAAGCTTCTTGATTAGACCAGGGTTCGAGCCTGTCACCACCAAATACGGAGGATGCAGAAAGGTCAGGGAATGACCACCGCATATTCCGGAGCAATATGGCCTTAGTTGCTAATGCTCCTAAAAACCAAATAACAAACAAACATATTTGTTTTAATATTATATATATATACACACACAGAGAATCGGATCTAACAGGCAGAAAATTGAGAAGGGGTGCCACAAAATAAAATAAATTACTTAGGGGTGCTCTTATTAAAAAAAAGATTGAAAACCACTGGTTTAATCTGTTGTGAAATTGTGACTCCTCCCCTATAAGTTAGTAATCTAATCAGTTTTTTTATAAAAAAGATGCATAATTGGATCTTATCAATTACAACATTTATATACAAGGTTGAGTATCATTTAAATCATTTTTATCTTTTAAGTTCATTTCTTTTCTTCTTCTAATTACATTAGCTGTTCTGTATATCATTTTGACTTTGCATGCGATGTTCTCTATTTTTACAGTGCATTTTACATAACAGAGTCATATATTTTTAACTTATCCCTCCCCATCAAAAAAAATTTTAACTTCTATGAATTATAGCACCATAATGATGAAGCTGAAAAAATAAGTTGATGACTGAATTACAACAATAATACCTTTGCAGCTTTTTCTTCTGTCAGTGCAGAATGCTAATTTTTTAATGGTTAGTGAATTAATTCTTCACCTGACATCATCATTATGATTTCAATCCTTTCCACCTACCACTGAATTGTTTGGTTGAGTTAGTTAGTTCTAACCCCTTCATTTTGCCTTAAGGCCATTTCTGTGGAAACATTAGGGCACGCTATATATCCATATCCCAAAAAAGTATTTCTTTAGGTTGTCTTTCTGTACTATAGATGATTTAAAAGGGGCCACCAGTTCTTTCAACTTAAAATTAACTGCCTAGAGTTTCAGAGTGCTTTTATTTGAGCCATGGGCCCTTACACAAAACTTCTTGTCTGACCATGCACTGATTTTTTTTGAACTTCTGATTTGGTTGGGATTTATATACATCCATTCTGTCTATTTTTCCTTCCTGTTGTTTCATGATTACCTTCACAGCTTGATTTGTTAGGGAAAATGTTTTTTACAACCTCCTCCAAATTGACATCCAAATCTCTGAAGCCTGTATTGACATTAACTGAAGAGATATCCATCAGCATAACCAGATTATGTCCATATTCAGTAAGCAGTGTTATAGGTAAATAAGAGTCCCAGTGCATAATTAACCCTGCTTCCTACAATTTTTAATAAGATCTCCAAAATTTTATTCAATCTTTCTATTGTACCGTTGAACTGCAGCTGATATCGTATTGTGTCTCTCCCCTTAGTATCAAACAGTTTGCATGATTGTAACAACAGTTCTGAGGTAAAATCAGTTTGTTCTGAGGTGAGTAATAATTGCATATAAAACTCTCTACTAATATCCTCACAACTGTGTGTTTTTTGGGCTGGCATTGGAATTCCTCATCCCAATGAGAAAACATGTAAACAATGATTATGATAAATCCATTTCTTTCTCTGATATTTGGAGAAGAGCTGTCACATTAGTTGTGATACTTAAAGCTCCAACAAGGATACCAAATTGCTTAATTAGGTCCTTGCTCCTAAATTGTGCCCTTATTAAGTAGTGGCATGACTGAACACACCTATAAATGTACCAATTCATCCTAAGATCAAAACTCCTATGTACAAGTGTCATCAAGTCTGATGACAGTTTTGTCCTTTGACCAACCATCTTGTACATAGGTGAGTTTACATCATGATACTATTCCATCATTCATGGCTTACATTCAGAAGAGTAATGGTTGATTCAGCAATCCTCTGGCCATCCACTGAAGAGCTAAGAAGTTCTTCAGCAACTATATAAATTCCTTTTGAGGGGATCTGCTCTTTATGTCAGTATAAACCAATCAAAGAATTTATACTGACATAAAGAGACACTAAGACTGAACAAAAGGTTTACATTGTCTTGGATCAGACTATTATTGATGACTTGTTTGCACTACATGCCAGCTTCTTTTTTCTGTGCCTTAATGACACACTGTTATTAACACCATCCTGACACAAGAAAGTATCATATGATTTCTGGTATCATAAGCTTCCTATAACCAGCAAAATAGGGATCCATCTTAAGTTAAAATAAATGATCATTTCTTTCTTCATTAGAATAAATCTGTATTTATTTTCTAATAAGTGTATACAAACTGTGTTATTGTGGTGTAAAGTGTTCATTGTCTAACGGCCCAAGGGGTTTCCCCCATCTCCGTGTTGTGTACTCTGTTTGTGAAACACAGAACACTGTAAAGGCCAGAGATTTTAAAAAGTGTAAGGTACATGTTTATGTTGTGTAGTGTCATGTTGTGTTGTTCCTCTGACCTTTTAGCTGTTGGGCCCCTAGTGGGACTCCCCGTTGCCCACACTTAACCCCGAGGAGGCAGGTCAGGCATAGAGGGATCGCATTAGAAGTAATTACTCTGGCGGGCCCTACCACCTAATTTCCTAAGATTTCAGTGGCAAGGGCCTAAAAAAAAAAAAATAATAAATAATAAAATAAAAAAATAATAATAAAAAATAAAAATAAATAAATAAATAAAAATAAAAAATAATAATAAAAAAAATAATAATAAATAAATAAAAAAATAATAATAAAATAAAAAAATAAAATAAAATAATAAAATAAAATGAAATAAAAAAATAATAAAAAAATAAAATAAAATAAAATAAATAAATAAAAAATAAATAAATAAAATAAAAATAAAAATAATAAAATAAAAATAAGAAAAAAAAAATACATATTTAGTTAGAGTAGGGGGGAAGACTGAGGAAGGGGGGGATAGATTGTTTGTTTGTTTGTTTGTTATTTGGTTTTTAGGAGCATTAGCAACTAAGGCCATATTGCTCCGAGATATGCGGTGGTCATTCCCTGAC